>NC_132881.1:25431724-25748808 GCF_030463535.1 Salminus brasiliensis | reverse complement strand
TTCTAACTGATGCTTGACATGTTCGACATGGGTATGGTGACCTTAGGTTCATGTGTGGAGATTACACCAGGTTTATTAGCGGCGGGTGCACCTTAAAGTAGCTGTATTCACTATCAGAAGGGATGTCTGGACATGTAGTATATTGCTAAGTGCTCCAATCATGGAATACTCAAAATCTCCACTTATTTATGAAACAGTTAAATAACAAATACATACAAATTAGTAAAATAAAATTAAATACAAACTAATATATGCATATACACTACCTCCAAAACACACATTTTGGACAAACATATTTTACACAAGCAAAGGCTGGAAGGTTTATCACAGATTTATTGCAGGTTTTTTTTGTTTGTTTTTTTTGCATGTCACAGTGATGCTGCAGGTACAATCCTAGCCAAATTCCATTTCAAACTCTGTAGCATCAGCAAAGCTACGATGCAAAAAAAAGCCACATTTTGTTGCACCGTTTTTTTTTCTTCTGAAATAAAAAAAAGCTTTGAGCTGTTCATAGCTGGGGAAAAATGGGCAACATTCAATGCTCATTCCCAAAAGTGAAGTTGAGGTCAGTAGGCTAATAGTTTGTCCACTGCTTGGCAGTTAGTTTTGCAATGTCAAGACCGGTCACTGAGCCAGGCTGACATACAGTATGTGAGGTTGTAACTTTGAGCAATAGCTTAATTCATCCTCCTTTTTTAATGTGTTTGGACTAAAGTTTTCAACAGCCATAGAGCTTTATGGCAGGCGGTCTTCGGTTACAACGAAACGACCTTGGAGCCCGTGATGTTAAACACTGAAAGACCACCAAATGCAAGTCACAACCAAAGAATCTTTTCACATTTCACAGAATTGTTGTGACATAAAATGGGCCTGCCTTGAGTCATATGAGTAATGTAGGCCACTGGCCCTGGGGTACACTAGCAATGGAAAGTTTTAGAACATCGGTATCAATATTTCCAATGTTTTATTGACACTTAAGCAGTTCAATCCAGTGGGTAAACTAAAATGCTAAGTCCAGAGATGAAAATGATCCAGTGGTAAGCAGGGAAAGCATTGAGCTTTTAAAGAAAGTAAATTAACTGAAAACTGAGAAATAATGTAAATTGTGGCAACTGAAATCAATTAATTGATGCAAAAAATGTACAATTTACAAACCCTTAGTCTGTCTAAAAGCTTAGTTGGAATAGACTGTGTCACTGCACTCTCTATCGCAGTATTTAGACAACACTGCACATTTGGATGGCTGTTGCCATGCAATAAAATGGGTGTGTTCTAAAACTTTTGCCCGGTAGTGTACATCTTGCAATAGTTTCTGAGAATAAAGCACATACACAGTACCTCCTGAATTGTGTGTGTATGTGTGTGTGTGTGTGCCACGATCCTCCAGCAGTAGCTGTAGGTGCTGTTTATTTGGGCACAGCGGGGGCACGTGTCTTCTGAACTCGACCTCAAATGGAGGCCGCAAGCTCAAAGGCAACACTCTGAGAGGCCAAACTCTACGTAAGTAGGAGCACAATGACCAAGCGGAAAAAAAAGCGCGGAGTGTTGGGCACTGCCCGCGTTGCCCTGCCCATCAGCACTGTGGCTGGCCGGCAGTGGGCGCGGAGTCCAGCTGGTTAACTGGCATTGACAGAACGGCTATGGCTGCCATTTTTAACTGCAGAGGACGTTGTCAGGACCCATTAGGCCCCAAGGGCCTGACGGGTGGCCCTGCCCATGCCTGAAGAAAATGGACCTGCCAGCAGGACCCTGGCACTGAGTGATTTGGGCCTTTTTTTCCTTTTTTTTTTGCCCACAGCCCTTTGAGTAGCCACTCTACCGGCGGCTGTGGGTGGCCAGAGGCAGGCGCTCACAAAACAAACGGAGGCAAGCAGCCTCCGGGGATGCAGGGGAGAGAGGGAGTGAATTTGGAGCTGTCAGTGGTCAGAAAGAGAGCGCGAGGGAGAGATGTGAAGCTGAGAGATGGTTAAAGGAGAGGGAGAGAGAAAGAAAGAGAAAGAGCTTTTTGCCATTGTGGCTTTAATGTCCTAGCCCAGAACCTCGCAATACAGTGAATAAAGAGTCGCTGTATTAGACTGCAGTGGATTTAGCTGTTTTTTCTCACAGGGCAACAGTGAGAAAGTTTAATGTTTTACCTGTAACAGCCTGCCCAGGTTAAGTTTTTGTAGCGCAAGTGCTGCTGCAGTTGTACAGCATTTAAGGTGGAACAGTAAAATCCTGCATTATTGGGATTAATGGACAAATTTGAACACGCAACTCCCACAGGTGGAATTGTACTAGGCTGTGTGGGACACTTTCATATGTGATATTGAAATCCGATATGCAGCTCAATCTGAACAGACAGATCAGAAATCATGCAACTTTTACCTCAATCCAACTCCACATTCACTATGAAGAAGGGAAAACAGACAACAGGAATCAGGAAGGTTTTCAGTGGTGGAATAGCGAGGTAACCGGTCATTATAAATATTTCGGGTGGTGTTGTATCTGTTCAAACAACATTAGAAGGCACATCTCACAACTGCTCAGTGTTTGAAGAGATTTCTAAAAAAAAAAAAGAAAGGAAGAAAGAAAGAAAAGGCCAAACGTGGCCGCAGAAAGGCGATGCTGCAATCACAAAGTCACATAAAAAGCTTAAAAGCAAAGTTAAAGAAACCAAGTACACAAACCAAAGAAACTTGACATAAAGCTTTGCTCTTTTAAGGTCCCTGAGTGGTCCAGCCCAGTCAGGCTGCTAGCCATCGACAGCCGGCACCCTGAGAGAGCACAATTGGCCTAGCTCTCAGCACAGCACAGATGGCACTTTCTCCCCACATAACTAAACTAGTGCATCGCTGCCCATCACTGGCGTCTGCTGGCCAATGCAGATACTTGGTTTGGAGGCCATGGGTCATTCCATTCCCTCTTATACTGCTTTCAATATCTGTCTAACATGATTATTTATGCTGTTTTTTATGTGGTTCATATATGGATGTTACATCCTCCCTGAGTTATACTAACACCTGAATACGCACAAACACAGCAGTGGTACACCTGAAGGCTGATAGGAGCTTTCTGCACCAGAAACAGGGCCACCTACTGTGTCACTGTGTGGATAATGATGATAACAGTGAGAGGCCAAGAGAGCTGAGTCAAGTGTCCTACTACTGCCTCTGTGCGTTTGTGTGTATGTGTGTGAGTGTGTGAGAGAGAGATTTTACATGAAACACAGTATAAGTGTGTGTGTGTGTGTGTGCTTCTTGGACATGTCAGCAGGATATTACAGCTGTGTGTGTGATAGCAGGGCAAACTGAAGTGGCCTCATCATATCTGAAGGTGATTAAGGCCCAGGTCTTATCTTTGGATGAACACCCAGACCTCTGTGTATGTGTGTGTGTGTGTGTGTGTGTCAGGACATGCATATTTGTTTTTATACATTTCAGGGACAAAAATGTCTAGACCACAGAAAAAAACACAAGAAAATCAGGCCTAACTTACATTCATTTTTTAAATTTCTTATTGGTGTAAGTTTAGGCTAAGTGTAAGCTAGACATTGGGTTCGGTTTAGCAACATCCTATTACATATATTTGCATTTTGTTCCTATCACCATTTATTTAAGTCTCTTAGGCACCTAAACAAGTCTTAAAATTAATCTTTAATTATTAATCTTGGCAGTAATTATGCTTTTGTTTGTGAAAATGTTAAATCATATCAGGATCTATTAGAACCATTAGAACAGTCTTTGCTTTGAACAGCAAGCCAGTGGAACTACACATGTGAATTAGCTGTTATCTGCCACTATTATTATTATATCACCATTAACTATCATTACTCTCTTTACTCTCCTATCATCACTACTGTGATTATATTAAGTTATACTATAATATGATTATTATGGTTATTCTTAGTCTTATGTGGTGGTTCAGTGACTTTTATCAATCATTTATAAATAGTTCTGATCAGAGGAGGATAGATGGGTCCCCCTTGTGAGTCTTGGCTCCTCCCAAGGTTTCTTCCTCCAGCTCTCAGGCAGTTTTTCTTGCCACTGTCGCCTTTGACTTGCTCACAGGGGGTCTTGGCTTTTTATGTCATTGATTTCTTGTCTTCTTACTTATTACTAATTCTGTAAAGCTGCTTTGTGATAACGGCAGTTGTAAAACGCGCTGTATAAATAAATGTGATTTGATTTGTAATTGTTATTTTGTTATTGAGTGCTGTCCCTGACAAATAAATTAAGTGCAAACCAACAGTAATGCAATAATCTCAAATTTTCAGAACAGTCCCTGAGATCTTTTGGGCTGGTCAGAACACTCCTCAGTTCCCAGTCATCACATAGCTTTGTTCAACATCCAACAACAATGACTACAGAGAATGTGGACAGTGCAGGGTCTCTCAAAAGTGAAGTGGCCACAGCTCTAGCGCCTCCGCTGGCTGGTTGTAGTATGATCTGTAGCTCCACCCATCCTGATATGTTTCAATGATAGAACAACCCATTCCGGCAGTTAGTTTACTCTGTGCTAATACTTCCCCTGTAGAGATCCCTTAAAGAAAAGATCCCTTATTCTGCTTTATCGTAAGAAGGCAGGGTTAGGCTTAGAAATGAGGTGATTGACAGCCATAGCTGGAAGAGATCAGTCATCTGCAGGACCTTTCTGTTCATTACATGAAGTACTTCTAGTCGTGCTCTCAGGCAACCAGCTAGTTAATCATACTATTAGTTTCTAATAACTGTTGCTGTTGGTCGCATTAACAGACACTCTGTTCAGTTCTTTGCGATTTTTTTTCGTTAAGTCTGATGTTAGTGTAAAATGGACAACGTGACTTAATTAGTTTCGGTGTAGTTAGGACTCCAAATCTATTTTCTGGTCCAAAGACTTTTTCCAGCATTATTTTTCTTTTTTTAATCGTCACTGGTGTGTGCTGACGCTTTCACAGGAGCAGCTCGGGGGTTCAACTGGATCGTAGTAGGTTTAGTGTGTCTCAACGGCCAATAGAGCAAGCAGAGCTGAGCTTGGGTTCTGTAATTTGATGGAAATATAAATCATAATTAAATCCATGAATTGCATTTTTACTGCTGAAACATTACATCACTACGTAATGCACTGCACAGACTGGGTATCCAGGGGAAAAATCTGCTCTGGTTTCTGGTCCTTTAGGCTGCACTGTAAACTCAAAAAGACACACGTGCTCTGTGAGAAGGGGGCGTATCTATCAAATAAGTAGGTGCGTCTGGATCCGCCTATGCTCTCCACTACACAGACTCTTGTTGCAAATTTGGCAACATGGCAGACAGTTGTGGCTTGAAATGGAACCACAGCATCCACAGCATTTTCTACAGTCAGTGACTACCCCTATTAGCAGCAGCAGCTCGGCTGATTTAACTTAACGAAGCTCCGATTAACTACAGCAGGTACTGGATGATGAAAACAAATAGTGCTAGGCTTCTAAAAGGAGTGGATTGGAAATGCTTAAATAAGCAGATTGTACTGTTTTAATGTTTATAATAGTTTTTATATATTATGTGTTTGTGGTCGTTTATGCTTGTACAGTACAACGAGTTTTCTTCTCTTCACATCTCCCATAGCTCAGACAGCTGGGGTCAGAGCGCAGGGTCAGCTATGCTATCAGAGTCAGCCCTTGACTGTAGGGTTAAGGGCCTTGTTCAAGGGCCCAACAGTGGAAGCTTAGTGGAGCCAGGTATTGAATCCACAACCCTGTGACCTATAAGCCACTACTCTAACCACATTAGTGTTTACTGTGTACTTTTGTTTTGCTTTGGGTGGTTTTGTTATGACAGACATGATAATTCAATTTTACATGGGACATGTACAGTCATATGCTAACAGTTTGGCCTCCCTGGTCACATTGCATGAGTTGCTGAAATGCAAATAAATGATTAAATCGTGTACACAGAACACACTTCTGCACACCTTAATACAGAATTGCTGGTTGCAGTCACGTATAGTCATTTATGTTCATTTAACACAATGGAAAAATTAGCAGTGTTCAAAGGTTATGGCATATTGTTTAGATTATGTTTTATTTTTTAATATGTTCATTTTAGCAATATTTCAGTTTGTCTTCTGTAGAGGATTTGTTTATATATATATTTTTTATGTGTAAAATCCCATATACATATTGTGTGTGTGTGTGTGTTTGTAAAAGGGAGTGACAGGGAGTGACACATTACCCTTTTCTCAGTAGACTGAGTTGCTGAAACAGAGATAATGCCAGTCCAGACTTGATGCCAGATATTTATATGCATTTTCATGTGTTTGTATGTGTGTGTGTCTGTATATGGGTCCGTTCTCACACCCCCACATGTCCCTCACTCCTCAGCTGCAGTCTCTGATGTCCTGGAGATTGAGGCGTTTCCTTTGACCCCCAAAACCTCCCCATGCAGACAGTGTGTGGTGTTGATGGAAGTCAGGATGGTGTAGTGTGTGTGTGTATGTGTGAGTGTAGGGGTGTGTGGGGCTGCGCTGTGCTCTCAGCAGTGCGGGGCTGCAGCGAGGGGGCTGCGTGTTATCCTCTTATCCCCACTGTTCTGGAATAGAGCCCCAGCAGCTGGAGGACTGCAAGCCGCCTGATAATGCCGCTATTTTCCGCCCGCCCGTCTTAATCTTGTTACTCAAATGGTGCTGAGGAGAGTCATGAATTTTAATTTTGACAGCTCCCCCCCAATACACACACACACACACTATCCTAACCCCTCAGAGTCCTCCCTGCTTCCATCAGCCCGAGTGTCTCTTCCCTCTACTCGTTTTTCATCCATCCTTTCACTGCCTTTCTTCATCCAGCCAGCCAGCCATTCGTTGATTCGTTTCTGAGGCCTGTGATTCTAACCTGCTGATGTTCAGTCCATCCCTCGTTCTCTTAGGACCCTCTCAGAAGACGAGGGAAAAGAAGAAAAAGGGGGTAGGGTGAGGGGGGGGGGGGGGGGTGTAGCAATAAAATAAATGACTTGCATCTCAGCGGCCATGCGATTAAAACGTACGAGCCGATTTATCCAGCCACCCATGAAGCTGATTAGCGGCCTCTGATCAGGAGGAACAGCTTTACTTGTTAAACTTTTCACCTTTGCAAGCTCGCCTTCTTTTACTTTACTCTCTCTCTCTCTCTCTCTCTCTCTCTCTCTCTCTCTCTCTCTCCCTTCCTCACATACACACACACTCTCCTTTCTCCCCCCCTCTCTTTTTCTCTCACACACCCTCTTTCCCTCTGCCCCCCCATCTCTCTCTCTCTCTGTGTCTCTCTCGCTCTCTTTCTTCCTCTTTCCCTGTTCTCTCTCCTTTTCTCTCTCGCCCTAAACCTCCCTCTAATATCACTCACTCACACTTTAAGGTGTTTACTCTTTCTACCCCCCTCTTACTTTTTCTCACTCTCTCTCTGGGGTATGTGGGATTTGAATGTGAATGTGTTGGTCTCTGCAGTGGGTTTAGTGTTGGCTGGCTGGCCGCCCTGATTACCGAGAGGTCACGGGTTCAACCACCGGCCGCTGTGTAGAGAGGGTGGAGGGAGAGATAACACACATGAAGGGCAAGAGGGGAGTCTTTCATCCGTCCTCCTCCAGCCGCTGAGGGAAGAGAGAGTGTGTGTGTTGGAGAACAGTGTGCACGTGTCATGACGGTGTTAGTACAGTGTGAATTTATCTACTGTAGCTGTGAGCTTCTCCCCCCCGCAGATCAGTCCTGACTCTCCCAACCAGTCAGCTCGTGGGTTGGTTGGTGTTAGGAGTGTTTCCCAGGTCTTTATAATGATAGGGGACTGTCTCAGCCCAAAAGATTGCATTCGTGATAACAGCAATAACGTGAGCATGGTGTGATTTATTTGAATTAGTATTCTCACTCGTAGATTATTGACACCTAAAGTGTGCATCCTAAACTATTCAATTTAACTGTAATTTGTTTTGTAACTGTGTAATTAATTATGTAATTACATATAAATGACCCAGTAAAGGCACACTAATAACTTTTTGGCGGGGCTCTGAGTGTTCCAGTGAATTAAGGTGCTGCCACTATGATTCAAGGATTGCTGGTTCAAATCCCAGGTCATGCTGCTTGCCATCTGCAGCCGGAGTCGGAGAGAGCACATTTGGCCTTGCTCTCTCAGGGGTGGGTTGATGCTACTTTGTCCGCTGTTGTCTGTTAGCTGTTGTATCAGAGCTGGGGAGCATGCCAAGTGTGCTAGGCTTCACCCATGTTGGGGGCCTTCCTAGTGATAGGGGGAGTTCACACTTTGGCTTTCCAAATTAGGTAGTAAAAAAAAAGGTAGTGGTAAAATTATAAATAAAAATAAATATAAAAAAAAACTTCTGTCAATGTGGGAATTGTTAAGCAATGTTTTATTTTAGTTTTATTTCTTAGCTTAGATGATGTTGCGCTGCTTCAATTATTCAGAATTGAGAGGCCTTGACTTATAATAATAGTACAACTATGAGCTCTGTCATACTTATTTGGGCATCAGTCTATTGGCAGATGTGCACAAATGAATTAACAGTTGTCATGGTGTTTGTTAAAAAAAAAATCTGTTGAAAATGCATTCCAGAGATACCATAACACTGACCTCATTTAAATACAATCAGTTATTTAAAAAAACATACTCTATATAATGTAATGTATAATATATTTTACTCATGTTTTATAGTTGAATTTGAAGACGTAAGCATTGCCTTTACTTCTTTAATTAAATGTTAAGATATAATGTTATGCATGATTATTATAGCTAGCTACACTACAATAAAGGTGCTTCAAGTGTTTTGAGAGATGCCAGAAGAACCATTTCTTGTTCCTTAAAGAACCATGTTCGTAATAGAGAAATTGACATCAAGTGAAGGTTCTTTAGACTTCTAAACTATTATGAGCATAGTTTTTTTTGTGCAACCAAAAGTGGTTCTTCTGTGGCATTGCTCAACAAACCCTTTGTAGCACCTTTATTTCTAAGAGTGTAAATGTAAAGGAAATAAGCTCATAGAAGCTACAAATAGGTCGAAAAAAAAAAATGCATGTTGCTGGGCCAAAAAAGAAACAGAGGTACTAAAAACAGGGCCTGTACTAACTGCCATTCAGAGACAGATGATGATTGTATAGGCTTTACTTATAATTTAATAAGTACAAACTATAATTACTATCTTTAATTTAGCCAGTATCTAATCTAAATATTGGATATAATATTTAAAATATAAAATATTTCCCATTATGAGAAGTCTATTATTATATAATAAGATTGTATATGAATATAAAAGAATATTATTTAAAAGAGAATAATTCATGTCATTTGTCCAGCCACTTCACATGTGGCACTGGAATGTCTTTAGTTGCCCATGTGACCCACATATGTATTTGCATTAATTTTAGAGCACTTTTAGGCTATTGGTTGCGCTTCATTTCCTTTCTTTCCTCCGTGTGTGTGCTTCTCCTCCAGAGCCCAGCCTCCTCTGAGGAGTGTGTGCATGTCAGCTTTGGTGGCTGTATAGAGGCTCTGATTTTCATAACAGGTTTGCACAGTCCTCATGGCGGAGCACGCGGGCCGGCCTGCGGGCGAACGAATTGGCTGGGACAAGGCAGGGCTGCCGGGCAGCTGGCCGGCCCGCTGGCAGAGAGGGAGAGGGTGGCAATAATGCTGCATTTTGGTTGTTAGCAGAAAGTGGAGCCTGGGGGCCTGAAGCGCAGCCGGGGTTCGCTGACGTTCTTCATGCAGACACCTCGGCTCTAAATGAGTCATTGTGAAGCAGTTAGTGTGTCTGTCCCCATTCGCTCACTGTGGCCTGGGTGGCGTTGAGATGAGCCATATCTAACAAGGGTGGAAGCAACAGGAGTGCAAACAAGATAAATCAGTGCTGGCTGTTGGTTCTACAAAAATCTCATTTACACAGCATTCTCCTTTACCCCAAATGGAGCTGATCAGCCAAGACACGTTTAGTGTCCAAAGTGCACTTCTTTAGTTTGGAACTGGAGGTTAATGTAGCTAACATGTCATGCAAACTTGTGCATACTAATTAGCTCTGTACGAACTACATGTCTAAATCATCAACCACTTGCCTTATCCAGACTTGTCTATGTGGTGTCTGACACAGTACAACACCCTGTTAGCTATAAAAAGGGTCAGAAAATGCAGTGCTGTTCACAGCTGCGGGTGTAGCTGAGTAAAGCTGAAAGTCTGGGAAGAACAGGAATGTTAAGAAACCATTGAAGAAAGTGTAGAAGTTGTATGAATAAATGTGGCTTTGGAATTAAAATCCAACCAGATAAAGATGCCAAACATGCTTAAAGGCTAACATGCTAGCATTTCAATAAAAGTCAGACCACAAGACCAAACCTTTACAGATAGAGGTGCTGTTATACTGCAGCTTACCATGTAAAGACTGTTATTTGCACGCCTGTTACGATCTTCAGATGTCTGTTTCAACTAAAGTTGGCATCAGATGACCACATCGGGGGTGTTAGCTTGGCGCTAACATAACACAGCAAATCTTATATGCAGAAATTAGCATTAAACACAGACTTATGACGTTGTGACTGTATACAAACGTAAACGTGTTATTTTACATTTGCACTGACCAAATATAGGCATTTTCGTAGGCTTTTCACGACAGATCAGGTTTTTCTGTTGATAGATCATTAAGAGAGGGTTGTTTGCATTATTTTCACACGTTTCTGTAATGTTAAGAAGGAAAAAGCATTTCACATAATGTTCGTTTTTTCCTTCGCTGCCAGTTTTTTTTTTTAAAGAATAAGATGTGACAGTTCAGCCAGGACATATTTGAAATCTGAAATTTGCTTCCTTTATCTAGAACGGGACATGCTAGGCTAACACTGCTAACAAACGCTGGACTCAAAGTGTCACCAACATGTGCAAAATGTCTCTTATCATGCTCAGGACACACCCAGATCCTCATTTGTTTTATGCAATGGTTTAAAACACAGTACAACTTATTTTAATCAATAAAAACAAAAACTATGTTCTCCACAGAGCTGGTGGGGCAGTCATTTTGCGTAATCGGAACCACTTTTACCTCAGCTCAATACGTACATGTTTTAGTACTTCACAGCAGGACGTCATGCAGATGTTCCAGATGTTTCAGCCTAAATAATGAAATACAATCTATCTGAGCTGGTTAACATTTTTTTTAGCTTGTGTAGATAGCTTTTTGTATTGTATTTACCACGTATTAGTCCCGTGTTTGATAGCGATGTTAGCCTAGCATCCCCGTTGCAAACTAAAGAAGCATAAGTCTGATACCAAACATGTTGTGGCTCATAGACTGAATCTAGACTGGCCCATAGACTGGCTCATAGACTGGATCATAGACTGGATCTAGACTGGAATTCTCCTTGATTATGTTTCATTTCCTTATTGTGTGTTTCTGTGTTTCAGATGAAAACCGAGGGGAAGGAGGTGTATGATGAGAACATCCACTATCCTGTGCTGCTCACGCTCACCCTCAGACCCAGCGCAGGGCTGCTGTGAGCCTGGCAGTGCCATCCTGCCCTGCTGTGCCACCCGCTGGTTCTGCCACTGTGACCTCCAGGGGTTTCCACAACCTAGCCTTTTTCACTCCTTTAACTATAAAGATTTTTAGGTATTGTGTGCGCGTGGATGTGAGAGTGTGTGAATGTATGTATACACGTGACCGAGTTGGTGTGTGAGCTCATGCTTGACCTTGTTACTGTGCGATGAGAAATGCGTGAAACAGTCTAAATAGAGGCATGGCCAAATGGACCCGAGCCTCGCAAGCACTCTGAACACTTATAGAGACATACAGTATACAACACAGCTGTAATATCACTAGGTGTTGCAGTGAATAGCAGCGATTTTAATGCTGGCACCTGACAGAATGCACCATACCATTAAGTTCTAATGGACGATAACTTAATGGTGTGGCTCATTGTATAATGGTCGGCCTAATTATGTACCCTCAGCATAATTGTTTTAATGTTACTGCTCATAACCTCAGAAACATAAATATGGACTAGCGTTGTTGTTCATAATGTGCTGCGAGTTTACACTAAAGGCTTGGCGGACGTATTGATATAAAGTGTTAACTTTAAGCATTTATTGGAACATCAGAACAATAGTTTTACACATGCCCTTGGTAAGAGCCAATCAAACAACATAATCTTGAGCTCATGCATATTCATTTTCAATGCTCTGCTAAAAAACAGAACGGCTTCTAATACAAGACAGAAAACTAAGGTTTGGTGAAATACAGGTACATATGAACAGGGGAAAACACTCAGTTCATTTGAGCTGCAACTACAGTGTTTGCCATGATGCTCAATCTAAACAAAGCAGAATATGCCCTTTAAGTATTGCAGTAAATTAGCTGAGTGTGTTTTCTTGCATCTCAAGTCAAGACTTGACTGTGCGAAACATGTCTAAAAACAGACACTTCTTACCAGCTTCACTTTTAAAAACAGACTTGCTACAAATGGGTTCCTCGAGAGATACCATAGAAGCATCATTTTTGCTTCCATAAGGAACCATTTTGAACTCTTTGTAGTACCTTTATTTTTGACCACAACAGTGTTCCATTCTAAATCACTGACAGTGTACACAAATAAGGAAAACACCAGTAATTCTTGTTTTTGAATACGCAAATGTGTTACCGCAACCCTTTTGCTCTCTGTGTCACTATAAATCTGTTTGCTGTGTTTTTATGAATCTGGCCCAATGCATCTTAAATATGGCCTGATCATCATATGAAGCAGTGTTTAATACCAATGCTAAGGCTTTCAAATATTTTTTTTTTAATATCCACATTTCTGAACTTCACTGTAAGCTGCCCCATGACTACGGTCATTCAGGGTTTAAAATACAATTGTGATAGTTCTTTATAAACAGGCCTTTTGAGGTGGTCACATACATGTTCAGGATTAGCATAGTCGGGACCCCTTCTTGGTAATAGTTATCCGTTAAAGCAAAAGTTGCTTCATGGCTAACATGGCATCACTATTTAAAAATATCTGACAATTAGCCTTCGTATTCCTAATCAGGGCTGCGTTTCCCAAAGTGTCTCAGTACAAAGATGATTCTTCAGTGGTTGAGCGTCACAGTGAACACTCTCTCTACTAGTTAAGATCATCCGAACACTAAGATGCTTTAGAGAAACTGGGCCTGGATCAAAACATAAAGGAGCGATATTCCCCATCCGTACTTGGTGGAGGAGAAGAGATTCTATGGCTTGCTTCACTGTGACCCACTCTCACTGCCATGATTTACGTCCTATGAGAAACATCTTGCTTGGTTACCATGCCGTGTCGCATTGCTTACAGAAAGACCTTCAACACTGTTTGGAATGCTGTGTATTAACAGGGTATATTCAGCCTATATTTGGCCCGGCAGGAAGATGCACAGCACAAGCAAGGCCATGCAGTATGAATTTCAAGTTCACCCACTGTGCAAGCTAGCGGAGGCGTAAGTATTCATAGGGAATGATCTGCGTGATCTGTGTTACATAGGCAAGGAAATAAACGGTGCATTACAGTGTTGACGTTATATCATTATCCAGTGATCTGGTAATACTGACATATCAACTATCACATAAACCTTATACTCACTGTATCACAGAGTTCACAGGGTCTGCATGTGATCATATCAGTCAAGGTATAATATCATGATGATGAAACAATAGTATTATCGTAATTGCAAACATAAATAAGATGATATATCTGAATATCTCTCTAGAATGTTTGCAGTGTTGGTTTTACCCACAGGTAGACCACTTTCAGCTGTTTATGCTGAGCTACTTTTGATTCACTTGAGCTCAGAGTGACTGTTCGTCTGAGTTTTTATTTGAAATATGATTTTTTGTTGGGGGTTTTTTGTTGTTTTTTTTCCTGAGCTTTGTGCTTCTGCACTGTGACTGTATTTCCTACCCAATACACAGATGAGTCCAAAGTGATTGTTTTACACTAATGGAGCAGGTGGTTGTAATTACTGTGATTAAATCATTATTTGAAACAGTTTTGTTTTGTGTCCTGTGCCATTTTTTTAAACAAATATCATTTTAGCTTTGTCACACATTCACTTGTTGTGCCATACGCTATCTGCACTTTCTGCTTTAAATACTGTGTATAAAGACTCAATTTCAATTTCAAAATTTTTTAATTGCTTTAATTATTGTCTACTGTAACTTTTTAAAATTATTGTCAGACAATTTTAAGCTTTAACGGTTTAGATGTTGATTTACGGAAACATATTATTTATATTTTATATTATTATTATTAGTAGTAGTAGCTGTAAGTCACACTTAAACTTTAATTTTTATGAAGATTTAATGACTATTATGCAGGGCTAAAGCGAAGAAACTTTCAACTAGGATTTTTATTTATTTATTCATTTTGGGGTTTTTTTTGTGTAACAATTGTATTGATTCTTTTTTCATGGAACTGTTCAGGCCCTAAAAATTCTGTACACTGAGCTGGATTAAAGTTCCTGGTTAACTCCTCTCAGATTAAGCTCTGACTGCCTCTTCCTGTCTCTCCTGAACTCCAGTCCAGTTCAGCTGTAGGATCGGCTCAGGCCTAATCCACAGGCCTGGGTTACAGAGGCTACTGCTGGAGGAGAGAGAGAAAGAGAGAGAGAGAGAGCGAGAGCTGGAGGGGGGGGGGCAGAGGGGGCGAGTGCCCCCTCTCCATCTTTTGAGATTTGAAAGAGGCCTGTTCTCCCCACCCTCCATCCCTCCAGAGTGAGCGAGGGAGGGAGAGATGGAGAGTGAGAGAGAAAGAGCGAGCTCCCCGTTCCGTACAAGGGCCCCATTAACTTGACCACTTGCCCTTTGCACACAAAGCCTGGGCCGGCCCTCTGTACCACCCACCCAATTATGTGCGATTAGGCTCAGTGTGCTGTGTCAAGATGCAGAGAGACGCAGAGAGCAGGCGCTGTTAACCGACCAAGAGAGGGCAGCCATTTAAAAACGAACTACATGTGTGTTTCATGCAGGCTGCCATATTTTCCACCAGTGCATGGAGCTAGATAGAGGTTCGCATTAGTTCTGTCGACACTGCGCAAATTGCTTGAATGCACTCGGAGGTGGCGGTGTATGAATGCGCTAGAAGTGGAAATGGAAATTCTCAATTAGTTTGTTTGCTCATGCATTTTATGCCTAGTTTCCATTATCACTGTTGAAACGTCCAGCAGCGGGAGAGTGTGGTGGAGTTATTGTGCATGGCTCGAAACGGTGCAGATTTGATTGCAGCTGGGGCAGCTGGCAGCACACTTGACTCCGGCTCCTCTCACTGAAGCATGACTTTCCACACAAACACCAACAGACACACAGTGTTGGTGTAATCGTGTGCCTGGCTACCCTCATGGGACCCGGTTAGCACAGCCAGACTAAAGACCCAGCATGGATACGGTATGGCCTGCACTGGCTCAGGTGGCCATTTGATCTCCTCTTGCCCTGTTCACACAGTTGTACACTGCTCAGTGCTAACACCTGGCTTCTCAGATAATAAACTAGAAAGATATACGTAAACAATGTGTATGTATATATCAACTTTTACATCTCAATATAATATAAAATGCTGCTTCACAACATTGCTTCAGTTATTTGAGGTTTGTGGGCATTCAATTATGCACACTTTTTAACATTTTATAGGTTGAGGTCTAGACTTTGACTGGGCCGCTGCAAACTTCAGACCTGTTCTGCTGTAGCCTTGCTGGTGTGCTTGGGATCATTGTCCTGTCGCATGACCCAGTTTTTGGTGAAGCTTTAGCTGTTGAATAGATGAACTCACATTTTCCTCTAGAATACTTTAGTACACGTGGTCGACTCATTGCCTTCCAGATGCCCAGGTCCTGTGGCTTCAAAACAGTCCCAAATCAAATCACCCCTATACCACTGTGCTGATAAATCTGCTGATATACTGTACTTTGGTTTATACCAAATGTGGCGCTGTGCAGTATGACCAAACATCTACACTTTGGTCTCATTTGTGGTTCTCATTTGTGGTTTGTTATCGTATCCAGAGCGACCTACAAAAGTGCTTCGCTTTTTATTTAGAAAATACCTTAGCTAGTTTGTAACGGCTAGGATACAAAAGACGCCGCTAAGCTTAGATGCTACGAAATAAAAAAGTCAGTATAGAGACCACAATGCTCGGCACTACACTTTGCTCAAGTACTCTTGGAAGAGGAGGGTCTTCAGTCTGCGTTTGACGACACCCAGGGGAAGTTTGTTCCACCACTTCAGTGCCAGGACAGAAAAAAGTGTGGATGCTTGTCTTCCATATATCTTAAAGAACGGTTGGTCAATCCAAGCCGAATTTGAAGCTACAGATTGGCTTTTGACTATTGCCATGGAATCTGTGTGCTTAAATTTTCACACAATTTTACACAGTTCCCCTGACAGTTATACAGGAGAACCCATTCATCAGATAATTAGTAAAGCTTGATAATTTGATTATGGTTCCTAATGATTAAATGGTGACGTACCTCATAATTGCCTAATCAAAAGACCTATATATCTAAAAACATATCTAAGCCTTTGCAATGCCTAGGATTTCCAAAATTTGGAAAAATGCCACACAGACACATATGAAAGTGTTTAATTGACAACAATAGCTGTGTTTGATACTTCTCAATAAAAACAAATGTGAAAAACAAACCATATACGTGGATATCAGAAAGCAAACTGAAAACTGACTAATCGTTTTCTTGGAATTTTAAATTAGAAACAAAAATCAGACCTTGAATTAAACTGGAATTCCAAATCAGTTATATAAGATCCCAGAATTATATACAATACCTGAGGAGGTGATTCTTCTATAATGCTAAATACAAAGAAAACATCACTTTATAATAATTTATACTCCCAACACACTCACATACACATAATATTTCATACCCTCATTGATGATTTGCCATCACTTTTTAAAATTTCAAGATTACATGAATTGGAAAAATCAATCTCAAACATCTGAAGGCTATTAAATTACATGCACTATTGTTTTCATTGTACCACTTTACTCTGTCTTTAATTTCTTACTAATGATGGTGAACAGAAATACAATAACATTAAAAGTATCATTGATGCTTTATTAAAACATAAATTTAAAGCACTAATTTTCCTTCGCATTTTATAAGTTTCATGAATATAAATATCAACATCCATTGAAATTAAAGGTTTATATTATAATTATTATTTATAGTAGCAGTGGCAATATCACTATTATCATTATTGTTACTTACATTAGTACATTTATTTATTTATTTATTTATGTATTTGTTTTAGACGATGATTATACTGTTAAGACTTATCATGGCAAAAATAAAAAACACTTTTTTTTTTGGGCCAGAATGCAAGATACTCCAAACAGTGAAACGCACCACCATTCTTGACTTGGCTAAAATTCCTTGGGCAGAATACTGTGCAGATTACTTCAGTAAATTAACATGCTGTACATGCTTCACAGATGTACATAGTCCTTTACATCCTGCAAGTGAGACAAAAATGTTTAAAGCCTTTTTTTTTTACTAAGGCATGATTGACACTCAAAGTTAATAACTAAACAAATTCTTCTATTATCACATTTTAGCCACAATTCCTATTTATTACATGAATTCAATGAAAGAATATATAAATATAAATCAGAAAAAGAAAACAATGTATTTTGTGCCATTCCTTTTGCAAAAGCCACATTTATTAGCTGTTAAATTATAAAAATGTACAATATTATTGTTTTCATTTTTCTCATATACAAACATGAGTTCTCTTTAAATGATGTGAACATATATACACTCATTTATTTATTTTTGACCAGGTTTATCATAACTTTTACATACATACATTATGTACATAATAAGAAACAGAAGTAGAGTTATTATAATATGTTCATATTAAATAATACATTCAGCATATATATATATATATATATATATATATATATATATATATATATATATATATATATGTTCAAAATTGCACTGTGTACTTTTTTTATTAATTTATTTTTGACAACATTTAGATTTCTTTCAGTTTTCATTCAGATTTCAGTTTTTAAACTGACATGAAAACACACTGCCAGCAGTCTATCCATTTTCTCTGCAGGTGGAATCACAGTGGGAATTTCAGGAAATTCAGTTCCAACTTCTTGTAAGTTCATTTTGTTGCCTTCTGGTTCAGACCCAGTTCTTTAAGCTTACTGATATTTACTTCGTCCTCAAATTGGGACTAATTCTCTGGCTTCGATTCAAGCTTCAAAGTGTTCTGACTCAACACTGCTGCATTCACTTCCCAAATTCTGTACCCCACTCTTGCACCCCTCTCCTCTCCCCACCACCACCACCACCACCAGCAGCACTTGTCCTTGATTTGAAAAGCAATAAAAGCTCACATTCTTCCTCTGCAACCTGATTTTTAAATGCTTTTGGTGATCTCTTTTTATTGAGTTGGTAGATTTTAAAGTCTCTGTCCTTAAATTTTGTACTTTCCTTTTAAAAGGTTTCCTGTCGTTGAGCAGAGCAGAGAGCAGCTGAAAGCATCTCTGAGTGTTGGCATCAGGGCAGGAAGTGCGTTACAGCTGCTAGCAGCCCTGAGGAACCTGAATTACCTTCACTCCTCCGCATCCTTCACGGAGAGAACCACAGCGAAGAGGCTGAATAGACTGTCTTTGGCCTGTTTGTAAACACTGGCGTATCTGCAAGGCTATTTTGATGGCTGTGTCTTTATTGGTGCTCCATAAAGACAACTGTAGCATCTTATAAGTTCACCAGAAAAGGAAAGATGTGGATGCATCTTTTTCTATTCTAATAGGGGGGAAAGTTGCAAGACCCCATTACCATTTACCAGTCAGAAATAGGCTACAAGGTCATTACTGCACACACCCTCCGCCAGTAGCGTACAGCAGAAGTATGACTACTTTGTGTGTCAGTGACTTATTTTTCACACCCCAATTTTGTAAGAATGAAAGGCTTTACTACCTTTCCCTGTGTATGCTAAAGCAGTCATACACAGATTTGGACAGACGGGACAATGGAAACAGGAATGTTAAGAGTCTTACCTTACAGGATTGGTGCTGTTATTAAGACAAAGGAATGCATAACAAATTATAAGTAGAAATGCTCCAATGTGAGCATATATACCAACAACGGAGGGGCATGGTATCATTTGTCCAAACCTAAAGAAGTGGGGAGATGTTCTTGCACCAAGCAGAGAAAGCCACGGTAGTACAAAAACAACCATGATCGAGAAACTGTGACAACAGAAGAGATTTTGTAGTGTAGGTAGTTTTTTTTTTTTTTCATTATGTGCGTTTCACTCGCTGGTTCTTTCCCCTGAGGGGTTGCTAAATTTGTAATTTTTCACATTAAATTGAAGTAGTTTAAAATTGTACTGACAAACTGGACTGACGTTATCTTTGAGATTCTTTTTTACAAAGGAACCATGGCACCAAAAAGGTGGTGTTTAATACCTGGTGTTGAATATCAAGGACAGATGCATGACATCTAAATGTATTATATAAAAATGATGAATATTTATGAGTAATATGACCTGATAGAATATTTGTTTAATATATTACATTTGAAAATATTTTGTGTTTTTTAATGTTCTGCCCAACAATCATAGCGTCATCTTGGCTTATTACCAGATTATTTCTACAAACACATAGCTAATATAATCACCTATTTATATTTTCCCTGTGTATGATCTGCTTATAATACTACAGAAGACAATGGAAGCACAAAACTTTGTAACCCACATTGGCAAATTTTTTGTCCAAGGAGCTTACAGTGGACATAGTGGTGAAGTAGTTCTGTGTCAAAAAGGGTTGATACTATAGTTGTGGGATATTCAATTCTAGTCCTTGATGTCTTTGGCTGCATCTGTCCAGGACTGGAACTGAGTTCCTGTCATAGAAGAACCACTTGGGGTAAAGTATGGGTGCTTTTTGCAGTCCTTCCTGTGTGAAAAATAAATAAATAAATAAATAACTAAAATCTAATAATAATAATAATAATATATACATCTATATGTTCTGGAATGGTGTGATTTTATACAGCTTCTGATTCTACATATGTTTTCCACATATCAACCATATGATTTTCCATTCATTAATAATTAATAAATGATGGAATTGTGAGCAAAAGCTTGTGTTTCCTTTTAGCATCATCTGTGCAACCACCTAGCAACTGCATAAGAACAACCTAGAGTCCTATGCAAACTGTCTAGCACCACCAACAACCACATGGAACAACCACTTGTTTCTCTGGGCTCATATCAAAGGTTACATTGACTTCTGGGGGTCCTCAGACCACACTTTGAGACCCATAACCCTAAATAACCCATTGATGGATATTTCTTTAAAGAACAACATTTGTAAACCAGATGTGTGAATGTGAAGGACCTTCTCAAAGTTTATAGAACATTCCCGTTATGTAAAGGTTCTGTTCCAATTGAAGATCTTTCCTAGAACTTTACATGCATGCCAAAAGCCACTTATACATGCTTCACTTTTAGGAGTCTTTCAAACATAACCTAATGCCCTTATACGACAGCTCGGAAGTAAGCCTCTTTGGCCCGAGGGTCTTGAATGAAGTCCGCTGTAGGAGTGCTCTCACAGAGCTAGCTCTCCATCACACTGACTGCCTCTATGGTTCACCTGCATCTGACATTAAGCTTTTCTGTAAAAGAGCCAAGCAGCTCAAGAGGCTGTGGAACTCTGGAAGGGAAGGCACTTCATTTTTATTGATTGGTTCCTCACAATGATGATCCCATGTGTGTCAGCCCCAGCGATAGAGAAGGGTGAAATTAGCTAGCTCGCTGTGGCTTCCTCACTGGCTGTATTGCTAGAAACACTAGAAATGAGTCATTTGCGTGGCCACGGCATAACTGCGATTAAGCAGGACATGTTAGTGTGCGTCCTCGCCGCCCGAGCTATTTCACAGGAACTAGTGGCGTCAAGTCCTCTTGGCTTCTTTCGGTCGCCAAGGGGACCGTGTGAATGCCCTCAAGGCTCTCATCCCTTTCAGGCTCTGTGATTGGTCAACAAGCCTCTTCCTCTCACAAGTGGCCTGCCAAGCACTTAGAGGGTCAGTTCCTTTTTCTGAAGGTCAACAAGGCAGCGATGTGCACTGCCATCAAATCTTACTCTTACCTTCTGTCACTCCCGTGCTCACACACGGTACGTCTTAGCTGCTGCCTCGGGCTGCGGACTCAGAGATCAGCTAACCAGTAGCCTGTAGTGCTTCTCTGGGTCTAAGCCTTATGTCTGGCGTGCAAATTCCTGCCTGTAGTCTTTCTCTGTGTAGATTACGGCACGCTTTGTGCCTCGGCCTGGATTATAGAAATTGCATTCCATGCTATGCTACATGCAGCCAGCCTGTCCCGCAGATTAACTCACACTGCTCACATTAATTAAGCGTTTGATGCTGTTAATTAGGGTCCCACGGTTTCTCTAATTGATAGCTTTAGCCTGTCACACCCTTTCTGCTCTTCCGGAAGTAGTTATGCTCAGCTGAATGTAATAGACCTTGGTTGTACATGAACGCTCAATATAGAGGCATCTTGGTCTGGGATGAAATTTGTGTTTTCCTGGATCAGTTAGACATAAGACTGTGGACTTGGTTTGCACACATTAATGGTTCTGAAAAAGAAATATGTTGAGTAAAGTGTATAGCCTGGGGTTCAAATCTGAACTTCTGCGGAAGTGGCACTCACCAAATGCTCACGAGTTGCTGTTATTAGCAACACTTAATGTAAAGGTCAACAGTGATACAGTAAGACAGTGTTCAAGTCCTTGGCTTCCACTATTCACTTTGCATTATGTACATCACAAAATTCTGCAATAAACGTGCAATCACTTTAAAATCTTTAGTCTAAAGTCTAAACCTACAGATTATGCCTTGAACTTTCAAGCATTTTGCCCAAATTTACAAACAATAATCCCATTTCCATAATGCATAACAACTATAAGGCAAGCACAGCTTTGTAATTCAGCTATTAATATTTAGGCAATACAAAAATTCTATATGGTAACAGATTAGTTAACAGAATTAGCATAACAAAAGTGTGAACCACATACAGGCCCATGCAGTATTAGGGGTTAAATCAGGCGTTACATTTGCATTAAAAGCTGCGAACGTAAAAAAATAAATAAATAATGGTGTGGGAAAATATGTGGTTACACTATAAACACTTTTGTTATACATTTTAATAACAAAAATTAATTAAACTATTTTTTACTTTCTTCAAAAGGTCAAGTCATGTCAATGATTTGTGAACACTAGCTGTTAGCAGAAAGTATTTTTAATGTCTTTCTTTCTTAGAGTATGGCTGCTATTGATAAATTAACTGATGATAATGGTATTAATGCATTTGGACCCAAATACGTCATATTTTATAGATTTTTCTCTGTATAACAAATGTAAATAATAATTCTAAAATCTTTAAGTGTTACTAAGTAATAATTATTCCAACACATAAAACACAATGCTCTCTTATCAAGGTGCAATATTATTTATTATTATTATTATAAATATCTATAATTAGTACCACACTGAAAATATTTAATGGTCATTTTAGCATGTTCATATTTAGCAATATTTCCCAATGAATGTTTTTTTCACATTTTTCAGATTTGTTCTCCCCTTCAAATACCTTCCCAATGGTTCATGTAGCATCTCTATCAAAAACAATAACTGTTCTAATAAGCAAAGCTATTAAAGCTGTTTACGGTCATGCATCAAAGTGACAGGAAAAGGAGGAGGGACCTGCTTCTTTCTGACCCATCCATCAACCCTGTACATCAAAGATGGCTTCTAAGGAAGTGTCCCACTGTCGACAAAAACAATCCGGTGTGTATATGTGCTTTGCCCAGCCAAAACCTGAGCAGGAGGACTTTTTTTGATCTCCTAGTCTGTCGCCTTGTTAACTTCCTGCCGGGAGAGGTTGTGTTTCCTGGGTTGGGTTGCTGGGAGGTGTATGGCTCTGGTCATGGCTGTGACCTGACCATAAACCTCCGGGTTTTTGTTCGTACCTTTTCAACCTCCTGTGTGCAGAGTTCTGAAGTGCTTTCATGTGAAGTGGACTCCTCGGCTGTGGGACTGAGCTGGGTTCAAACTGACCATGTTGGGTGGAAACAGCTTGCGACCTGTGCTACTGGTAGTGATGTTAGATTTTCAATTAGTGAATTCAGCTGCTTCAAGATGCACCCTTTGCTGACAATTGTGTTTATTTGCACACACACCATTTGTATTATCTCTATAGAAAAGCAGTGTTCATAGAATGGGATGCTAATGAGCTTAAGGCCACAATAACCAGTTCCAAGCATTGGGATATAAATCCCCACAGTATTGGGCTGTGGAGCAGTGGGACTGGGAACTGTTCTCTGGAGTGATGGAGCTCCATCCAATACCTTTGGCATGAGTTGGAGTGGTGTTTGTGATCCAGAACTAATAATCTCACATCAATACTTGACCTCACAAATGCTATTATGGCTGAAAGCAATCAAACCCTTCCAACAACTAGCGTACAGCCTTCACAGAAGAGTAGATGCTGTTACTGCAGCAAAAAAAAAAAAAAAACGGGACACAGTCTCTATTAATACTTTTTAAAATGCTGTTGCCCTAAACATGCAAAAAAGCATAACCACGAAAGATCTGACTGCCTAACTCAACCCTTCAAAAGACTGCTCATAAATACCCCAGTAGGTGGAGGACAGCACTCACTTCAGTTAAGAATGGACCCTACTTCAAAATGCATCACCATTTCCTAACCCCTTCGACCCTGTCTGTAGGCCTACTCCTCTTTCCTTTCATAACTACATTACTGTCATAATTAACATCAGTTTCATAGGCCATAACATTGAACCATGTGGAACTCCACAAGATACACTTACCCAAACAGTTACCAAATAATTCATAATAGTTTCTGCATTAGGATTCATAACGTAATGAATAATACATGTAGTCCTGGTTTCCCAGACAGACATTAAGCCTAGTATATGGACTAAATTTTCTTTTCAATGGAAAATGCTCTGTATGCAGGACTAGGTTTAATCTCTGTCCAAAGAATCAGCCCGTAGGGTTCAAAAGGTTACGTCATGCCAATGATTTGTGAACAAAAGTGGTCTTCATAAGGCAGTTCATATTTATAAACATGATGTCATAATCTTAAAGGATTGCCCACCTGGAGGGCAAACCATGGTTTCCTTCTACTGCCTGACTCCTATTTTTTATATATTTTTTTACCAGGTTTGTTTAGACAGCTAACAAGGAGAGAAACCTGACCTGTGCTCCTTTAAACTTCCATCTGATAGAAGGTGAAAACCAGAGAGGGAAAGATTAAAATTAAAAATGATTAAAAATGATTTGTGCTATTAGACATTCCTCCGCTCAGTTCTGACATGGTTTGTTTTCATAGACTGATGCAACCAACTCTAGTGGCCTAGACGAGTCCAGTGTTGGCCAGCAAGTGTTTTTTGCTCTACAGATCTCCGCGCAAGTCATGACTGAAAACGTTAAATATGATGATTTAAGTCAGTCACATGATCTGACAGTGAACAAATGAGTTTTGCCACTCGGTGGCAAAAATTATCCCTGATGTCTGTGATATCTGTGATAGCTTTCCTGCTGAGGTGGATGGCATCATTTTCATGTACAGAAGTAACACAGGGTAAAATATGGGCTTTTCATGTAGTTTGAGGTTCAAGCAGAATGTGCTTTTGGTTGTCTTCTCCTATTCCCATAGCGACATCTGTGCATTTGCACAACAATATCTCTCCACATTTTCTCTGACAACTGTTTTTATTCCAAAAAGGTTCAATTAGTTGTATTTCACATCTCATGTGGTCACATTTCGCACTTTAGAAATGTATTTTATTTAGACCAAGAGTGGGTCAAAAATGAAAGCTTAGCACATTACATTCCTATACTAGTGCATCTAATATAATTATAAAAGAGGCATATATTTTATATTTATTACACATCAAGAGCCATTTTTTAAATTAAACGGTATCTCAAATTAGTGGAATATTTCATACGATCAAACAGAAAAGGATGTACAATACAAACATTTCAGAGTCTGGTCATTTATAGAATAGAATTTATAGAATACAGAATACTGCCTCAGTGAGGCGTGGTATGAAGACAATCAGCTTGTGGAACTGTGGAGATGTTACTGAAGCCCAGGTTGCTTTGATAGTGGCCTTCAGCTTGTCTGAATTGCTGGGTCGGGTGTTTCTGATCTTCCTCTTGACAATACCCCATAGATTTTTGATGGGGTTCAGGTAAAGACAGTTGGCTGGCCAGTCAAGCACAGTAGTATAGTCAGCAGACCATTTGCTATTAGTAATGGCACCATGGACAGGTGCTCAGTCCTGCTTGATGAATGAATCAGCATTTCCATAAAGTTTGTCAGCAGATGGAAGCAAGAAGTTCTAAAATCTCCTGGTAGGTGCTGCATTGACTTTGGACTTGATAAAACACAGTGGATCAACACCAGTAGATGATATGGCACCCCAACCGATCACAGACTGGAAACTTTACACTGGACCTCAGACATCTTGGATTCTGAACTGTCAAGTCAGCAGTCTTCCCCAATTTGAGATACTGGATCTCTGATTTTCATGAGCTATGAGCTTTTTCACAATGCTAATTCTTTTTGAGATGCATGTTAAGCTGCTGCTTTTGTACTCCTAACCAACACTGAAAAATTGTGCTACAAGCTGCTACAAAGGGGTCTTTGAGCGACGCCATAAATGAACCACATCATGTTTGTAAGGGAGATCTATGAGTGTGAAGAGCTATCACACCAAGTGAAGGTTCTTTAAACCTTCAAAAGCTTCTTCACACCCACACACGTCTTTCACAAACATGGTTCTTTAGGGAACCAAAAGTGGTTCCTCTGTAGCTTTGCTCAAAGAACCCTTTGTAGCACTTATATTTTTAAGGGTCAATGTAAAATCTAAGAGAGTCCGTATTTCACAGAAGTAACAATATTTGAGCGTGAGTTCAAGCCGTTCCATTCACCTCTGCTTGCTACTGTAAAATTCTACACTAGCGAATGTAAAATGACGCTAGTCCACTTTTCAGCATTATTAAGGAGTTCATGAACTTTTCTTTCATCCTCTTTCCCCGAATCCTTTCTCCGCTGCTCTGGTCACGTCTTCGGCTCAGAGAACTGCCGGCATTCAGCTGAGCCAAGCTCAAGGTTTTTTTGTTTTTTTTTCTTTTTCTTTTTTTTCCTTCTTTTTTTTTTGTAGAGAAGAAATCAAGTCAGGGAAAAACGAGCTCAGGAGAGAAGGGGCTGTCATGGACCTCAATGGCCGCATTATGTAAATCTCTGACGTCCCTTGATGTAAACCTGAATAGAAACACATTAACGTCTTGTATGTACTTAAAAAGAGCCCAGACTTTGCCTGCGCGAGACGGCAGATCCAGTAATCATGTTGACAAATTAATGGCAGAGAATTAGCTGTCCATTAAAAGTGTATTATGTGCCACGCTGGCACATAAAATTACTCCCAAATAAGTGTGGGAGCGGGTGAAAAGCGCACAAGTGTGAGCTGAGGGAGAAAAAGAGAGGGAGAGTGATGGAGCTGGTGCTGACATTAGGGGCCGTCTGACTGACATTTTTAGTCCTGGAGCCATCAAAGCACAGTCAGAGTGCCTTCAGGTGCTAACCTTTGTTGAAAGGTTGTAATGAGGTTGTGTGGGGGTTGAGATGTCAGACTTTGGGTCTTTGCTTCTTTGCACTGTGTGAGAAAGAGAATGTGTGTGTGTGTGTGTGTGTGTATATGCTGGGCGGTTTTAAGGAGACAATCAGCATACCTGTCTCATAACCCTGTTTTATTTCATGGATAATTTGGCCCTGCTGTGCGCTGATGCAGTGTCACCAAACGTGCCATTTCAGCCGGAGCGGCTCACCCTGCCAGCCTTCTTCCTCTTCATGCTGAGGACGTGAAATTTAAATAAGCAAAGAAACTGAAACGTAGCCCGTCACTTGCTATGATAGCTATCAATTATTTATTCCTCATCGTAACTGGAGCCGGAAATGTCATCAAATAGAACAGCCAGCCTTACTGCTTTTTATATTCAAATTGATTTCTCTTTATTGGTTATTTATTACGCAGTTATTTAGACTGACTAGAAAAGCCAGGTTTGCTGAATAGAGTTGCAATTATACCCTCTTAAAAAAAAAAGCTGAGTCATTATTCTTAACAAATTAATAGTTTTAAAAATGGATTTTAATCAGTTATATTTAATTTGTTTTTTAATAAGATGTTACTGACAGAGACTGTCTGTGTCTCACAGGCAATCTCTGATGCCTGATGTTCCAAGTCTAAGCAAAATACTAATAAATCTAATAATAACAACAAGAAACACATCCAGGTAAATCCAGGTTTGGTCGTTGACTGCTATGTTCACTATAGTCACTGTATGGATTATGTCAGTTCCACCAGCAGCTCACCTGATTTCCTTTTAAGTTGTATTAGTCAAGATTCAAGAAACACGACCTCTAGTGGTTAATCAGTTAAACACAACAACACTGAAACGTTTTTTTTTTTTTTACTCTTTGGATCCGCCTTCCATTCCCCACCCATAAACAAAGCATGCCTACAAGATCTCTTTTTTCAGAGAAATGCTACATAAGTATTCTTTAAATTCTTCCTGGTATAGTGGTGGCATTTGGCCAAAGCAGGCATTCAACTCCCTTGTCTAGAGGGGCAAGATGGCCTTGTCGTTTTACTCTGATATGTGACATTTGCCTCAATAAAAATAATAGTGACACTGAGATCTGAAGTGATAGTAAACCTACAAACACTTAAGAGTTTGGGTCGTAACAGTTGGCTGCTGTGAGAACAGTAAAGTGTATTTGCTGTCTGACAGCTGTTTGTAATGAACTCCCAAGAGTTTATCAGTCACTACCTCTGTTAGATGGTTAGCATCATTAGCTGTGCTGTACCTAAGAACTCTCTTGAAGGATTACTCTAATACTTACTACACTGAGCTCTCTGCGTGATAAAGATCTATCTACTCCAATTGGCCACAGTTTTATACTGATTGTGTTTACATACCTGTTCAGGATCAACATTGCTAATTCTAAAACTTTATCCCCTTTGCTTGTAATAATTCTTTTCAGTTTGGAAAAATGCTAGTTCTCACTTTATCACATTTGTGATGTCACATCGTTGTGTTTTTTGGCAGCACACTGTGTTTGCTTGCCCATTGTACCTGGCAACACCGAACAGCATGTTTTTTTCTTCTTCTAGCCAGGAGCTCAGTGTAAACAAATACAAGGCTCCAGTTTTTCAAAACTGTTTTCTCAGGCACTTAACGTTTATATGTTAT
Source organism: Salminus brasiliensis (assembly GCF_030463535.1). Taxonomy (NCBI): domain Eukaryota; kingdom Metazoa; phylum Chordata; class Actinopteri; order Characiformes; family Bryconidae; genus Salminus; species Salminus brasiliensis. Next base: position 25,720,535 of record NC_132881.1, on the reverse strand, counting down.
AACTATTTTAGTATATTCTACATATTTCACAGTTTATTTAAGGTAGTAACAAAAGGGAGGGGAAAACTGGCTAATGCACTGTTAATGAAGGACTGATTAGATAAACCAGGCATGAGCTTCCTCAAGAAAACCTATGGACATGGCTTAGCAAACACTCAATAAATCAAAATATATTGATTATTTGTTTATTTTTTTTAATGTTAGTGTTTTCAGAAAAAAAAGAAACTCTTACTCCCAATGTAAATAGCTTTACACATGTTCTGCACTGACACAAGATTCTACACTGAGAACTCCACTGTCATACAAAAAGTTACTTCACAGATACAAACAAAACAAATGTCCCCCGAAAGGTACAACATGGTCCTCAAGATCGAATTGTGTACCTGCACAACATACATTACATTAACTTTTCCATGAGAAAGGTGTGTATTTACACCTTCCTATAAAATCTAAAAAGGTTTTTGTTGTTAAATAAAAAAAGAATGAAATAAAATCCCTGGGGGTGATGTGGAAGCAATGCAACTAAAAAACAACATTTGCAAAGTAAAATAGTACAATTATGTTTTTTAAAAAAAGTGCTGAAAATGTACCCTGGAGGGTACCACCCAAGTGACAAGCAGTGCACATCTCAGTGACAGTTTTGTACCTTTTACACCCTTATTTTTTAATGTAACGTGATTAATTTATTAGCTAATATGGAAGTCATGTTGGTGATGAGAGAGACGAATTGAAGTCTAGCCCCACATATTGGTGCTCTTCCACAAAAACCTTGTATCTCCAATTTAGCTTTTCACGTTTAGGCCTGTTGTGAATCTGGTCAATCTGAAGTCAAGTTTTTGCGTGACAGCAGCGATATGGGCTGTTCTGGCTTTCCTTCCAAATCATATCATATAAAAGATGACAGTAGTGGACAGAAATGTTCAAACCTTAAAATTGTTAGCTTTAAGATAGTTTAACAATCGGTTTATCTCAGTTTTGCCTTAGAAATGTAAATACTCCTGCACTGGGATGTCTACAATTCAGTATCTTGCTAAGTTCTGCCACACGGATAATATCTGACCATATACTGAAATAATCGCTACCAGAAATCAAGATATTATTGTCATTTAATACACTGCAAATGTTCTTTTTGACACCTCACACTGTGCAGTGAGAGATGAGATACGGCATGTAAAGATAGCGGCATACATACGATGCAGTGGGGTAAAAATGTCAGTGAAGTTAAATGATATAAATGTCAGCTGTGCCACTTTGGCACCTAAACCTGCAATATGTACACGAGTCTGTCAGTTATCTATGTGCCTTCCAATGTATACATGCCCATTTCAGCTGCAGCTCTGGGTGCTTGAGTGACAAGACAAAGCCAGAGTTAAATAAACATTCGAGACGTAGTTATTTCTCCCTTTCTTTCTCTCCACACGCCTAAAATGTAATTCAGATGTCAGCGCGGTGTCTCTCTACCGTATGGTGTGGACTGACTCTCTCTCTTTTTCTCTCTCTATCTGTTCACTCACTCTCTCTCTCTCTCTCTTACTCCTCATTGTTCCTTTTGTTCCCTCTGCTGCTCCTTTATCGAACAAGACATCGCAGCGAGAGAAGAAAAGATGACACTTTCTCAGTTGTCCTTCGTGTCCTCTTTGGAGTGCTTGTCATTTTGGCAGCAGCATGGTGACAGCAGCCTCTACAGCAGCAGAGCCGTGCCCCAGCTTACAGTAAAGTAACTCTAATGGAACCGCCACACCGTCTGCCAGCTTTTCCCCCTCTCTGCGCCTATCTGTTTCTCTCTGTAAACCAGTACAGTTACTATATTCCCTCTCTTAAATTAAGCACTCATATCACTGACTTTTTTAATCAGCCTGTTTACGTTGCTGGTTTAACACTGTGTGCCCTGACAACAGCTATATCCAAACATTCTTCTCCTTTCATGGTCTTTAAGTCTACCTGCATATTAGCTCAGTTCAGTCTCTTTCTTTTAATGCTCCCTTACCGCTTTTGAGTATGAATGCTGAAAGAAATGATGAACTGTTTGGGATTAGGGAAAAGTTAAAGGGATATTGCACAAATTGTCAATGTAATCTATACCTGTTACACCTACAGTGCATAAATGTTTAACGTGGATAAGAATGAACCTGAACAGAAAACCTGATCGAGAAGGGGGAGAAAGAAGACAGGGGAGAAAGTGTTAAAGCATGTGCCCAATGGCTTCTATTAGAAATCTGTGTTGACAAAACTCTTACGCCCTTAAGGTCATTCTGAATGTTCGTTAAAGAGTTTGGTGTCTGAAAGCACTATTTTACAGTGTTGTTATTACAGTGTAAGTTACAGTGTAATTACTAATTATTAATCAATTACTGAATAAAGAGTATCTTACCTATATGGTTCGAAAATATTGGACTAAAATGTATTTCATAATGTAGTTAAATTTGTGTAATACTTATAAGAATTTCTTTAATTTGTTACATTTATGTAATTTTCAAAATTCCACCACTCAATACAGTTGTGTCGTTACATATCAGAATTCCACAATGTGTTACATTGGTGTTATTAATAATTTAAAGTTAATATTATATAATATATTAAGTAATTAATAATTTAACTAAATGCTAGGTAAAGATAAGATCTGGGAACACTACTTTACAGTGCTTTTATTACAGTAATAGCATTGATAATTAATGAATTGTTGAATAAGGAGTAGCCTAGTTACATAGTTTAAAATATGGGAATAATGTGTTTCAAAATGTACTTACATTTGTATAATTACAAATTGGAACTCTGTAACGTGTTTCAATAATGTATTTACATATTCAAATTTTAACTACATGCTACATCAAGAGAAAATTTGGTAACACTTTTACTCTATTGGATATTAAAATCCCAAAACTTGTTACATTCATGCAATTGCATATCGGAATTACAAAACTTGCAGCTAGTGTGCATTTGTAGCACTTTTCACAAACCAGCTCAAATGAATCAATTATAAAATTCTATATGGTTATATTATTCCATTGTTTTTAACTATTAACTTTTAACTAACTTTTAACTATAATTGCTCAATGTTTTCTGAGATCCGACATCTGTTGATAATCATATGCACATTGTCCAAGACTAAAAATACAATGTAGCTGCCACAGTTTAACTGTTCACTCACTCTATTTAACTAGATCTAGTCCATCCTACTGCATTGTACACAACACTGTCTAAGGTGTCTTAGGAACAAAGGGTAAATTAACCATTAGTTAAACGTGAGTTAAATGGCTTCCATTTTAAAATGCTATGTAATTCCACAAACAACAAGCTGTGGACTCTGATATGTAATAAGTTATACGATTCTAATATGTAATACACACATGTAACAAAGGATGTAATTCTGATGTGTAATGCACAAATGTAACTACATTATGTAATTGGCCTTTTTTTTTTACCATATTCTGAACCATGTAACAACTCTTTATTCAGCGATTAATGAATTGTTATTACATTGCCCAATGCACTGGAATATAAGCCCTGTAAAATAGTGTTACTGAAGATCTTAATAGAGCATCTAAAATTTCCAATAGAAAACCACAAACAAACTGAAAAACATTGATCATTCTGACATTCTATTATTTTGAACATGATACATTTCAAAATAATGTTCCTAATTTGTTACAAAAATATAACCCCATGTAACTTTTCCTACCTTATCCTCTGAATTTCTAAGAAGGATTTTCCCAGGTTACGTTATAGTTAATTTACTAATTTAAAAACCAATAGCAATAGATAACTGTATGACATTCGGTACAGAAGTACAGACCACAGTCCTGCTGAAGCTCCTTCTTCTGGAAGTTTTGACTCACGTAATGTAAGGAGCCAAATCTAAGATTGGCTGTTTTTTTTTTTTTTTTGACAGTTTGAAAGAGCAACCTTCACAATACAGGCAGGAACCGCAGGCCACCAGCCACTACAATATCTTTCAGAGGCTTTTGGAGCCAGGCCACCAGGGCACAAAAGGACAACGGAAGTGGGGCTAACTTCTAGGAAGCCCTTCTACCCCACACAGGCCTGTAGGGGGTCATCCAGACACAGGGCAATGGGTTGGGGGGCTATTGTCCACCAGTGCTAGATTTTAAAGGGAGAAATGGAAAAAGGAACGGAACTCTCTTTCTTTTAATTGTATCTCAGTGTGTGCAAAAAACAGAAGCCTGTACTCATCTTACGTAGTCCCTCGATCTCTACACTTCCCATCTTTTCCAAACCTATTTGCAGAGTGCTGGTTGAGTCTGAGAGAGCCAGAGGTCGAACTGAGTCTTCAGTGAAGTTCTGCAGGAGCTTACGTGCAGACGTGTATGTGCTGTAAACAGAGTTGGAAACAATGCTATTTTTGAAGACTTCAAATTTTTTAAGACAATAAGGATGTTATTATAAAATAGAAATTCATGGTCAATAATATAAAGATCATTTCACAGCATATATCAGCAAGGAGGTCCAGTTTGAACCTTAGTTCCTCAGGCCTGCTACAATGACTCAGCTGTCGATGATAATCACAAGCGATCAACTTAACAAGAAGCCCTATACATTCCACAAGATCCGACATTAAGATCTCTTGCATTATGTTTTGTGGCCGTGTTGGCAAACCCATCCGAGGCACAGACAATGTCCCAGGCCTCCGTGGTATTGAGGCCTTGCATATAGGATTTGCAACATGAAATCCATAATGGTAAACATTGACAGATTGCATCAGTTTGTTTCCATTAGGGACTGAGATTGGTACACTTGTGCTAAGTGGCCCATTGCTGCTGAAGACTGAGGCCCGTCTGAAGAATACTCTTAATAGCGTCCTTAAACAAGACCTTTTGTGCCCCCAGCCTTTCTCAGGCCACAAAATTAGGCTTCCTTTTTCTGCGGCCCTTTCTCTCCCCCTCCTCTTCTCTCCCCCCATAAACCACCATGTGAAGTGGTTCATTACAGAGGCTCTCCTCCTCTCAGGTACTTGCCCCAGCCATTCCCCATTCTCCGCTCCCCTAACTCCCTTAGGAAGGAAAAAGGAAAACATGCCGGACAAAGGTCCTGTTCGCACTTCCTATGGAAAATTAGCAGCTTTCACCAAGGTAGAAATCCCAATTACCTCGCATTGTAAGGATGTGCCTGAGGCCTCGCTAGCAGCTTGCTGCAATGCCAGAGTAAGGCCCCTCTCCTCCCCCCCAATTAAGGCCGAAGACGCTCTTCTGCCCACCGAGTGCATCTATTTACCTTGTCCAAAGCCCCCCACTCCTGGAGCCCTCCAAAAACTCCCCCGAATGCGCCTTTGAGACACAGAAGGGCTCTCCTGCTCGGAGCAGGGTGGTGATGGGCCTTTCGCGTTCCGACCGTTATGCCCTTCAGGACCGGTGGGTCCGCCTGGGAAGCATTGTGCATGCCTGAGAATTCTCTCGGGATGGGAACAACAGTGTACTGAAAAAGACAAAGGGGGATGACCAGAGGAGGAGAAGGAGTTCACCTACTTGTGAGATAATAATGACAGTGCAGGGGGGGACAAAAAAAAACATGTATTACGTCACTGTGGGCAGATCTTGAAAGGATCCTTGGGTTGGCTTCGAGGTTCACTCTCTGTGGAATGCACTAGACCCCCAAGGACACCAAAACTCTAGTGTACAATGTCAAAGGTTCAGGGAGACACACAGCACTTTCAGATTGTAAAGGCATGTAGGTGTAACCAGGTTTAACCAGAATTCCTCTTTTGTCTCCAGCTAAAAAGAAAAGCTTGTTTGGACATGCAGGGACTGAACGTGACCCTCTCTATAAACAACAGTGCTACAAGGGCGGCGCGAGGTCGCAAATGGCCCAAACAGAACTTTTTCATTCAAGTGCGTGATGCTTCTACTCGCTCTTCATCAAGTGTGGAGCTCAGCTTAGACAAACTCTGTCACCTGCACCCATGTGTGTTCACTGGCCTGTGTAAATGTTGTTGTTCTTCTTCTTCTTTGCATTTGGTATGGAGTCAGTGAACAGAAAGCCCCACATTACGTACGATTACATGATCAGCTGGAGGATGAATGAATATCCGGCCTCTTCTCTGCATTGTTGCACGTATTTGCAATAGGACAAAGCAATGCAGGAAGGAACCCGAGTCTTATGGTGCTTCTTCATTTCATTGTCTTACAGCAGACTGCAGGCACTCAGATCACTCCTGTTATTAATTATTTAACCTAAACCACAGCTGTATAAAAGATTGAGGCTGCACAAAAGTAATTATGGATAATTAGAATAAAAAATGCATGGTCTGTGTAACCAAGGAGTTCATGTCAAGGATGATGCAGTATTAATGGCCCTTATAAACATATACCTGTAATTAAGACATTTGCTCTCTCAAGGCAAGGTTAAAGGCAAACTCTTCAAGCATGCAGTGCACAATAAGAAATTAGGCCTTTTGAAATGTGTCATTTTCAAAGGACTCTGGGTCTTGTGGTATGATTACAAGCAAGCATCTAATTCTGATTTCTATCTGGTGTTCTTTATTTCTCTCTACTCCGCTATACATTTTACCTTAATGAAAAAAAACTGCATAATATATAAATGAATAAAATCAGCAATTACTCAGTTCACAACACCGCACAAATATTTCTTTTAGTCTAATAGACACATTTTCTAGAAAATATGTGGACATTTAAAATAATGCGCAGTTAACCTGCATTTAAAAAAAATGATTTGGCTCAAAATTTCTAAGAAACCTTCCTGTGCACAGTGATTTTCTCTGCTGTCTGTGGATTATTTACTTAGAAACCACAAATGTATTAATGTAAAACAACACAATTAAACAATAATGGGTTTGTGAAAAATGTATAAACATTTTTGCAACATATACATGATTTGAACATATTCAAGTTATATATAAAGTTAAGTTTATCAACTATTAAATATTTATTACTACTTAAATATCACAGTAAAAATACTGTTAATTTAATAAACAGAAATAATATAAAAAATACTATCACTGTGTAATAGTAGTAGTACTGATATCTGCTGTCTCAGAAAGTAATTAGAATGTGTTGCTGTGAGTGACTTTATTTCTATGCTGGCTAGAACCACAGCTATAAACCACTCACTGTATCATTGCATCACTGGTTTACATAAAGATGTGGAACCAAATTTTAACTGTTATCACCAAACTTTCACTGCAGAGCAGGAGATACTCTCTCTTTATCAACTCCACAGACCGGCGTATGACCAACATCCTTATGACCAGAGGTCCCTCCTTGAGGTCATGCATATTGGATGGCTGGATATATCCGTAAAAGATTGCCAGAGTTCTTTCAGACATGGCAAGCAATTCTTTCCCAGGTGTATTGTTTAAGATGACATAAGGTGCAATGTGGATGAAGACAGAGACACTTTCCGCCGCTGCTATTCAGACACATTCTATCCTTGTAACTGCATCAATGCAACTTGACTATAGTCCTTGCACTACCATCAGCAACAAACGTATTATCTATTGAAAAATCTGTAAATTCAGTGTTATCCAGGGTTGGGTAGTAAGGGAATACGTGTGACAGCATTGCGTAATCAGCATACAAAAGACAACAGTAACTGTAATCTGTTACAGTTAAAGCAGACACATGAGTAAATAGAGTACAGGTACATTTTAAAAAGGGTGATTACTGGCAAGGATTACATTACAGCCTAAAAAGGATCACTAGCCTGTTTATTCCTAATAGAGTGAGCGAGTTTGTGTTTATTAGATGCTGCTGCTGCTGATGTTCTCTGTGACCTAGATGATTGTAAGAGCACCCCCCTGGTGGAGAATCTGAAGTTTGTGTGCTATAAAAATATTCAAATTTCAAAAGATATTTTCAAAAGAACTGAAAAGTAAAAGAATATCACTGTCCAAAGTCAATTCTGATCTCCAGCAGCAAATACACTCTCATCTTCAAAAGACTCATAGAAACTAGGAAAATTGCTATTGAATCCACGCGCTAAACCTGCTACTGCTGTCTGATTCGCTGACTGCTGGAAGCTGTGTCTTTCTTTCTGATGCTAAACGACTGTGCAGGTGTGGTTCTGAGTAATATTTCAGTACTAATTATTACAGTTTTAATCCCAATAACCTATGAGCTAAATATTATACATATTCACTAATCTAAAACCTTTTCAAATACTCACTTTTAGCTTTTTTTATTTCTACAAGCTAAAGAAGGCAGCTGCCCTTTATACTCCCCTGAAAAAACAGCATGCAGCAGAAAACCAGACCAGCACCTAGACCTGCATCAACAAGGTAAGATGAACATGGAATTCATGCAGTGTCTAGGCTGTTTGTTTCAGACAGATGTTTGAACATTTCATCATGAATGGACCTTATATATCCATCCGAAATCACTTGGCATAAAAGCATTTCACTTTTTACACTCGGTTTACATTAACTTTGAAAATGTACGAAGTTCCCATTTTGGAGATAAGGTTTTGTTCCGGCAGCAATGGTTTATATATCTTAGTAGAAAGGGGATTTGCTTCATGAGGACACAAGATTGTTTCATGTGCACGTGAGGTGGTTTGGTATTTGGTGTAGACACACAGGACGGTTTTGTGTGAATTTAAACATGATGTTTTTCTCGTGTCTTCATTTGAATATGTGGCTTTGAAAAAAAAAAGACAAGTGATCCAAAAATAACGAAAGCTAACGACGACTTAATGTAGAAATCATTTTTGAACCTACTGCACAATTTTAATCTGAGCCTCATAACAAGCATTTCAACGCATGATTGAAATAAACATTGACTTGACTGGATTTGATGTAATTTATTTCTGTAAAAGATGTGATTACTTTTCCTCATTTTACATCAACAGCATATGTGTAGTGCTTCACTGCTATAATACATACAACCTGAGTGCTCTGACAACTCATTCGATTCAATTGCGATTGGGGGGGTGGGAATATCGCTGCATCTTGATGCATCTTTTTTTTTTCTGTCACTGCGTGACTACCTTGTACTTTTATTTGTAATGCTCCAATAATGAATTTACACCCAGTATCTTTTATTAATAACAATTATTGGAAGTGATGTGGCAGGTCAGCTGAAGGATTTTGCAGTGGGGCTGCAGTGGAAAAACGCATTGACAGTGGGCAAACTGAGCACTAGCTGAGAGGCCAGGTTTAGCGCATGGACACAGTATTTCACAAGTAGGAATTTACACATCATTATCCAGTATTATCAGTAACTAAAACTAGATGTTTCTTAGCAATGCAATGCTTCCCAATACCTTAATCATTTTTCCTTAACCTTGGTTTCTCAATGACTGAATACGGAAGTAAATCCTTGGCTCTCAAAGTTTGTAATTTGCTCTATTCTTTCCAAGTTGGTTGGAAACGTGGACATTGCTTGCTAGATGGTCCTCTAGTTAGCAGCAACGAAGACTGGCTCATCCATGTGTGTCTGCTATTTCCGAGTTCTGCCTGTTGTGTTCTGTCAACACTACTAATTGATTTTTAGACATTTGTGAATAGATTCAGAACCATCCACATCCACATCGAAATGCATATAAGAATCTATTTTCCCCCCAACCCTATTTTACAGTAGAGCTTAGAGTCCCCAGCAGGAGAACAAATTATGTCCTGTCCTGCAGGAATGCAAGTTACAACCACCACCACCTGAAATTCATTTAGATTAAGCTGGACATTACAGGTAAAACACAGGAGCGGGTTTGTTATAACAGTCTGGGTTTAACCCTGTAGTTGTATGTGTGCTCTCTCCAGTCAGAGATTGATTACCAAACAGTTACAGCTGAAAGAAACTAAAAAAAAGAGTTTAAATCAGATGCTAGCTTGTGAAGGTTTCTGAACCCATGCTTCTTCTGAAGCCAGCCATGATCACTTCCCTATTCATATATGTTTTGCCCATAATTGTCATGCTCAAGTGTTTGTGTTTGTGTGTCAATCATCTGCTCTCAGTAAAAGGAGCTGGCAGTGAGGTCATGCCACCTAAAAGGCATTAGAGTAGTAACCATGGAGAAGACTAATCATAGCTCAGAAAAAGAAAACCCTCGAATTCAAACTAAGAGGTGGCAGAGCGCCGTGACCCGCACCAGAGTATGCGACCTGAAAGAACAAGCTGTGGTTTTCCGGAAGCCCATCAGTATTCATGTCCTCTAACTCACTGTCTTATCGATGTCCTCCTCTGTTTCTCTAATTTAACAGCTTCAAATGTAAGAAAAGGGCCCGCCGTCAGTGGAAGCAGCCCACTCTCTCGTCTGTATTTATTCACATTTATTAATCGGCGCTCAATAACTTGCCGCTCGTCCATCTCTGTATTTGCTCTCTTCAAATTGGCTGCGCTCTGCTGCAAACAGGCCAGGCATCTGGAATAGAGAAATCACACCTGCTGACAGTCGCCCGGTGCCACGGCGGCAAATTAAGTCCTCAACAGCGCGCGGCATTTAAGTGCAACGCGCACGATACCAATCTGCAAGTTTATTATTGGCCGTCCCTGCTCGCCGTTATCACAAAACACAGTCATTAAAAAGCATTTGACCTTTTTTCAACAGGGATCCAGAAATTACTTTCTCTCACCCCCCCCACATCTCCTCTTTCCCTCTTTCTCTCTCTCTCTCTCTCTCTCTCTCTCTCTCAAAGCGTACTCCTCAGCAAATTGTAATGCAACCTCCTTCACAAAGCCAGTGGCGAACCAGGCAGCCCTGAGGAGATACCGCATTTAATTAAATGTTACATCTGCCAATTGTTTTATAAAGACAATGAGGGGACAAAAAAGGGGATTCAGATTAGAGAGTGGGGGAGCGAAAATAGAAAAGACAGAAAAAGAGTAAAGAGGAAAAGAGAGAAAGTGACAAGAGGCGGAGAGAGAGAGAAAAGTACAGGAAGACAGAGAGAAAGACAGGCGAAAAAAAGTAGCGCTAGAGAGTCAGAGAAACGAGAGAGAGAGCAAGAGAAAAGGAGAAATGGAGAGAAGGAGAAATGGAGAAATGGAAAAAAGGGAAAGAGAAGGAAAGAGAAGTAAAAAAGACAAAGCAGGAAATGTAGAAGAGAAAGGGGTATAGAGGTAAAGAGAGTCAGAAAACAAAAGAAGAAGAGAACGGAAAGAGCAAGAGAGCGGAGAGAAAAAGGAAAAGAGAGAGAAAAAAGAGAAAATGAGGATAAGAAGGAAAGAAGAAGACAAGAGAGCCAGATGGTGAGAGAAAAAAGTAAGAAGAAGAGAGAAAGATGAAAATAGAGGTATTGAAAGATGGAATAAGGTAAAGAGAAAGATACAGAAGAGGCATACAGACGAAAGAGAGACAGAATTAAAGCATTAGAAAGTAAAAGAGAGCAAGATAATGAGCAAAAAAGAGGTAAAGAATCAGAGAAGGAAACATGGGGTGTACAAAAGGTAAGAGGAGATAAGATGAAGACAGAGAAAACTCCTATTAGAACAGAGACTCATGACTGATATGGGAGGGGCTACTCAACTTACGCACTGCCGTCACCTCTAAAAACTAATCTTATAACCCACCCAAAGAAGATTCTGTCTGAAAATGAGCAGCTACATGTGTGTTATACATGTTCAACACATATGTAGGCTATATCTGAGTTCTGTACATTCTACAACACCTGAGGTTTGCCACAGACCTGAATAATCCAAGGCATCTGCGCCATGCACAACAAACATAAATGCCTCCTCCTATTTACCCACATGTCGACTCACACAGGATTAATATAATTTGAGATAATCTTTATGGCTTGTTTTGCAGAAGGTGCCAGAATCTCTACTGACACAAGAACATGCAGTCGGTAGAAATGACTGACATGGTGAATTGGAACGGGACTAAAGAAAGAGAAAGAAAGTAAGGAGGCAGGTAGTGAGAGAGAGAAAGAAAATGGATGAGTGATAGATGAAATTGGAGGCACTGGAAGAGAGAATGATGTAAGGTAGACAATAGAGAGATATATAGAGAGAGCAGAGGCAGAAAATGAGAGGAATAGAGAGTGAGACAGAGGGAAAAGGGATAAAGAAAGGTAAAGCAGAGAGACAGACAGGCTGGCTGGCTGGCTGGCACTCATCCGCCGGCATGGAGAGGACGGCTTTGGCTCTTGGTCAGTGCTGCTGCTGTGGCTGGCTAGCAGAGCTGGTGTGGATGGATGAGGAGACAGGTATGTGTGGTTTGTGTGAGAGTGAACTGAGACATCCCCCCGACACTCCCCTCCACAGCCTCTTTGAAATCCTCCTTCATCGCTATCAGGGTCCGTCACATGTTCTGGACTGCGCCCGTGTTCCCCACTCACAGTGGGGTTGGCGCAGTGCTGTCAGCGCTATGTGGACTGCCTTAGGGCCTGTTCTGGAGTAGAAGAATGAGAGTTCCTATTCCTCCTTTTTATTATTTCACTCCCAGGACACCTTGCTCCAGGACACAGAGGCCCCACAGTTCCACACCCAGCTCACTCTGATGTTTCTACATTGACTGCATCAACAAAAACCACTCTAACCATTATTGCACATGTTGTACATCCTCTAGTGTAGTATCGCATATCTGAACAGCTGTTTCACTGCAACTGTTCTTATACTGTTGGTAGTATGCAAGTGTTTGTGGCATGATTCTAGTGACTCCTGGTGTACGGTACGTGCTCTCTGTGCTGTGGGGATGATTTTCTCTTACCCATTCACTCCCAATCTGCTCTATCCCGCCTTTCTTTGGAACTGTTTCGGTGTCTGGTTTCATTTGCAGTGTCGACATCAAGAAAAGCATCCGCCTACAGGGGGTGCAGTGCAGAGCACAGCTGTGCTCGAGGATCAGAGTCTCACCTGCCTGAAACAAGATTTTGGAGAGTGAGCACACATGCACATACACACATTTGTTTTTATTCTATGTCAGGATGTCAGGCCCATACATATGCCTTATTTTGATTAAACACATACACACACAAAATACTGTGTCAAAGTAATATGGCCAGCCATCAAAATAGTTTAAAGTAGTTTATCTTAATGCTAAGTGTAAGATTTTTCCTGTAAAACACAAATACAAATAAACACAGTAAACAAAACCCAATTTTTAAAATTATTTTCTCGGTTATTCAGCTCACCTAATTACTGCAGGGAAAAAAGCTTTGTTTATTTATTTATTTTTAAAACATTAGATAAAAAGCTTTACATATAATTTTCTCAGAAGCTTCAAATCTTTTGGAAATACTGTATATTGTCCAAAATGGCAACTTTACAGGAAACCAAAAAAAAAAAGCCTTTCTAACTTTCAATGGACATTATTGTAAAAAGATATCCTTCCAAGTCATTTCGGAGCATTTCTATTCCCCCATTCATCATGGAATTTGTACACTTTATAAGGAACAACTAACAGATTCAAATAAAAGTGTACTATATGGTCACAAAATGAGTTTTACATGTATACATGTCCACTTGGCCTGGGGAAAACAACAGCACCAGCAAGAGGAAATCAATACAATTGTAAAAAAAGGTAAAGGTGAAGGTGCACGTATTCGTCACTGTACAGTGTACAGCGAAATGTGTCCTACGCATTTAACCCATCTGTGGTAGTGAACACACACACACACACTAGTGAACTAGGGGCAGTGAGTACACACACACCCAGAGCGGTGGGCAGCCAACTCCAGCGCCCGGGGAGCAGAGAGGGTAAAGGGCCTTGCTCAAGGGCCCAACAATTGTGTTTCCGGTTTTAAGAAAGGGGCTGAAAAGAGGAGACATGGGGCAGGTCAAACAGAGTCAGGAAAAAATAAGATAAAATAAATAAATAAATAAAAATGTTTGTTGCTCATTTTACATCCATTATGCATGACAGAGGCCATAATAATGTATTTCATAAATAATAAATAAAGCCTTTTATCAACTTGTCCTAGTTCAACTCACCATGAGGTTATCAAAGAAACCCAGCATCTCTTGCCTGAACGACTACTGTCCCATCACTCTCACAACCGTTGTGATGAAGTGCTTTGAGAGGATGATCTTGGCTCACATAAACAGCAGTCTTCCCAGCACTCTGGACCCTCATTAGTAGGATGCTGATTGAGGAACAAAGTGACATGTCTTTCTCCCATTAGCCAATTAGAGTTAATATTTTATTTTGGATATGTAGATGTTAGTGCAGTTAGTATCTAGCTAGTGCTTGTTAAAAGTATCTAGAACTTGAGCAGTTAGTATCTAGCCAGCACTTCTTAAACGTATCTAGCACTTGAGCAGTTAGTATCTAGCCAGCACTTCTTAAACATATCTAGCACTTGAGCAGTTAGTATCTAGCTAGCGCTTGTTAAAAGTATCTAGCACTTGAGCAGTTAGTATCTAGCTAGTGTCTGTTAAAAGTATCTAGCTAGCACTTGTTAATAGTATCTAGCACTTGAGCAGTTAGTATCTAGCTAGTGCTTGTTAAAAGTATCTAGAACTTGAGCAGTTAGTATCTAGCCAGCACTTCTTAAACGTATCTAGCACTTGAGCAGTTAGTATCTAGCCAGCACTTCTTAAACATATCTAGCACTTGAGCAGTTAGTATCTAGCTAGCGCTTGTTAAAAGTATCTAGCACTTGAGCAGTTAGTATCTAGCTAGCGCTTGTTATTAGTATCTAGCACTTTAGCAGTTAGTATCTAGCTAGTGTCTGTTAAAAGTATCTAGCTAGCACTTGTTAATAGTATCTAGCACTTGAGCAGTTAGTATCTAGCTAGTGCTTGTTAAAAGTATCTAGCACTTGAGCAGTTAGTATCTAGCTAGTGCTTGTTAAAAGTATCTAGCACTTGAGCAGTTAGTATCTAGCTAGTGCTTGTTAAAAGTATCTAGCACTTGAGCAGTTAGTATCTAGCTAGTGCTTGTTAAAAGTATCTAGAACTTGAGCAGTTAGTATCTAGCCAGCACTTCTTAAACGTATCTAGCACTTGAGCAGTTAGTATCTAGCTAGTGTCTGTTAAAAGTATCTAGCTAGCACTTGTTAATAGTATCTAGCACTTGAGCAGTTAGTATCTAGCTAGTGCTTGTTAAAAGTATCTAGAACTTGAGCAGTTAGTATCTAGCCAGCACTTCTTAAACGTATCTAGCACTTGAGCAGTTAGTATCTAGCTAGTGCTTGTTAAAAGTATCTAGAACTTGAGCAGTTAGTATCTAGCCAGCACTTCTTAAACGTATCTAGCACTTGAGCAGTTAGTATCTAGCTAGTGTCTGTTAAAAGTATCTAGCTAGCACTTGTTAATAGTATCTAGCACTTGAGCAGTTAGTATCTAGCTAGTGCTTGTTAAAAGTATCTAGAACTTGAGCAGTTAGTATCTAGCCAGCACTTCTTAAACGTATCTAGCACTTGAGCAGTTAGTATCTAGCCAGCACTTCTTAAACATATCTAGCACTTGAGCAGTTAGTATCTAGCTAGCGCTTGTTATTAGTATCTAGCACTTTAGCAGTTAGTATCTAGCTAGTGTCTGTTAAAAGTATCTAGCTAGCACTTGTTAATAGTATCTAGCACTTGAGCAGTTAGTATCTAGCTAGTGCTTGTTAAAAGTATCTAGCACTTGAGCAGTTAGTATCTAGCTAGTGCTTGTTAAAAGTATCTAGCACTTGAGCAGTTAGTATCTAGCTAGTGCTTGTTAAAAGTATCTAGCACTTGAGCAGTTAGTATCTAGCTAGTGCTTGTTAAAAGTATCTAGCACTTGAGCAGTTAGTATCTAGCTAGTGCTTGTTAATAGTATCTAGCACTTGAGCAGTTAGTATCTAGCTAGTGCTTGTTAAAAGTATCTAGCACTTTAGCAGTTAGTACCTAGCTAGTGCTTGTTAAAAGTATCTAGCACTTTAGCAGTTAGTATCTAGCTAGCACTTGTTAATAGTATCTAGCACTTGAGCAGTTAGTATCTAGCTAGTGCTTGTTAAAAGTATCTAGCACTTTAGCAGTTAGTATCTAGCTAGCACTTGTTAATAGTATCTAGCACTCACTGCACCTGCAGTCAGCAGTGCAGACACCAAACACCCCCACCTCCCTCTGCTTGACAGCAAAGTCCAAGGCTACGTTTTGTTGCCAGACTCCCCTGACTAAGACCATTTAATAGCAGTCTTGAGACCAAGGCTAGATTTGAGTACTACACTCAACACTAGCTTTTACCCAATTAGTATTAATGAAATGACTTTACACAGTGTAAACTTTATATAGCAGGTTAGAGCTATTTTATCTGGGGTTTTTTTCCTCTACAAAGCCAGAACCTATTTTTCCTGAAAATTCATACAAACACATACGTGAAAACACACACACATTCTCACAAACACAAGACATCTTCAAAAGACCTCTGAAGAGTATCATACATCCAAAGTCTGCGATGTGTCCGTCATAAAAGAAATCATCATTAGCTGATAATTAGCGAGCCTGGTCGGGAGGCAGTGAGATAGAAGCCTGAAGACTGAGTGAAGGCGTGCTGTGTGAGAAACATATCTTGGGGCTATGTTGACCCCCAGTACCGCACCGGAGCGGATGGGGAACAGGATAGATGGTGTAAAACCGGGCTTATTCGGCAGGGGTATCACACGATTTCCATATGAGCAGAAAATCCGATTTAACAGCGCATCGGCACAACAATGGCCGCAGACATGTGTGCTACGCCCCACTCCAAAATGGCACAAGTGACTCATCTTTGTAGAGTATGAAATTGATCTGACTGCGAGGACCCATGACCGTTTATCCAGTTAGGTACCAGCTTACAGGCCATGCCCGCGGGCTTTGCTCCATCAGGAGGCCTACCTGTAGCAGCATGTTTCCACATTGCGCTCTTATGGTACATAGCTTCAGTCTGAACAAGATGATGAATCACATTGTTTAAAATAAAGGGCTGATTTGTGGAGATGCCACAGAAGAACTTTTAAGTTGATGAGATGTTCTTTCGGGAAACAAAGGTACTTTTGAGGCAGCACTCCAATTA
Organism: Salminus brasiliensis; assembly: GCF_030463535.1. NCBI lineage: Eukaryota > Metazoa > Chordata > Actinopteri > Characiformes > Bryconidae > Salminus > Salminus brasiliensis. The sequence goes on along the minus strand of NC_132881.1, from coordinate 25,703,667 downwards.
AGGCATTTTTACAATTGTATTTTTAAGAGTACATGATAATGCCAGGTTATGAGGCATGCTGGTTCACTAAGGATTAGTATATATTTGATTTAATATAATGATTGGTACAGTGCTATTACAATGCTATCACACATCATCGTATCACTGTTTTTATTTGTCTCAATTACATAAAACAGCAGCTCCCAATACTGTGTGAATGGACCAATAGAAATGCTCTAATTACGTGGAATAAAATAAAACAGCAAAGTTATCATGTCTTTAAAAAATTCATTGTCTGTAATATTACAAGGTTTCATAAATGATACTGCAAACGATCACAGGCACCGCAGCAATACCGAACTGCTGTCATCAAGGGTATATTAACCAAATATAAGCTATAATAAAACAAATCTTCGAACTGAATCAAGCAGAAAGAAAGTAATTGGTCTCAAAACATACTGTAAAAGGATAAACAGTACAGTATACAGTTTATAGTAATGTATGCTTCATAAAAGATGGACAATATCAACCGTCATTGTAAAGTGGATAAGCTTAGCTGGTAGATACACTGCCTAGTGTGAGTGGTCAGACTTCTGCTGATGGATCTAGCATTGGATAGAAAACGGCAGATACAGGGACACTTGTTTGGCTTTGGTGCACATGTAAGTCTTTGTTAGCTACACCACATCAAGTACTGCCTAGATACCAAATAGTATGTCTGATCTGAGCAGCTCTGCATGTCTTTCTACTGTAATAAATAGACACTGTATATTCACTAACGTGACCCTGTAAACTGCACATTACAATTAATTGCTCTGTAACTACTCCATTCACTATGAGACTAATACGTTATAGGTAAAGTAGGGTGAGGAAGTGAAGTGTGGGTTTATACACAGGTGCTAGTAGTTTAATGAATTAATATGAGCATTAATGCTGTTTACTTACTCAGAATTATGAGCATGTCATGTTCAAAAATGGTGTCTAATGTAACACTAACTGCACCACGCTAGCAGAGAAGTCAATTTGGACAACTATGTCAACTATGGATAGAACTATTGATAAATTGCATTGTTCTATAGCAAGTTAAATGTACATGGATTACGGGTTGAAATAATGTGCACAGACAACCATTAACAGCAGCTGCCCTGTTAAGAATGAAGAATTATGTACCATCCAGTAGTGATTCTGTCTTCTCCGACCATCTTAAAAGGTTGAAGCATACTAAAACTTGATACTTTGGGGTATCAAAATGATCTCTGAATTTCCCATTAGAAATTGACGATTGCAAGGGGAAGTCGGGAACTCAATTTACCACTATTTACCACAATTTACGCAGCATAATATCACACTGCAAAAAAGGTGGAAGCTAAGCAAGTATTAAAACACTAAGCAACCCGGCAAACATTTGGCAGCTGAATTAAACAACCCAATATCAACTCGACTTGATTCTCACCACTCTGATGCCACATTAAAAACCTTTGCTACGTTAAGACCATAAATACCATTTTATATCCTTTTGTTTTTGAAAGAAACTACAAATGCCCGCTCAAAAATACAAATACACTGTGTGAGTGGGTACCCAAATTACAGTTGTGCCAGGAAGGAGCAGGACATTTTTGCGTGTCAAGTGAGGTGGTGTTTAACATCAACTCTTGTACAGGAAACGGCCAGGGGACCTGATCTAAACCCCTGTGCCCTTGTCTCAAGCAAAGCTAATATTTACGACCTGCCTGCCATTTAGAAAGTAGCTGTGAAACCTGCTTTCAAGTTGAAAAACGCATAACATCTAACCTGGTGTGAAAACTCAAAAATTAGAGTTCTGGAGATAAATAAAGTGTTCTCATGAACAGCCATTTATTCTGTTTTCTACAAAGAGTGTTATTGTCGCTTTTAAGAACGTCAGAGGTGGCTTTCAACCCACAATATCAGCTGTTTACCATAATAATAAGGGCAAAAACATGTATAACAGCATCCCAAAAAGGGGTGAAGCTACTTTAAAAAGCCAAAATGGCAGCCTAATTCCTGATATAGCATGCGTAAAAGGTTGCTTAGTAATTCTATCACTTAGTTTACTCTTTATGGATAAAAATGTTGCACAAAAACCTTGTATCTCCATTTTGTTTCTTCCACTTTTTGATATATTGTGATTCTGGTAGTTTTGCTCTACTCTTTTTCTAGATTTTATAATAAACTGACCAACAGAAATTTTCTAAAATGACTTGGAATCAAATCTTTTCACACTGACTTCTATTAAAAGCTTCTTCCTTCTCCTTAAAAGTTGCCATTTTGGAGATACAAGTTTTTTTTACGTGACAGCACGGATATATAAGAATTAATTAGTGAAAAAAAAATCCACAAAAGGCCAATATATACATAGGTTTTGCTATCTGAATAGAATAAAATGAATCAGATGAACTGTGTGATTTAATGAAAATTAGTATACACCCCCCAAACACCCTAAACCACAGGGTATGTGGTAGAAATCACATACTACCAAAGCATTAAGGGCAATTGATTTTCTATAATATTTGACAAGCAGAGCATTTAACACTGTGTGGACCCACTTTATTCAAATGTGTTCTGGTTACTCCTGGATTCTCCTCCAGGTGAAGCACATGTTCACACTGATGGCACACACATAATACGTAGAAGAAGCAGAAGAAAAAGATATAACACAAAAACAAAAAAAAAACAAAACCCAGAACTACTGTAGGCCTATCTGGAGTCGACCGGCTGCTGAGAATCCTCTTTCTTTGCAGCCAGAGCTCTTTCAAAGAATGTCTCTTGCTGGAAAGCGATGGTACACTATTCAGCCAGGCTATTCTAAGAGCCTGTGACTCCCACAGTGCAGCCCGCAGAAATACTTCCTTTTATCCCGTGTTGGCAAGCTTTAAAAAGCCACAATTTGCAAGTGAAATCCGCAAAATTCGAAGAGTTGACTCCCCCGTATGAAAGGTTAGCCCAAAATAAAAGCCCCAAACAAACAAAAAGGCACCAGAGGACGAGCACCTCATTATTAATTTATTAAGAACAAATCCACGCAGCTAGGGAAATACCACAGCTTTGTTTTTAAACTGTAAATATTACGTGGCTCTGTCAGTTCGGTGCCAGATAAAAATAAAATCTTAACAATCGTGAGGCATAAAAAGCTGGATCTGCTGTCATTCTGGTTCATTAGCCTAATTTTCTTGTTAAGTTCCATATCTTTCCTCCTCGCTCTGTCTGAAACACATCAACACATTTTTTTCTTCCTTTTTTTTGCCTCCTGTTTTTTTTTTCCTTTCGGGGGAAATGAGTGTTGTAGTGTTGTCTTTATTGTGGAGTTGGCCACCCGCTGCTGCAACTAAAGGGCAGAAAATATGATACTAATGATGAAATACACACATTGTGTAAACTGAGACACTTTTCATAGTCGAGCATAAACAGACAGCAATTAAAGAGAGGGGAAACAGAGGGGAAACAAGAAAGAGAGAAAGTGCCTATAAAGGAAGCAGCTGCCTGATTTCATATCAGCAACAAACAACAACTCACTACCTTAATGTCTTTGTCTTTGTGAATGCAACTCTCCCCCATCAGTACGGAGAACTGGTTCTCAGCTTCCTACACACACATACACACAGCCTAGAAGCCAATTCTCTTTCCCTCCTAATAAATACAAACACAATCAGACAAACACTGAGCCAATTTACCCTCCGTTGCCCCACTAACTAACTCTCTGTCTCATACACACACACACACACACACACAGAGAGACAGACACACACACACACACACACACACACACACACACACACACACACACACACACACACACACCGAGCTCGTCTAATTTCCTCAGGCCGCCACATTGGCAGGGAGTATGTTGTAGCACAAACAGAGATGTGTTTTGGGTAATTGCTCGTGCTGTGTTTGTATGGAAATCTCAGAGTGTGTGACAAGGCTAGATAGCTGCCCAATGTTGTCCTGATCCACGCTTTAGGCTTCCAGCCAAAGTATTTTATCTCTTAATGCATTAGAGTGATCTTCCAATTAGCCCACGCTCATAATACCCCAGCTTCTGGTGGCGCTGCGTGTGTGTGTGTGTGTGCGCGCTTGTGTGTGTGTGTGCGCGTGTGTGGCTTGGGGGGCTCGGCGATAGTTCTGCTTGAGAGGTAAAATGAGGTGCTTATTGTGTGTGCGCGGGGGTTGTGCGCTTGCCGGAGCTTTCGTTGTAAAGTTTGCTGATAAGAGGAACTGGGCCCTTGAGCATCCATTCAGCCCGGTACATTAACACTCCTTATCGGCAGCCCAGATAACGAGCGCATGCCATTTGCCTTTGGAGGAATTAGCCCCGTCTTCCTTGGCTAACCAGGCAGTGGTGATTAACCTTTACACTGTCCAATATTCTCCCAAGACTTCCTCTCCCAGATTAGACACTATTAGTTATGACCAACTAAATGAACAGCTCTCGCCTGCTAAGAGAGAGAGAGAGAGAGAGCGAGAGAGGCAGACAGAGAGACAGACAGATAGGACTGAATGCACAGTGCAGTGTGTGCATCTGGCTTAAAGTGGCAACTCCATGTTCACACGCGCGTTATTCGTGGTCTTTTACAAAGTCATGGGCACACGCTTGTACCCACTTCCCCCCCCCCCGTGTCCATATATATGGGTGTAATTTCACGCTCCCTTACACACCGCCAAGAAATTCCTGGACAAAATCGGAAGCGATTCACTCGCAGCTCAGGAACATTACATTTAATTATTTTCTAAATGCCAGTCGACTAATTTTCCCTGCCCTGAAATATGCTGATGAAATTATGCTTTGGTATAGTAGCTTTAATTTATTTGATGCGCTACTTGAATAAATTGGTTTTCAGAGTATGGATTCAACATCATAACGTTGCTTTGATACGGTGACATCATTTCTTGCCAACAATATTACGAATCATAATTAGTTTAGACCTTATGGAGGATATACAAGATTGGCATGTGAGCTAATATTTCAATTACCTTGTTTTTTTTTCTCTTTTTTCAATTCTATGTGTAATTTTGCAGTGGGAATTAATTACGTTTGAAGAGGCACAAGTCTGCGGCACACTGTGAATCTATAAGAAAGACCACAATATAGAACGCTTTTAGTCAAGAATAGTGCTCATCATGTTCTGCAGCCTCTTATGATAAAGTAAGGCTTGTCACTTCACATGATAATACATGAATGTTTCCTTTGAAAGAATATATATATGTATATATATATATATATATATATATATATATATATATATATATATATATATATATATATACACACTCATTGTTTTTACTACAATGTATTAAAATTAAAATGATTTAATAAAAACACTGACATCTATTTAAAACACTTTTCCATCTCCTGTAAAATTTCCATTCCAAGGTTTTTACATGACAGCAAAGATATGTAACTTTACAGCAGAAGGAAAACAATGAAAGTCAATAAAAAAAGAATCATCCATAGTCAAGGTAAAATGTTAAAATAATCATTTAACACACTGATTTGAGGTCATATCACCCACCATTAATATACACACATACATACATAGTCAACATATATGTAATAGGTTTGCATAATAATTAACCCATCTCTATAACTTTGCATCTGTAATGTTATATTTTGTATGTGTCCCCCAATATGTTACATTAGGCAAATAAGCCATATTTGTGCATGGATGTAGGAGAATGTATATATTATATTCAGCTATGAAAATAAAATACGTTCTCACCAAACTACATATTTTTTTACAAATCATTATTTGTTGTATCTGTGGTCCTTTTACCCCACACAATAACAATAAAGCGAAACTGTGGTGCAATACTTCATTTCTCATTGGCATCAGACACAATTCAGATAAAGTGCCTAACCAGGAGGGCTGCTGTGTGAATGAGCCTCAAGCTCCTGCCAATCATTCTGCAAATCCATGCAACCGTGGCTTACCTCATACTTATTTCACCCTAGTTTGGAAGCATCCAACCTCTTGCCCTTCCCCTACTTCCATCTCAATCTTCCCTTCCTTTTTGGGCAGTGGGGATGTACAGGAGTGCCTTGCAGTTCAGCTTTCCTTTTAGTTATCCAGGGAGCTTTTTCTTGAAAATAGAAAAAGACGAAGAAGAAAAAAAAAAACATCTGAATTTGTAACAGTGATTTGAGGGTGGTTACGAATATGTATTTTGCTGAGAATGCATGCCATTGAGAGTGAGTATCCAAGACTGAGATTGATGGTTTTGGGCCAAATGGCTGTTGAGGGAAAATCTGAAAGTGAGAGTGCGGTATATTCTCGGGCGGTTTGCTGCCGAGACGATTCGCCTGCAGTCTGAGCTCACTGCTTTTTGACAAGGGTCACTGCAATAATGTGATAGAGACAATATGGTGAGTGGGATGAACCAGCCAAATGGTGTGTGTGCGTGTGTGCTTCCAGACGAGATAACCACTCTCTTGCTGGGGGGTAGTCCTGTACAGCCCGCTGCCTCGCTGTCTGCATGGGTTCCCCTTACACATACACATACAATCACACACGCACATATAACCTCAGCATGGCCAGTGTTAACTATATTAAGCCATCACATCTGGGACAAAGTGCCGAGAGACGCACTGAAGCATTTGTCACAAACCTGCCTCCAACTGCAGCTCCGGTGCTCCAGGCGGAGTCTGCCGCTCTCTTTCTCCCTCTTTTCCTGCATTACACTGAAAGCAAACATGATATTGATGTTCTCAGTCATATAACATGTATTTTCATGCACAGTGACTGACTATATCTCAATAAAAAAGGGTGCCTTTTGCATCCGGCAAAAAATGTGCCAAAGTGTGCTTCCATTGCTTAACACTCTAAGGCTTCTTACACACTAAAGTATATTACTCAGAAACTACAGGGACTACCGTTCAAACTGGTGAGGCTATTCTCTGATAATAGAAGTTTGTAATAACACTTTCAGCCTGCATAGCTGGTTGTAGGGGTTAAAGGGCATTGTATTGTAAAAGATGTTCTTGTTAACATGATACATGAGGCAATACTATTTCTTAAAGAGCAGCATCAGTACATGGCCTTTTTCACATGTCCACATTGACCAATATGACATTTGCATCTAAAACATCAACAAATAAATGTTATGTTTTTATGAAAGCTACTATTTTTAAAATTGTGTGCCCCATGTTTACATAAGATCAGAGCTTCCCTCTGATTGATTTACCACCCTGTCACACTAACTTGTCTTGTCTATAAATAATGTACTGTTATTTTACATTCAAAAACAGAAAGTGATACCATTTGAGCCTTTGGAAGAGCCAGAAGTTCTGCTATGTTTTACATTGTATATTTCTTGCTTTTTCATGTTAGGCAAGGTATATCAACTGAACCCAACTTCCCCAGCACACAAAATAGACAGGGACAACTGTTCTATACTATTAATGCAAATTAAATGATATTCCAAGTTGACTGACTGCAGCGTCATTTCAGGATGACAGTTACCACTCCGAGTGCTATATGGCTCCCATGTCTGATTAAGAAGGATAATATTGCTAAGGATTTTATGCCTAAGGTAAAAAAGGTCATGTTGTGGCACCCGTTTCGTAAAATGACTCATATTCCAAAAAAATTGAAGGGCGCACTTCCCGTATATTACCTTCTTGTCTTCTTGTCATTCTGCATCAGTGAAATTAAACAGCAGTGCAGGAGTTCTTGTGCTGGAAATGCTAATGTGCATTCACACAAGTCAAGTCAGTCCAGTGTTCATCCACACAGCGCCTTAAAAAACCCTGTCGCCACCGTCGGTTTTAGAAAAATCACCCACTGTCCTTCACTGTGCATTGTGTTTCGACAAGATAACTTAACAGACGTGACACGGGATGACACTTGTACACACACTGGTACATGGAGCCATCCAAGCTAGTCCCGTTTTCAACCAGATTAAGTCTCCTTGTTGAAAGCAACTGTGGAATTGGATTACCCCATTGGAAACAAGCCCCTGGATTTCTCACACCAAGCAAGTGCCTTTGAAAGAAGGCCACATTTCTAAAAACACACACACACACGCACACACTCTGGCTGCACACTGATGCTTCTGCCACGTGGACACACACGCAGCCAACATTCCCCCGGCACCACAGACACATTTATCTATGAGCGCAATTAAGAGCATGAAATTCGAACACGCTGCGTTAACTAAGAAAGCCCTTTTGTTCCAAAGGAAACAAAGGCCTGGGGAAAGAAATGAGTTTTTCAGCCTTGAGAGAGTGACGCCAAGGCTCACTGATACCCAGAATAATCACATTCTGCCTCAAATCCCTGCGGCTGGCACAGGTAGAGCACATTTAAGACCGTCCGCTGGCTAAGCGGGGCGAGGCTTGGAAACGCAGTTCCTTCACTCAAGGACAGAGCCTGAAGCCTATCACCATCCACCATTAAATAACAAAAAAACCCTAAAACGCCAGGTCTGGCCTCCTCGATCCCGCCTTCGGCGTGTCAGAGAGGGTGCCAAAGTCAGGAGGATCACCCCTTGAGGACCCCTCTCTAAAACCCTGCGCCCATAGGAGCAAAAGGGGGCCAGCGTCGGCCAGCGTGGCTCCAGCAGAGCCTCGTCTCCACCTTAAGAGAATGACTAATCAAGCAGCCTGGGCTCCATTTGCAAGCTGTCAGTCAAGCGGCTGCGCTATCTTCCCACCACGGCTTCTTCCTCTAATACCAATTTAAATCGTTCACGGGCCTTCCGCTGCCATTATTCAAAAAGATCATAATAGTTTTCCTCGCGCCCAAAGCACAAAAAATCAATTATTTCCCCACAAAGACTTGAAAGTACTTAGCGCAGGGCTGTGGCGAGCCGAGCTGTGGGTTATATCAAATTGAAACTGCACTCATTACACGCCGCACAATTAGTTACCTCTGGTCTGCACGGCCTTTCATTGCGAACGGCATATCTGTATTATTACAGAAACAAGCATGCAAATGCTATTGTTGGGGATTTAGAGAAATCAATAGGACAGTGGCGCGAGCATTCGGTGGCCCGTCACTCAAATCTGCTGCGGGCCAGAGATAAAGGTCTGAATTCAAATTAGCGCAGCCAGCCTGTGACATCACAAGTGACACCCCAAATAAAAGCCCCGGCTCCATGATATATGTAATTATTCCTCACGCATTCTCCTCTTTTCTTCCTCCTCATTGTGTACACTTGTGTAACTATGTTTCGTATAAAAGGATTAAGAGTATTTTAATGAGAAACTGTAATTGTTTTTTTTCCCTCTCGTCTCCGGCATGCGGATATGTGTGTGTGTGCGTGTGCCTATGTCTGCGGCAGTATGAGAATGTACGCCTTACCCAATGAGTGAGCTAATCTGTCTCCTACTCTTTTATTTGCAAACACTCTCTATCTCCATGTTAACTAGCCAGGGCTGCTGCTGCTGCTGGTGGTGGCCAGGGCCAATAGAGAAAGTCCAACACTTTCTTTCTTACTCTCTCTCTCTCTCTCTCTCTCTCTCTCTCTACTGGTATAACAGGGACTTTACCCACTGTGAAGGAACTCATTATAAGCAGCCTATGTGACCTCCTGCCTAGATCTGACCTGGCCCGGCCCTCCGTTTGACCCCGAACGAGTACAGGTGAGGTTAAAGGTGATGACCTCAGGGGGTAGAGGTGAAGAGAAGACACAGGCAACAAGGGTTAGGCATCTGCGGCGGAAGCAGAGGCTCCTGCAGTGACCTGTCACCCAGGTGATGGGCTAACAGCTCAAGGGGCATCCGAGTGTTGAAAAAGAGGGACAACAATTACCAATTACCAGTCTGGCCTCCGCTCCCAAAACAAAGACCAATAGGAATGCGACTGCTTAAAAACCACAAAGGGGAATTAAGGGCGGTGAGGGGTGGTGGTGGTGGTGATGGGGGGGGGGGGGGGGGGGGGTTAGTAGCATTCCATGCAGTCTACACACTAAGAGTGACACACTCTATGTTGTTTCAAAGGCAGGAAGTAAGGAGCTGTGTCTTATTCGAGCTGCTTCTTTCATATTCCTGACTCTGATGCTCATTTTTTTTGAATGCGAAAGCCATCCTGAAACGTCGCTCACCCCCCCATTCCACCAAAAAAAAAAAAAAAAAAAAAAAAGCATTGAACAAAGCCGTGCCTTTTCGTTCAGCAGGGGCGAGAGGAGAGTAGGGTGGGGAGGGAGAACATGCCCTTTCCTGGCCTCTCTTTCTCTCTCTCAATATCCTGCCCCCTTCCCCTTTATCGCGGGGGGTTCTGCATTCAATGTCGGTTAAACGTTTGCACAGCCACACAATGGCAGAGCGAGATGGCAGGTGCGAGAGAGAGAGAGAGAGAGAGAGAGAGAGAGAGAGAGCGAGCGAGCGAGGGAGAGAGAAAGAGAGAGAGAGAGAGATGAGAGGTCAGCCCATTTGGCACAGTAATGACTGTGAGCATATTAACGGAGACCCAGGAGTCTGCGCTTGACCCCTGCGTGACAGTTCTATTAACCCTGCGGGCTGGCAGGGAGTGTCCGGTAAACCGGCTTTCCATCCATTCAAACGCCGGAGCCTGGCTTGTTCCCCCCCCAAGCAAAGAGAAACAAGACCCTGCTGCTCGTGTCAACAGCCCCTACCAAACACGACCCTGCTTACCGAGACCACAGGCCAGACTCAAGACCTTTGTGCAAACATACACACATGCATGTACGCAGAGCAGCACATATAAAACACACAGATACACTCGCACACACACGGAGCCTTTCTCTGTACCCAACCAAGTGAGATAAAGAGTGGCGGGCTGGCCAAGGGGGTGAGGGGAGTTGGGGGGTTATGGGAGGGGAGGGGACGGGGAGGAGAGGGGAGGGGCAGACGGGGCTTCAGAGCTGTCATTCAGCCGCTGCCAAAGAACACGGTGCACAACACCACATTGTGTGGGGGATTGTTCACTATGGCGGGAGCAGCTGCTGGACGTGTTACGTTTTGTCCATATGCTTGTTACAACATGCACTTGTTTGTACACATTCATGTATGTGCGTGGGTTACTTTCTCAGGTCGCCATGGCAATGACAATCATCGCAACGTGTGAAAGTCATTGTATGGAAACTCTAGAGCAGATTATACTGGTGATGAATGATGATGACAAAGACAACTGTAGCAACCTGTGTGTTTCTATTGTTCATTTTAAGCCAAACTTAAAAGTTACATTTCTAAAAGCATAAATCAACTACTAAGATGTAAATAAAGTTATTCAGAGAGGTTTGGAATGAAACTGGAATGAAAGCCAGGACTGTTCACATTGGTTGTGAAAGTAATCAGAGGTCTAAAACTTAAATGAGTCAAAAATCTACGAGGAAAAAGTTAATATTTACAAAAGAATTACAAATATGCAGACGTTTAATAACCTGTTTTACAATAGGTCTGATGTCACTTCATTCTTGACACAGAAGAACATGTAGGGCATTGCAAGGCCAAATGACCAGAGTTTTTCAGTGATTTTAGTCCCGTCCGAATGCAAATAAGCACCTTTTACCTTTAAATATTCTGTCATATATTTTTTCGCGCTTTGTCTCGAGTATGGACGCGCTTGAGGATGTAGTTTAGTCATGTATGGCACAGATACCTCGGGTCATTCTAGCTGTGGCAAACCTCAGTCAGATTCAGAGCCTGATGACACTGGGTGGTGTGGCGCTTCTGGAAGCTTTAGAGAAGTCTTACAGTCCACATACGTGTTATGAACATGTAGCTACTAATTTACAAATCTAAAATTTCATTATGACTAATGAAGGATTATGAGATGGGTTGTCATTGTTTTTATTATTTATTGTTTTTAAAGGTGACGGCAGTGCGTAAATCAAATAGTCACTCCCATCTCCTTCATTTATGCCGAGATTTCTTATCCTGTGTGAATCAGTCATGATTTTACAGACAGTCCTGTAGTACAATTACATTGACTTCTTATGTAAAACTAATCCTGTCTGAACAGGGCTAAAGAAATCAGTATTTTGTCAATATTTGACCATAATCAACATAACAAATAAAGTACATAATACAAGTAGGTTCACTGGTTGTCTTGGATAGTAAATAAAATGTCTATATTTGCACTGCAAAGAAATCAGAGCATGTGGGTTTCTCTAGTTCTAATACCATATTAATGTGAAGGCAGATTTCATACAGATTTTTAAAGGCATTAACATCTGATTATTAAACCTTATGGCCGTATCACTGTATTTATATTGTACTGTTATGACAAATCACTCTTGTTTTGATCCTGGCACCTTACTCTGAGTCTTCTCTCACTCTCAGCATTAAATACTGCGGTTTCCGAGCCTATCCGCTTGCCAATGAGAGGCCTGCACTCTGACGTTACCCCTAGGCGACTGACTGATATGTGCACTCAAGTTGGTATCCATGGCCTTTGTTACGTACAAGCTGCAGCACTGAGAAGGAAAGAAGCACTTAACACCTTTAGATCCTTTCTGGAGGTAAAGAAAGAAAGAAAAAAATGTCTCATATTCATACTATCTGTCTTGAATCATACCCAATGCCTTCTGCTCATATTAGTTTCATCAGATGCCAACCATGCTCAGTTTCTACCAATCAATATTTGATGTGAAACAATACGAAAAGCCTCGAGGAGGTTTTAAATTTATCATACCGACCGTGTTTTATAAAAATAAACCTGACTAAAATATCTGCCTTGGGCCTTCCTGCCATGTGACCGATGTGCAGCAGAGCAAGCTGTAATCGAAGGCAGTGAGCAAGGAAAACATGGATGAGATGGCTTGTGCAGACTCCTTTACACCAACCATTAAGTCAGAATAGTATTCTGTGATGGCTAGTGTTCGGTAACTCTTACCTGAGATGACCCTCTCCTCCTGCACCTCAGGCAAAACAAGGCTAAGTGAGAACATGTTTAGCCTACTTGTGGATACAGTAAGCCAACATTCTTGCTGTTAAACTGAGAGAGATGATCGGCTAAAGAAGAGCCTGAAGCAAGAACCCCAACACCAGCTACCACGTGGTTGTGCAGAAGAGGTTTGGGCCTGTGTGACAGAGGAGAAACAGAGCATGTCTCAAAACAAATGTCACCAGGGGTGTCATGCAAGCAAAACGTCTGTGTTTTGAGTCAGTACACTTTCAAATCATCTCATTAACTGACATCATATTCCCTCACGTCCTGTAAGGTCTCTCACCCTACAGCACCCTCCATGTAAACCTAGCTACCGAACTCCATGGAAAGCTTTGATTATGGATCTCCCTAACTCACGCTATTTCTGCAGGCCTAAATCTCAACACTTTTCCCCCAGATAATTAAACCTCTTATATTTCAGCTGTATATGCAGCTAAAATGTTTAAAAATCAAACTAATTTAAAGTTCACCAATTACAAATCTGAAACCTGTCCTGCGAAGCTGACAACTGAAGCTAGCTACACTGCGCACAGATATGCTGGCGAGGCTAGGGCTGATAATTATTTATATTTTTAATAAACCTGGAAGAAAATGGTGCACTAATCTCCTCAGAGGAGAACCCCAGTCCCTTAACTGAGGCATATAATATAATATAATGTAATATAACTCTATATTTTCTAACTTTGACCTTCATACGTTTGACATGTGTTTTCAGTTAGCGCTAGCTACCACTAGCTAGCTAGCTAGCAGTTAGCCAGCGCTGCTAGTTCAGTCTGTCGACCCACTTTTACATTATTAAACACACATAAAGCACATCCGCCTAAATGAGAACAAATAACCGCGCTACATTTATCTGGTAAACCTTTTAGTCCTGCTCAAACTAGCCAGGTACCGACATTGGTAAACGTTTCAGGCGTATAATGGTTTCAGTGAGCAAACGAGTTTCCCTTGAAAGCCTCTCAAGTTCCCCGCGATCAGCTGCAGCACAGAGCGGAGGAGGGCAGCGGGTTTGCCGTCACTCTCCAGCAAACATGAAGAAGTCTGATTAAATAAAGTTTGCCTGTTTTAACTTCTTTTTATTTTATATCAATATTTACTGCTGTTGGTTCACTGTAAAACGTTCGTCTGACCTCAAATATTCCTGTCAGATTCTCTGGCCTGTGTGCCACAGAGGAGCCGTTTTCTCTGGCTGCACTTCAAAATAGCAGCCCTGGAGGAGTAAGAGTAGCTATCTGCCACTGAGAGGGTTTTTATTCCATTTTTTTTTTATAAAAATAAATACTGCTTAATAGCACTGTATCAAACATTACAAACTTATTACCTATAACGTTTGAAAGATAGATGAGGTATTCATTCTGCTGTAATTTTAATTTTTTTATTGCTCCATTTATCATGAAATTAAGACACAACATAAACAACAACTACCAGATTCAAATGATGTCCAAAACAGTCAAAAACACATTTTATGTATATTTGGAACAAATTCATTTAGAAATAAATAAAAAAAAATGAGATTTTAAAAACTGCATAATGAGTATACAGAAGGGCTTATATGTTGAATGATAACATATGGTGTTCGATGGTTAAATTCATATATATACAGTATTTAGCCACAAATAATTTTTTTTACTTCATTTATCATGGAGTTATGACACAAGGTAAAACAGATTCATATATTTTAACAAAATACCACAATTATTTGTTCAAGTAAAAAAAGAGAGCTTATTAGCAAGCTCACTAGCAGGAACTATAATATTCGCTAGGTTAGCTAGCCAGCTAATTCTGTTCTTCATTAACAAATCTGCATACTAATTAAGGCGGTTGTGCTAGGTACCCAACTGATTAGCTCCTTTTACCTGAACAGTGTCGTGGTAGATTTTGGTTAAAAATGAAATGTTAGCTAGTTGTGAACACTGAGCACTTTTAATGGTACCTCCTCAGTTAATACACTGTACATTAGCGCACTATAGGCTTATAAGTACAGTAGTAATGTACTGTCATTTTCTGTAGAAAACATGAACATTTCACTTAGATCTCTCCTTACTGCCACAAGGGCAGCGGTGATTAAGGAGAAAAGGAGAAATCATACCCAAAAGATTTCATACCCACTTTTCCTCTTTCCAGGTTTCTTCTTCTACGTATGTATTAACACTTCCCAGGCCAAAGTCAATGGGCATGATGGCTCTAAGTGTCAGGCAGACTGATCTGAACATCTGCTTCCCTCACAACACTGTTTTTGCAGAAGATTAGCATAATTAAAACGCTTATGTAGAAGACTCACTCTGACATCATGGCTCAAATTCACCTGCCCTTTGGGCACCTGACCGGCCTTGTCCACCTTTGCATTTTCCACTGATGCTTGGGCATAAGGCTGCCAAAGAAGCCGCACATCTGCGCACTCAGAGCACAGAGGACGATGAGAACCAGTCGTGTGAATATTATCAGCGGACCTGCGTCAAGGCATTCATTTCCCTCATTCATATATGCAAAGAGGACCATTTTCAAATTAAGTGGAGGAAGTGTGCACAGATGGAGGGCTTTGCTGTAATTATTCTAGATAGGCTGCTATACCGTAGCATTACATGAGTCACTGCCAGTAATATATTTGGTGTTAAGGAGCTTATGAGCAGCATTTCTGTCAGGTTTACATATGAGGTGCGCCTACATTAAAACTGAAAAAGTTGCAATCCGTTACAATTAAGCAAAATTACATATTTTGTATGTATATTATGTACAATTTGAACATTGCTTACATATATGACGGTAAAGGACTATGACAAATCCTGTATCAGCTGTCAAGCATGGTGGTGGTAGCACAAAGCATAAAGTGGATGAAATAATGAAAAAGAAGAAACGACCATCACATTGACCTGGACACAACTGGGAGTTCCAACAGGATAGTAACCCCAAACACACATCAACGCTGGTTGTAGAATGGATGAAACTCACTGACATTAAGCTCTAGTATTGACCTTCCCAAAGTCCTGACCTCAAATATATGGAATGTGCTTAAAAGCCCTAATAGCTTGCTGACAGATCTGTGCTAGGAAACCAACTCATTTGTTGGTAACCAATAAAAACCCAAGGTGAAACCTGCTAAGGGACATTTAACCAGATAAATGAAAACCCAACACAACTGGCGAATAAGCCGAAAGTCCTTATAGGTACCTTTTAGTGAAGGAATTGTGCCTGGGCCACCTGTTCATGCTCTCCTTTCATTCTCAACAGCACACCCCTTTCCTCGGCCTGTCCGCTTGCTGCTATGATCAATGCTCCTGCGTACATGAAACTTCCATTAGCGCTCAGGTGGAGAGGGATATCAGAGGGATGGTTTGCCGCCCCAGCGTTCTCCCTGGTACAAACGCAGGCAAATGAATATTGCAGATATTTTGCATAGCGCGCGGGATATTGGTGTAGTGTGTAATGCAATATGATAAACTGTATTCTGCAGGGGAAGCCGGCTGCATTTGCGGCCGTGTATCCACGCAGCGTCTTCGGCTCTCTGGGAACCCCAGAGAGGCATGGAGCGAAGTTCAGCTGGGCATCTGACTTTGTTATCCACTTCAATAGCTGTCATATTACTGCATCATTTTCTGTGAGTCCTTCATGATCCATTAGGCAGCGGGATACTGCCTGGGAGAATTTACATTGAATATTCAATCACAGAAGCCGAGGCACTTAAAAACGCCAACGTCTTCCAAGATAAACCGACCGACCAATTTAAAGCTTAGATTCTGGGGATTAGCACAACTAGTCTTTGTGTGAACCCATGTGAACCCACTCGGGCCCATGTGCAAAGCAGAGCACATATCAGTAGCCTATCATTAAAATCTCAATCCTTGTCCTTTTGAATAGTATCTTTTTCAAGGCGCTGAAATGCTGTATTCTCTGTGTGATCTTTGGGTGATCTACAGAACTCTTTGTACATGTCTGAGCAGCCAAGATGGCACTCTGGCAACATGCCTGCGAAATGTTGATCAGGGAAAACCCCGTAGATATGAACCACGACTTGTCCTGTTCTATGGGGGGGGGGGGGGGGGGGGGGTTGCGTGGATTGGCGTGAGCGGATTAGCGGGCCGGGCCCAAACATTCCTGTATGATTAGCATTGGCTGTGACACATATAAACACATACTGGTGAGTGGCACATCATAGCATTGACTGAGAACAGGGAATGCCCCTCCTTCGGCCCTTTTCTTTTTCAGAATGGCACTGTCATCATCACACGCAGGCATATGTTAGCGTAAAGATAATAGGAATAAGTGAAGGTTACAATTCAACCACCAGGGTGAAAAATAATCAATCCTTAAGATAGCTTGGATTGACAATGAAAGCTATTTATGGATTGAGAAGCAACAGCTAGAACCTCAAAATCATCCTAATCCACACGTTATTTTCCGCACTGAGTAGGCGTCGGAACTACAATCCTGGGAATGGTCTTTCAGTCAAATATCTACTAATTCGTCTTGAGACCAGGCTGATTATTCTTCCTCTTGAGCACCACACACCTAATTCAATTGCACGTTTGTTTGCCAGCATGCTCTCCGTGCGCGTAGTATGATTGCTTTCTGGCTGTCACCTGTGAGAGCAATAACTGAAGAGGCTCCTCCATAATGAGAGTGAGCCGGAGAGAATCGTTTGTCCCTTCTCTTTCACATGAAATCGGATTCACCTTGAGATATTGAAAACACTTGTGCACAGGGTCACTTGCAATACATGCCTGAATAAGACAAAAAGGCCGCAGAGAAGCTGAGGCCTTTATTTCACTCAGCCTCTTAATAAAACTCATACTTGGTGTGACATGACAGCCAGCTCTTTTTCAATGCTTGCTGAATGAGCTGAATTTTTTTTTTTTACAGCATTTGGGACGTACAGTGTATTCCATTTACGGGATCCGCAAAACTCACGCTTTTACAATTAGGCCTACTGCCGTGTAAAGCAGGCCGCAACCACATTTCAACGCACGGCTTGAATTACGATTATGTTGAATAACCTTTATTGTGTGCATTATAATTTCTGTGTGTATTAAAACACTGCTGTATTGATGAGTTTGCTCACTGATGGGTTGTTCCTGCCTGTGTTGATGTCTAGTCAGATTGCAGCGGTCAGAAGCATTCCTGGAAGAAGGTTATTGCAAAGAAGAACTCCCCGAGCCACCGTAATATCTCCCTCGCTTGCTCTCTCTCTGTCACACACACACGCACACACACATGCACACAAACTTTCTCACACCTGCAGTGCGGTAAGTGGATGGGGCTTAGCCGTGCCTGCAGCATAGCCTGTTAGCACTGCATTTACATCTCTTAAGAGTGGCTAATGAAGTGCTAATTGGTCTGGCGGCTAGCAGCTGACTTACTGAAAGGCACTGTTGGGCTGATCTGTTGATGTTAGGTAGATAAGCAACAATACAAGCGGTAGATTAGGCACTGGTCAGGGAGAGGAAGTGAGTGCTTTGGCCCTATCAGGCAAAATTGCTCTCAATACTGACCTCCACGCTCATTTCTCCTGACGCCTGTAAAAGATGCACTGATAAAGGTAATCTAAAGTGTCGACTCTGGGCTGGTCTTAGCACATTTCCTACCATTACTGAAGAAGCGGGAGACTGCGTGGCTTTTGCAAGATGGGCTTTTTTGGACAATCCAAAAGCACTCTTGCTAAAAAAAAGGACTTACAAAGGAATCCAGGTGTGTAAAATGCTTAATGCATGTGATTTGAAAGCTCAAATAGGAGTCCTTGGGGTTTGCACATATTGGAGACACTCCATTAATGCAAAGGTCAGATGACTCAGTCTAGTGTGTGCTCACTTAGGGCAGAGTGTGTCAAGGTGAAGGTGTCAATAAAATTCACCCACTATCTCTACAGGACCTAGAACAAGAATGCTGTGGAAACAACCTCTAAAGGCAAGGGAGGGTGGAGGGGGTCTCAGAAAGATGAATCAATAAAAGTGTTATGTCCCTTTCTAAAGCATCTTTTACAATCACTGAGGGCTTTATCTTTAAATGATTCTTACATTGACATTATGTGCAGATTGCTAACAAGAGAGAGAAGTGATTACTTTTATGAAAGACCTTGAAGCAATAAATGTTTCCTCTCCGTTTCAAGTGCTAGTACTTACAGGTGTAAAAACTGCTAAGTTAAATTAAAACCCGACAATGATGAGCCACTTTATTACCTGTCTACCGCGGACCTGAATAATGGAACAATAGCAAATGATATCACAATGATAGAACACTTTGTGTTTCTTCTTTCCCCCCCAATCGTGCGTTCTTTTAAATAAGCGTTTCAAGTGTAAACGAAGCAAATGGGGAATTAAGCAGCTGACATGGAGCAGGACGTGTGTGTGTGTGTGTGTGTATCTATATGTGTGTGCTTGCGTGCATGAATGAGCGTCTCTCCCTGCATTAGCATCATGGCTAGAGCCAGTCTCCAAATCTGCTCGTGAAATCTACTCCTGCCAGGACTAATTAGCATGAACAACTTCATACAGCGCTTGTGGCAGGGGCCAAGATAAGAGGGGCCCACGCATGGCCCCAGCCCCCCTTAGCCAGCTTGCTCAAAGCCTCCCATCTTATCTCTATCTCCACACAACAACCAGCTTCTGCCCAATTCCGTTCTAATCCCGAGCATAAACACTACTGATATTTCACCAGCGCGGCGCAAAGAAAAGGTGAGGACGAGGGGAAAGAAAGGGATGGGGAAATGCGAGGGGAGATAAAAATCGCTCATTTACAAAAGGCTCACCCTTGTGACAACACTCGCCCAACTCACCCTAAACAAGTCACTAATTCCCAAGCAAACGCTACTGCCTTATAATGCACCAGATACCTTTCAGTCCGGTAGATCTTCAGTTTTTTATATAAGCTACTTTCAGGTTTTTCGAAAGACATCTCAAAGACATTTGTAAAGTAGCAACGAATAAAGTCAAAAGCCAAACAGCACCTGCTCAACAAAAGTGAATGCATATCTCTGCTGTCCAATGAAAAACATGTATCTCCATTTTTGTCCATTTTTAGTTTTCTCCATCGTTTGAACCCAGTAGCTGCTCTGTACACTGTGTCAGTAACTGAAGAATGGACCAATAGAAATTCTCTTAGTTGCCCAGAATAAACTCTTATTTTACATTGACTTCCATTCAAAGTTAGGAGCATTTTTATCTTCTCCTGAGAAGGCACCATTTTGGAGATACATGTTTTTAATTGGACAGTGATGATATACAGAATATACCCACACCCATTTCTAGTTTAAGCCACACCCACCCTAAAGTCATTTAAAAGAAGGCATCAGATAAAGTAGCGTTATAGGAAGTTGAGTTCTCATCAGTATTTACTCCAATCAAACAGAATAGGGTTTGCACATTTAGAGTTTGCTACCTAAACAGAGATGGATTAAGACATTAATACCAATATGAATATTCAACCAGAACTTAACAACAATTCTTAGTACATGTACATTTACATAACTAAAACGTGAGACGTTGTTACAGGTTGCAAATGCATAAATATATTTTACAAAAACACATTTGCTTTGTGATTATTTGTAAAAATTTGATACAATAATGAATCAAAATATCTAGATATTTAGCTAATTTAATATCAGTTCATTTCTCTCAAAATGACTGCCACCTTTAACTGGCTGACAACCACACTGTAAAAGTTTTGTTTTGTACCTCAAAGCATTGGTAATCATGCTGGAATAAAATTTTACAGAACAAGAATCTGTTTCAGGGTTCCAAAGCTTAGGCTGCAGTCGAGGTACGGTGGGTTCCTCAGTAGGACTGCCTTTTTATATATATAGACACCAATTGGTTTTTACAGTGCACACTGTCAACAAAGGTCAACTGAGTAAAACCTATTGCCAAAAGATTTAGCAGATCAGTTCTGGGGATCAGGAAAGGTTTTAAGTATTAAGTGACAGCAAGAAGAAGGTAACTTTTATACAGAACTAAGAGAAAAACTGATATGCTCCAAAAGGCCCATCAGCTCAGTGAAAGTAGCTAACTTGCTTCATTTACATTCATGTTTATATAGAGTTATCAAATAAACAACAACAATAATGAGAAACACAAAAAAGACCCTACAAATACATGATTCTCTCTTTATTGATATACATAGGCATTCAAGGTTTGGGCACCCCTGATCAAGACATCTGCTACTGTGAATAGCTCTCCAAGCTTGTGAATGCTTTTGCCAGCTTGTTTTGGGGGATTTTCAATTTCCATTCTTCCTTGCAATAGGCTTTTAGTTCTGTGAGACTCTTGAAAAATCTTTGCTTGCATTGCTCTTTTGAGGTCTGTCCACAGATTTTCCAATGTTGTTTAGGTCCGTGGAATGTAAAGGCCATGGAAAAACCCTCGGCTTGCACCTCCTGAATCTATTGTGGATTTTGCTGTAGAAGCCATCCTCTTTTTATCAGAATTTGCTAATATTTAACTGAATTTATTCTGAATGCAATAGCCACTGGCTGCAACACAAGCTTAAAGCATGGTCAATCCAACCTCATTCTTAAATTGGTGATGAGAATGCAGAAGGATCCACGAAGGTCATATTTTTGCAGGTGTCACTGCACGGTAGAACAGTGCACCACCACTTTAGAGTCTTACTACTCTTCCTGAAGGTTTTTTGCAGTCAAATGTGATGATTCTTCAACATGACCTCCACCGTTTCTTGGTAACTGCTATTACTTAATTACATTACAAATGAATGCTATCTCCTTATAGTCTTCTCCTGTTTGTGGGAATTCATTTACAGAGTGCTAAGCAACTGCTTAAAGGAGCCCACGACTGCTGATTGTTTATTTATAAAGCTTAGACATTTGCCTCACTGGGACTAACAATGATTGTCAGCAAGCCATCATAAAGTCAACAAGCTTATTAAGGTCGGAGAACTTGGTAAAGGTAATCTGAGAGTGCAAATGTCTTGAAATGCCCAATCTTTTGCATGGTACTCATGTGCAAAACAAAAACTAATACACCTAGATATACCTAGATTAAAACATTGAATATGATGTGTGTAATGTGTGATCTTTGCCTTTTGAAGGTCAGTTCTATGAGGTCTTCTACCCACCAAACCTTTCTCAGAATCAGATATTTTAACTTTTGCATGCCACTGTACTGATGGAAGCAAGCGGAAGATCTGTGAGAGATGAAATTGATCGAATCAATTCCTCTAAGCTGGGGATCTAACACCTCCTTAGCCCTGTCCATTCTGTTAACTCTGTCTCATCTCTGAAACTCTTTTTTGACCAAGCCTTTGACTTAGCTTAGTGTTCCTAAACACAGTCACAGACACATCAGACAGGCACACATGTGTTATGAACTTATGACAGTGCTAGGTTGCCAGATAATCAGCATGTAGCTGTGAGATTATTTGGACAAATCAACCCCAAAACAAGATTACAAAGAGAGGATCATGTTTGATTGTCTTAAAATAATCATCAGAGTGAAAGAAATCTTGGTGGCCTGAAATCACATGCAGGGTATTAGCAGAAATCAGGACAGTGTAGTTTTCCCTCTCTCAGTGGAGCATTAAAAGCAACCTGAAATAAAAAAAAGACCTTTTTGACTTGTCAGTTCATGTTTTTGATCACACGGAACACATTGGGTTGGGTTCCTTAGTAAAAGTCAACAGTTCTGTACATACCCAGGACAACTCAAAGCACAATCTAAATGCTTAAATGGTTCTTTGCCTGGGTAAATGATTATAGAGCCTGTTTTCTGCTTGGAGCGCACACTGAAATCAAACTGCTAAGCTAGCATGAGGTCAACTACTTTACATACAGTGTGGTCACGCAGTTCATTCTTTTTGGGATGCAGTAAGAGGGCTTTCTTTTGTTTAACTGTAACACAGAAATAATAAAAGAAAGCCACATGATACATATAAGGCCTTCTGTGGCTTAGTTGTTGAAGTGAAAAACTGTATTTACCTGGGCAGAGTGGAATAATGACAGTTCAGTACATGGAATGAACATACTGTGAACCTCAAAAACACTGTTCTCACTTCCTTCAAATGCAAATCTCACTTAAACAAAACACCAAAAAACTCCAAACTGTCACATCACATTATATTTACACCTTCAAAATCCATGCACACCACCGCTGACCCTGCTAGATATCAGAAAATGGGTTGCTATTTGAACCAAACCTTGTCACTACCAATGCCACTGTCTACAGAAGGGGAGCTTAAAAGTGGTACTGAAGGAATTAAAAGCAGGGGAAGCAAGTAAGTATCCATGCTAGGCTAAAACCTAACCTTAGCTGACCAACCTTACCACCTCACACCCCAGGACAGGATATCCTACTATCCAGTAAGACTCATGGAATATTAAAGAAAAACAATAATTGCAATGTATAATTGCAATTTCTTGTTACAGCTATAATAAACAAAGCTATGCTGTTCCATGCTTTGCTATGTTATGGTATGCAACCTTTAAATGCAACCATAAAAGGGGGGAAATGAGCCTGTTTCATTCCATGGCCAAATAACAGGGTTGTAATGTAAAAGCACATCTGGGCATTTTTTTTCACCCCAACCAAAGTCAATAATATTCCACTGAGACATCAGAGAACAATTTAGAATCCTGAATGAATGCATTCTATGGCACCTTTTAACAAGAAACGACTGGAGAATTTCACGTAGATGGCCAATAAGTGGTCAAGAATTTGAAACTGGCTTGGCTGATGCTGATAGGTCTACCAATATGGTGTCCTATTTTACTACTTAATGCTTTGGTAATTCGGTTGGTACAATAAAGCTAAGAACTTAGACATAAAAAATAGACAGCATGTTTATTTTGGAACACCCACTTCCTACTTTCCACAATCCAATCAAATCCTGATGGAACAAAATCAGTCCCGCCCCCACATTATTTTCCATCTGAATATCCTGTTTCGCTTAAGAACGTGTCACGTTACGGAAGGTGAATGAATTATGATTTCCATTTCACGTTAACTGCTAAATCTCTGTAAACAGCCTGTCTGCGCAGCGTGCCAGACTACTGTCATCTTCAACTTCTAATACTGTGTGGCATCTCAGGATCTCCCAAGTATTTAAGTTCCTTAAATTCATGCGAGAAATTGATACCACATGACAGGTTGTCAGTTGATGAGAGGAGCGGAGAGAGAGGGAGATTGGAAGAGACTGAGAAGTGGAACCATTTCAACCAGCATTACCTGTTGGAACAGTGAACTCTGCGACTGAGCACCAGTGAGTAATCTGTGGTCGCCTGGCTGGCCTGAGTGACTGAAGCTGCCTTTTGCATTCCAGACATTACTCAGCGCTCACAGAGTCAAGTGCTGATGAGAGTGAAGGTGACACTTGAACAACACATGGCCATTAAAATATTAGCTATGCGTTAGGCATCATGGCAGATTAATGGGCAGAATCCTCTGGGTTCCTCTGTTGAATGAATAGAACATCTAGTCTATGTCACACACACACACAAAAAAAACGTTCATCACACAATTTCATGATGAATGGTCAGGGGCCCTGCCAGGGATTTGGGGCCCCATGGAAAGATATTACACTGGGCAAGTGGGACCCACAACAACAATTCTGCTTAAAAAAAGTATTTCTAGGGCTCCGGTTAGTCACAGGACCTTAGAATCATCCTAATTCCAGCGCCCCAACACATGGTGCCCCTGTGAAATGACAAATACTGGTCAAGTAGCACAAAGAAGCTAAATATGAAGATAGGTGTTTTCATACTTCTTAAAATTGAAAGGGTGGGCTGTGAAGGTTAACTTGCACTGGACTGAGCAAAATGGATTTGTGGGTTTGTGCCAAGGTGAATTTTGTTTATCTGTGTATGTGTATGTGTGTGTTAGAGAGACTGAGCAGTGGTAACCTATTTTCCAAACGGCTCAGTCATCACCAAGTATATAACCCGCAACCACACTCAGTGAGCACTTTATTGGGATACTAGCACTGGATATGGCCTACCTTTGCCCCCCAAACAGCTTTTCTTCCAGGTTGACATGATAGCGTTGTGTTTTCAGGCTAATCTGTTCTATCACATTCCAAAGATGTTCTATTGGCTTAAAAACTGGAAAGGCCACTGAGGAACACTCAAAGCTCATTGCCGTGTTAATGAAACCTGTTTGAGATAAGTTTGCTTTGTTATATGGTGCTTTATCATGCTGGAAAAAGTCATTAGAAAGTTTAAAACTATTAAACCTCCTCAAATAGACTGTGGCATTTAAACCGTGCTTGATTGGTATTAATCACTGTCTAAATTGTGCCAAGACAATGTTCCCTACACCATTACACTACCAGCTGAATGAAAATGTGTACAGGTGTTTCGAATAAAGTGCTTGTTGAGTTTACCTATGGATGCAATTATAGTCAAGTGTAGGGCCATGACTATGATGTTTGTCAACAAGACCCAAAATTGAATCACTAAAAAATATTAGGAATCAAATCAAACCAAATACAAAAGACTCGACTCCATGCTTTATTTTGTAACATTTTCAATTTTCAAAACAATGATACAAATGTGCATCTTTCAGCTAGGAAGCTACGTTTGGTGTAGCTTTAAGGTACATTGTTGGACCTTTACCCTTTCGGAAGTACGGTCCAACCTGTGAGACTCGAACATTCAGCTTTGGATGTGACACAGCAGCTTTACTTTTCAATACTGATTCTTCCCATCCGTCCACTGATTAGTTGTCCCACAACATACAGTGCATCCTGAAAATGCAAGAATGTTCTTTTTCTGAACCTAAAATAGTGCGGAACTTACCTAATCTTAAAGAACTGTAGGACATCAGGTTATCGATAGCCAGCAATAACTTGCGAAAAGATCAGGGAGCATATTCAGAGTACACCGTTTATCTACCTAAGAGAACAAAAAAGTCCATGAATGTATTTTTTTTCTGACAGTGATGAAAAGTGCTCTATAAATGAAGTGTGGTATTATTAATATATCATTATATACACACATCTCATGTCCTAACAAGGTTTACAAACAACCTTGTGGTTGTATGTGTGTGTGCAGGTGACTCTAGTGTACTCTAATATGGCCTGAATTGGTGAAGCGTGGGTTGAGAGGAGATTGTCTCTTGGCTGTCAGACAGCTGCAGGCTTAGTCCTTTGACAACTGGAAGAGTGTGTCTATATGTGTGTGTGTGTGTGTGTAAGAGAGGGTTTATGTGCGTGTGATGAGGAAAGGCGAAGGGTCAAGAGTAGGGATATTCCCAGGACAGGGGGAGTCGGAGACAAGGAAAGTGAAATAAGCTGGCGACCTGAGTGTGTGAAAGAGAGACGAGCTCCTCACCTGTCCTCCTGCATTACATCAAAGAGAAGGAGAAAGTCTAAACACACTCCTGCCTGAAGAGGCAGTGCATACACACACACTCAGACACACACACAGTGTGGAGGTACCATGTACATTAGAACTTATTGTTGCAATCATGCAACTAGCAACTTTACATAAAAAAAACCTTCTGAACTTTCAATGGAAGTCAATGAAAAAAAGTCATTTTGGAGTGTTTCTATTGGTCTGTTTATGGGGAGATATTAACCCAATGGAAATGTCCCTCAGATTAACATCATGTCAAAAAGTGTTTTTGCCTGACAGCGATGATATTTACATAGATACACAACAATATTCTCAGTGTTAACTTAAGGAAATACTCACGTTTCCAACTCAACATGTCTATGATTGCTTTCCATGGAAACTGTTCCCCTGTACTTAACGGGTATTCTATTGATTCAAAGCACACTTATAATGGAGGCCAATGGGCAGGTCCTGAAACATGCGTTTTTACTCAATGGATTTTATGTTCTATTATTAAGTATAAGGAAATGCAGCAAAATGATTGTCCATTATATGCTACAGATGCTGAAAAATAGAGATTATGTTGAGTAAAGGAGATACAAATACATGTTTCTAAATACATCTTTTATTATAATAGAAAGTTTAATAATTTCTTAATGCAACCAACCTACATATCAGGGCTACATCAGGGTTCTTTATGGAACCAAATGTGTTTTTTCTTTAGCATTATTCAAAGAACCATTTGTAGCACCTCAATTTTAGTTTGAATGCTTTAAAATGGTGCTATACTACAGACTCCAAGAGGGAGATTAAAACAGTATCAGTGTGAATTCTGTGGGTTTTAGGGACAGCTCCCCACACAGGGATTAACCCTAGTCCTAGACTACATTTTCCTTTCAATCTAAAAGGGCTAGGCTTGACCAGGCAACACATTTCTGGCAGAATTCTGGTTTTAGATATCATGGTCTGTTTTTATGTTCCTGTAAAATAGTTCCACACTGCAGACTCTAAACTCTTTACCTTCTGAGAACACTCCTCACTGCTACTGGCTGGGAATAATCTCCATTAATGGTGCCTTGAGGATGCCAGAACACTGTGGTTAAAACAAAAACTCTGAACTGGGCTAGGATTAAAATAGCCAATACCCGATGCATTGCAATATGCCTGGATCCCTAGTACCAGTGTTTCCTGTGGTTCTTTGGGTTATTTCTGACCATCTGAACTAAATTCCTCTCAGCTCTTGGTGACGGTTAGGTCTTCTTCTTCTTTTTTTTTCATAAAATAAAGATGTATGTTTTTCACTCCAAAAAAAGCAACAGTTTAGTGAAATCATTGAAAGCCCAATATTGGCATTAGAGTTATGACCATGGTGAGTCCACGTAATCTGTAGTCCTGCTATTGTTCCGAGCTTCAGTAGCACTACACAGAACCTTCTTTTTGTCCAGAAACAGTGTGTTCAGGTTAAATCTTGAGAAATTGCTGTGTTTGATTCACAGATGATGTACCAGGAGATGACCAAAAGCAGGTTATCCTTGAACCTGTTTAACCACATTAAATACCCGTGGAGAGTAGACCCGTGGAGAGTTTACCCAGATTTAGGCTACCACCCCCCCTTTCCTATAACAGTGATCTTTTTTCCAAGGAATATGCTTTGTACAGTTGAACCACTGAAATTTAATACCACTTCTGATACTTTAAAATAAATGAAAAATAAACAAAAAACGAACCTGTTAACAAACATGAATAGAAGTCATGGACCTGCTGAGTCTGTATCTATAACTTGTTAATGGTAAATTGCATGTCACGTTAAAAACAGGAGCAGGGCTAGCAAGTGTCTCCCTAGTTTATCTCATCTGTAATTAAAATACTGTTATTAAAAGAGTAAAATGAGGGCTGGATGGAGAGCGAGAATGACATGGTGTGATACCTTTCCGCCCGCTTCTCCCACTTGCTGGGGGAAAATTATAACCTGGCTGCACACTTTCATATTTCATCCCTAAGCAAGTGTGACAGCCTCTCTTTGTGTCACTCTATCCCTTCTCCACAACTTCCCCTCCACCCCTCTTCCCTCCTCGACCTGCTTGCGTAGCGTTACAGGCCTCGCCGCATGATGAGAGCAAAGGACAAACAGAGCAGACAAACAAACAGAAAACAATGAGACAAAAGGGTTGTCCATAGCAAAAACCTCAGCCATCCCACCCCACCCCATGCATGTCACCGTCTTGTCACCCAGCACCCTCAGGAAGGGCAGTTATACGTATGTGTGTGTATGTGTATGTTTGTGTGTGTGAAGGCATCCCTTACTGCATCTCCTCTCCTCTCATGTGTGAGCGAGGTAAGATCACTCATCTGCCAGCGAGAGGAAGGAGGGATGGGCTCGATGAGTAAAGGAGTGAGCTCTTCTCAGCTCGCCGTGAGTTGCATCACTGGCGTTTTTGTTTTTTGCCACATTCTGAGCCCCGATAACATGTCACCTCAGATCAACGAGCAAGGCGGCGCATTTCTAACCCGAGGCCAGGGACGTAAACACAGATCGTATTAGATCAGGGGGAAAGCTCGCCCTCCATCACTGCAACATATCTCACTTTTGTTTCAAGTTAAATGCTTTTGGAATGAGATTCAGTGCTAATTAGTGTAAATGATGAGCAGGCCAAGGCCAACACTCTGAAAATACAAAGGTGCTGCAAGCGTTCGTCAGAGGGATGAACAATAGCCTTTGGGACTCTGGAGAAGCTTTCTGTTGATTTCTGTGTGTGTGTGTGTTTTTTAAAGATACAGTGTGCAGTGAGTGTCTGGACAGGTAGTTATATTGAGCACTAGGGCTACACAAAATACCGCTTCAGCATTGCTACTGCAATGTGCACATGCGCAGGTCGGGTGTGATGTCAAATTATATTAAACACGTCATGCAGACGTCAACTTTTTTGCTGCTTAATACAAAAAGAAAATCTGCACTGTTCTGCACTGACATATCTACCAGAGGCAGATTATATCTGCAAAAATACCATTTATTTTACACCAATCTTGAATACACAGCATGCATTATTAATATTGTGACATGTCGTATCATCTTCTTGTTGAAATCTTGTAATATTTATTGTATTTTTTTAATATCAGAATAAACATCACAGAAGTAAACATATTGCAGTGTCAGTTTTTTATGTCAATATTGCAATGCAGCCCTATCTTACACTCTTCTTTTTTATAATGTTTGTGCCTCAAATTTCTCCCCTAATTTGGTACTGCCAATTAACCCACCTGGCCCTCAGCTCCACTGCACAAACTAACAGACACCTGTGCCGTCATTGCTTAAGAGTGAAGAAGGGAACGCGATAAGGGTCAGATACATGTTAAATACATTTCCAAACGGGAAAACTAATATTTGGCTCTTTTTTAAAGGGTAAAAAAACAGTGTGATATGCTATGTAACCACTGTTAGACAGTCACAAGGGGTCACATGGTACGCTAGTATATTCTGCACTGTATTCTGATTGTATAAACTGTAGCGTAGAACTGCCAGAATGACACATTTCCCCCCAATTTGTTACCACCAATTAACTTACCTGGCCCCCAGCTCCACCACACCAGTTAACCTATGACACCTGTGCTGGCATCGCTTAAGAGTGATGAGGGGAGAGAGTGTCATCTACCCACCTGGAGAGAGCCATTGTGCTCTCTCAGACTTCTGCCACTGAAGACAAAGCGCCATGACCCCACTATAGTGGTAGTGCATCTACCCTAGCCCCCTATCTTACACTCTAAAAAAATGGTTCTTCAAGGGTTCAGAACCATGGCAACTCAAAGAAGCCTGTAGATGCTTAAATGCTTTTTTTGTTTTGCTTGGTTGAAGCACACCGCTACACCACTGATTACAGTGTTTTTCTTCCTAATCTCTATTAGTTGCATATGGCTAATTACTACAGACAATGATTTCTATCCTTTCCCTGTACTTAGAACATAATCGAAAACCTGAAACACTTAGACATACTTAAACAAATAGGCAGCTGGTTCAGTCAAGTTCGGGTCCCTTCTATTTGCAGAAGAACACATCTAAGTAATTGCAATGGGCTGTGTATTAAATAATAGTCAGATAAACGTTAGGTTGGAAAACACTGATATTTAACTCTTTTTTAAGGGGAAAGACTATTTTTGTTTACAGAACATTTCATAGCATGAATCGTGTCTGTTTAAGACGTGTATTTAAAACATCTACAAATCCAGTAGTACTGAATAAATTCTATAATATATACATATATATATATATATATATATATATATATATATATATATATATATATATATATTTTTTTTTTTTTTTTTTTTTTTTTTTTAGCTGATGCTCCTATCCAGAGCGACTTACAGGGTTACTTGTATTACAGAGGTGGGTTAGTGTAGTGTTAGTAGCTTTGCCCAAGGACTCTTATTGGTGTGATAATAATAATAATGATAATAATAATAATAATAATAATTATTATTATTATTATTATTATTATTATTACACACTACAATACACTGCAATACACTATTATGGCTGAAAAGGAACTTAAATATTGTTGTTATGCAAACATCTCCATTTTTGCAGTTTTCACATTTTAACATAATCCAGAAGTTAGTCCCTATATTGGGTTACAATTTTACGAAGAATGGGCCAACAGAAATGCCCCTAAATGACTTGGTGTTTTTTTTTTTTTTACATTGACTGGCACTCAAAGTTAAGCAGGTCCTTTCCTGTAAAGTTGTCTTTTTAGAGATACAAGGTTTCTGTGTGCCTGCAAATATATACACCTGTCCCCACAGGCACTCGGCCAAGTAAAAAAGCAATGATTCATTGATTCATGCAAACATACAATACTCCTTCTCTTTCTCGTCCTTTAACACACACACAGACCCTCACACACTCACTCACTCCCAAAGTGTGCACCTAGGTGTATCACTCTCCCTCACACACACAAGGGTAGCAGCATTGATCATATAATTTACTCTTCTCTATTAGCCGGCGATGATATTGATCAAATAATTCCTTCAGCAGAATTTAGACGCGGTCAAATTGCTAAAACGGCTGCGCTGCATTTAAGCATGTGCCGTAATGGCGTGCCCATCGATTGCGCCTGCCATTCTCTCTCTGCATGTAAACAACTCCCTTTGAGAAGGGTCCGGGCCCACACGGAGCATGGCATGTTTGTGTGTTCATCAAACTCAGAAATTAAGTAATTCAAGTCGCCCCCTCATCCTCACTACTCAGAATAGAAACAAATTGCCGGCACTCACTCCTGAGGTAATTTCCCAACGATTTGAAGATTACGGCGGCTGAAAGGCAATTTGACCCCATTTTCCTACGGCTGCACTGCCTGATTTCCTACGAGGCCCCCGAGGCTCAGGGAGAGACCACCTCTCCCTAATCTCTCACTACTGTACTGCAGACGAGATGGACACTGACAACGTCGCACAAACACACACTCCTAGCTACTCACAAGCATTCACACACACACACACACACCTAGCTTCACACATATACACACACATATACACACACTCCTAGCTGCACAAATATACACCCACTTCAAGCTTTAGCCTAGCTTCAAACACAGACTCTTAGCTATCCACATACACACACTCTTAGCTACACACAAGCACCCTTACACACCTAGCTTAACACACACACACACACACACACACACATATATAAACACCCCTAGCTGCACAAACACACACATGAACACCTAGCTACACACAAACATCCACAGACACACACATACTCTTCCAGCTACACACAGACATCTACAGGCACACACACAATCCCACCTATACACTAACATACATACATACGCCTAGCTACACACACACACTCTTAGCTATCCACATCCACACACTTTCAGCTACACACAACATCCACAAACACCTAGCGTAACACACACAAGCTACAGTACATCTTCATAAATGCAAACACTGATGTTGGGGCCTTAGTTAACATGCTGTAAACATGCTGTATTTACCTTGTTCTCTCTCAGCTTCCTCGCTCACTGACTCGCTTATCTGACACTGTGTCTTGTTGATTCATGAGGTCTTACTCTTTTTGAAGGTCATCTTCATCATCTTCATCAGTAACGTGGTCACTATTATCAGGAGTATCAGGAGTTCTTATGTGTTTTCTCTGCACCTTCCAAAAACACACATGGTAGGTAAACTGCCAATACAAAATTGCCATTCAGATAGAAGTGCATGGGTGTATGTGGTACCTTGCGATGGCCTGCTGCCCTGTCCAGTGGGTATTCTTGCCTTGTGCCAAATGATTCCTGGTAGGCTCAAGATCTTCTGCGACCCTAACAAAGAGGAAGTAGATAAGGAGATGGATGGATGTTCAATTCAAACAACTTTGCTTCACTTTTTTCAGCTGAACAGATGAACCTCCTCTTCATAATATAGCCTGTGGCTTGATTGCCTTGCTTGTATCTGTCTGCCTTCTTGTACTTGCATCATCAGGTAACATTATGTAGCAGATGCAGATTTCGCCTCGACAACATCTGGAAAAATGGACCATTTCTCTCTAGAGAGTCCACCCAGGTGCTCGTTTAGTCGCTCATTACCTCAAGGCTTGACAACTGCAGCTCCCTCTGGGCTGGTCTTCCTATACGAAACTGTCCGGATGCCAAGGTGGTGGAACGAACTTCTTCTGGAATTCCGAATGGTAGAGTTGACTGCTGTGTTCAAGAGCACTTCATTCAGCTCTAATCTTGCACTTATCACTGGACTAATGCCTTACTTCCATAGTTTTGACCCAGAAGTCTAGGATATGTTGGGTATTGTGTATCTAGGTATCAGTACTGACATTTGTACTGGGCAGCATCTAGCTTGAGGTACCTTTTGGATTCTCGTCTATTCAAACTTTTGTAAGTTGCTCTGGACAAGAGCGTCGGCTAAATGTCTTAAATGTACCCTAAATTACCCTAATGTAAATATGCACTACAATATGTATAATAAGCTACAATTATAATATAATAATATTCAGCTCGCCAATACCCCAAAGGTATTGATGATGGAGCACCATCATTCCAGAGAACACAGTTCCACTGCTTTATACCCCTCTACCCCATACCTGGCATTAGGCATGGTGCCAATACATTCAGGTTTATCCGCTCTGGAGAGTCTCATTCCATTGGCAGTACTTACCTACAGTGAGTAGACAAGCTGTGTGTGTGTGTGTGTGAGTGTGTTTGCACATCTGTGTCAGCAATGGGTGCAACTTAAAGTTGCTGAATGCATTTATTAGAAGAGTTGTCCATAAATATTTGGACATGTAGTGTATATATTATTTGTAATTCATATGGGCCATATGCTCCTGCCCCTTTATACACCTATCCCTAGCTCTACACACACACACACACACACACATAGGGCTCAGTACACGGAAAGATCACAGTGCATTCCTTGTCTCCACTGACCCATCACAATCAAATGTGACATGAGATCTGGATCCTGTACTCTTCTCCCTACTCCAGGGGCCATTTGTGGACGTATCCAATGGCAACTGAACTGTCCGGACCACGCTGGATATAAAAACAGTGGGAATTTAGTGTGTGTGTGTGTGTGAGAGAGAGCTTTGCTATAGATTATTAAACAGGAGATATTGGAGATGTTATGGACAGTGAGTATATGAAGGAGATAAACAACATAAAACAAGCCTAAATGAATATTTCATGCACGCCAGGAGTCCACATCACTAAAACGAAAGCAAGTGTCGAGGAAAAAAAGACCCTGTATCAGTAGTATCTCCATCACACTCAGCTGCACACACACACACACACACATACACACACTCACGCTGGGCATTCAGCTCAAATCATGTTTCTGGAAAGCGTGCTCAGGACTGCAGCTGGTGGCCCAAAAAGAGGAGATGCAGGGAAGTGACACGTCCTGTCGCTGCGGTGACCTTGCTCCACTCGCCACTGAACACCCCGTCAGCCAGATTTGCTGATAAAGCTTTCTCTCTCTCTCTCTCTCTCTCTCTCTCTCTCTCTCTCTCCCTCTCTCTCTTCTCTTCTCTTCCTTACAAGCTGATCATGTATGAGCAGCTTGGAAAGAGAGGCAGGAGGAGAGTGGAGGAGTGGAGCAGGATGTGTGGGTTCTGAGTGATGGGGAGAATAAGGGAGAAAGAAAGGAGAAAAGAGAGAGAGAGTGCGAGAGAGAGAGAGAGAGAGAGAGAGAGAGAGAGAGTGCAAGATAGAGCGACAGAGAGTATGTGTGTGCTGTTTAGATCAGAGTGAGAGTGACATTGCATCAACTCACTATCACATCCCCTACACACTGGTGTCCATCAGCTGTCCAGCCTTCTAACGTCCTTGACACACAAGCAGACTCTTCACCACACACACACACACACACACACATATACCCCGCTCACCCTACTCAGTCATTCGCCTTGCAAAAGAGGCACCCAAAAATAAATAAATAAATAAAACAAATAAATGAAATTTGCAAGCGGCCCTAATTTTCAGTCACTCTGACAGTACATAGATAATGTTGTGAGCAATCTACTTAAACCCCCTGCCCTGCTCTTCAAACACACATACACACACTACATATGTATGTGTATATATGTATATATATATATATATATATATATATATATATATATATATATATATATATATACAACTCTTCTAATAAATGCATATATATATATAGATATATATGAAAAGAGAGAGAGAGAGAGAGAGAGAGAGAGACTGCACCACATACATAAAACATGGAAAACATCTCCAGGAGATGCCGTGATTTGCATGTGATAAATAAATGAAAGGAGCCAATCAAATTGCTGAGGCAGTGGAGGCAGTGGAGGCAGTGGCGGCAGGGCAGGCAGTGAGCTAGTTAAAATAATATGACAACTGCAGGGGTTAAAAGACTGAGGGGAAATAAGCAGAAAAAAAACCCTTCAGCGCTGCACAGTGTCAGTAAATAAATAAATAAATAAATAAATAAATAAATAAATAAATAAATGCACGATGCTGGAGGGCGCAGTAATGAATTTGAAATAAGTTCTTCACTTCAGCGGTAAGTGTCTGGCGCGCGCTCCTTACAGCTGGTTTGTTGAGATAATTGATTTTCAAAACAGTTTCAGAGGCGCGTGAGGCGAGCGCGCACACCGCGCCAGTTCTGAGAGCCGGACCGCTTTAATTAGAGCAGCGCTGGCCTTCAACACGGCCCCTTTACCGCGCCAGTTCAAACCGTCTGCTCGCTCCCTCACTCCCTCACTCACTCACTCACTCCCTTAACCATTCACTCAGTCACTCAATCATTCAATTAATCTGTCACTCACAGAGGCAGTCACTCACTCACTCACTCACTCTATACACTTACTGAATCACTCACTCACTCAACCATTCACTCAGTCACTCACTCAATACACTTACTGAATCACTCACTCACTCAACTATTCACTCAGTCACTCACTCAATACACTTACTGAATCACTCACTCACTCAACCATTCACTCAGTCACTCACTCAATACACTTACTGAATCACTCACTCACTCAATACACTTACTGAATCACTCACTCCCTCACTCACTCACTCACTCCCTTAACCATTCACTCAGTCACTCAATCATTCAATTAATCTGTCACTCACAGAGGCAGTCACTCACTCACTCACTCACTCAATACACTTACTGAATCACTCACTCACTCAATACACTTACTGAATCACTCACTCACTCACTCACTCAACCATTCACTCAGTCACTCAATTATTCAATCAATCTGCCACTCACTCAACCATTCACTCAGTCACTCACTCAATACACTTACTGAATCACTCACTCACTCAACTATTCACTCAGTCACTCACTCAATACACTTACTGAATCACTCACTCACTCAACCATTCACTCAGTCACTCACTCAATACACTTACTGAATCACTCACTCACTCAACTATTCACTCAGTCACTCACTCAATACACTTACTGAATCACTCACTCACTCAACCATTCACTCAGTCACTCACTCAATACACTTACTGAATCACTCACTCACTCAATACACTTACTGAATCACTCACTCCCTCACTCACTCACTCACTCCCTTAACCATTCACTCAGTCACTCAATCATTCAATTAATCTGTCACTCACAGAGGCAGTCACTCACTCACTCACTCACTCAATACACTTACTGAATCACTCACTCACTCAATACACTTACTGAATCACTCACTCACTCACTCACTCAACCATTCACTCAGTCACTCAATTATTCAATCAATCTGCCACTCACAAAAGCAGTCACTCACTCACTCACTCACTCAATACACTTACTAAATCACTCACTCACTCACTCACTCAATACACTTACTAAATCACTCACTCACTCACTCACTCAATACACTTACTGAATCACTCACTCACTCAATACACTTACTGAATCACTCACTCACTCAATACACTTACTGAATCACTCACTCACTCAATACACTTACTGAATCACTCACTCACTCAATACACTTACTAAATCACTCACTCACTCACTCACTCAATACACTTACTGAATCACTCACTCACTCAATACACTTACTGAATCACTCACTCACTCAATACACTTACTAAATCACTCACTCACTCAATACACTTACTGAATCACTCACTCACTCAATACACTTACTAAATCACTCACTCACTCACTCACTCACTCACTCACTCAATACACTTACTGAATCACTCACTCACTCAACCATTCACTCACTCACTCAGTCACTCAATTATTCAATCAATCTGCCACTCACAAAAGCAGTCACTCACTCACTCACTCACTCACTCAATACACTTACTGAATCACTCACTCACTCAATACACTTACTGAATCACTCACTCACTCAATACACTTACTGAATCACTCACTCACTCAATACACTTACTGAATCACTCACTCACTCAATACACTTACTAAATCACTCACTCACTCACTCACTCAATACACTTACTGAATCACTCACTCACTCAATACACTTACTGAATCACTCACTCACTCAATACACTTACTAAATCACTCACTCACTCAATACACTTACTAAATCACTCACTCACTCACTCACTCAATACACTTACTGAATCACTCACTCACTCAACCATTCACTCACTCACTCAGTCACTCAATTATTCAATCAATCTGCCACTCACAAAAGCAGTCACTCACTCACTCACTCACTCAATACACTTACTAAATCACTCACTCACTCACTCACTCAATACACTTACTAAATCACTCACTCACTCACTCACTCAATACACTTACTGAATCACTCACTCACTCAATACACTTACTGAATCACTCACTCACTCAATACACTTACTGAATCACTCACTCACTCACTCAATACACTTACTGAATCACTCACTCACTCAATACACTTACTGAATCACTCACTCACTCAATACACTTACTGAATCACTCACTCACTCAATACACTTACTAAATCACTCACTCACTCAATACACTTACTGAATCACTCACTCACTCAATACACTTACTAAATCACTCACTCACTCAATACACTTACTGAATCACTCACTCACTCAATACACTTACTAAATCACTCACTCACTCACTCACTCAATACACTTACTGAATCACTCACTCACTCAACCATTCACTCACTCACTCACTCAATACACTTACTGAATCACTCACTCAATACACTTACTGAATCACTTACTCACTCAACCATTCACTCACTCACTCACTCAATACACTTACTGAATCACTCACTCACTCACTCAATACACTTACTAAATCACTCACTCACCTAATACACTTACTGAATCACTCACTCACTCAATCAATACACTTACTGAATCACTCACTCACTCACTCACTCACTCAATACACTTACTGAATCACTCACTCAATCAATACACTTACTGAATCACTCACTCACTCAATACACTTACTGAATCACTCACTCACTCACTCACTCAATACACTTACTGAATCACTCACTCACTCAATACACTTACTGAATCACTCACTCACTCACTCACTCACTCAATACACTTACTGAATCACTCACTCACTCAGTGCACTTACTAAATCACTCACTCACTCAATACACTTACTGAAGTGTATTATGAATCAGTTACAGAGTTACACCGCTGTAACATGAGAGGTGCCATTTTGTAAAAGGTCACTGGGAGCTCTCGTCACTTTTAACAGGGGCAAGAACCCTGTTTAAACGGCATTATCTTACGTTGATTATAGTGTATAACCTAGCGTATATCTGCTTTTTAAATAAAAAATATCAGACCTACTAGAAGCTTTTGGAACTGCCATCACTGAGAATGCTCACTTGTGGATTCATAGTAGCCTACATGTCAAATTTCAGGGGCGGCCATGATTGTAGTCACTGTGTTTGTTTTAATATGACTCAAACATGACATACACCTGATCACATGCATCTTTAATGAAGTAAAACCAGGCCCAAAAGCGTAACACACATCACTGACTGGCCCCTGAAAGACACACGCACCGGCTCCTTGAGGAAATATTCAGGCTCTTACCTCTTACTAACCGTTGTCTGCTTTCTGGGTGTATCAGTAAAACATGAGCAGGAGGCTGAGGTCTAGCCTAGTTCTGCACTCTGGTGAAATACAGATGAGCTCCAATATAGTAAATGAGTATAAAAAATAAAGAAATGTACGTCAAAAAAACGTCTATCTTGTCTCTGATCATATTAGCTTGGTTATTAATGTGTATGAGGATGTGACGCCTGATGTGAGGTGACGTGGCTCTTCAGCAACCTGATTAGCTGCTGCCTGGAGAATCTCATTTTGAGTAAAGTTCCCAAAGAAAGGCTGATCTTATTACGGACCTCCTCTTCTTTTGCTCTGCTTCCGCCCCCATAATCCTTTGCTGTGTGTTCACTGCGAATTTAAAGGTGTAAAATTTGGAACAGTTCTTTTACAGTACTGTTAATTTACACCACTTTTTTCTTTTTCATGGTGTAGCAGTCATTATTGGACCACACTACACAGCTAACACTTAGTCCACCCAACTGCACCTGATTAAATAATTGAGTTAGTTAGTGGCTAAGAAAAGACAACAGGCATTTTTTTGCAATTACATGACATGTTGGCTGGTTATCAATCAGCTACGAATGGCTGAAAATGATCACTTTAAAAATCAGCACCAGCACGTTTTAAAAGATGACCTAATAGTTTGTTTTTCAAACAAAATGTACAGATGATTATGCAATATCAACAGTATTTACAATGGAAAATGGAAAATTGTCCATACAATGTTCACATGGGCATTCTATTCATCTTCACATGAAGATGTCACAAGAAATCAATGAAAAACAACTTAACAATAGAAGACCTTTAAAGGGTCCATAAAGAAGGCCTGGGGTAACAGTGCTGAACATCACTGATTCAAGACCAGCCCTCGCAGCGACTTTCCTAATCACAACTACTGTGAGAAATTGAAAAGTGAAGACTGATTTTTAAACCTCAGCCAATGTCTCCATGTCTCAGTGAGATTACAAATGGTGGCGGAACCACAGTGGAGCTCCAGGCTGGCCCTCAGGCTCTGCTCGAGCAGGCGGAGCGTTGAAGGTAATCCCATTGCCTGATTTTACAGCTGAACATTAGCGTGTGTGTAAACCAGCAAGAGATGAAACTCAATCCTCTGGCTTTGTGTCTTAAGAGGTGCTGAAAGCGACATGCACAATTCCCCTGCCTAGGCATGTGCTCCTTATACAAGGTACACACACACATACTGTCTACAGAAGACAAAATCAGTCATTTTGTCCTGCACAAACACATACACACACACAAGGAGTAGGCCCTGCCTAAACAAAGCCTTTAATGCCGATTGACAGCAATTTCAGGAAGTGCTGTGGTTAATGACACAGTCTAGAGAATTACAGGGCTTGTGTGAGTGTGTGTGTGTGTGTGTGGGGCAGTATAATGTTAACACCTGACATTCCTTCTTAGATTAAGTACAAAGCATTCTTTCCTGTCACCTGAAAAAAAAATGTTTATGCTTTGTCTGCCCACGATTCTCATGTAATGTTCAGACTTAATGTCGTCCTTGCGCTAATGGCTGTACGCATTCAGATCTGATGAAATTCTCATAAATGTCATCAAATGATAAGCCTGGTATTTATTGCAGTCAGTAGGGTTCCTTGTCCTCTTCACTAATTTGTCTCATCTTCTTCCTCTCCCTCCTCCTCCTCCTCTTATTACCAGAAGGGATGAAGGAGAAATAGCTGCGTATTGCTGCCGATCTGACTTGAGATAAAAGAGATAACCCAGACATTTATGAAGCGTGCCTTTGGCAGTTTTCAATTGTCATCTCCACACCAAATCAGCATCCACCTGGGCGGTGTAATTTTGAAGGATTAACAGTTGGCCATGATTATTTCCAGGCCTTTTCCACATTCCTGCCCACCCCCTCCCCTTCCACGACCTCATTGGGCTTGCACGTCAAACATGCAGAGCATCACTGAAAACGCCACGCTTCCTGCAGGGACAGACCATTCCTATAGACAGCTGGAATCCCTCAAAACGTGGTCTTCATGCCAAGAGGCATATCATTATTTTGCTCATTTGCAATGCACATCCACTGAATGAGCAGTGGAATTCTGCATGATGTTGAGTAAGACAGTGGATGGAAGCGGTGACATTTGCGCAGCAGTAGCCTCGTGACAGCAGGGTACAGATCACTCAAACTCTTAAAAATGGTACCTAGAAGGGTTCTTTTGAGCAATGCCATTAGGACAATGTCTAGTGAAGTTTAACTTAAGTTTACTGAAGTTTGGTAACAGTTCTTAGTGATGGCAAAAAAAAAAAAAAAAAAAAAAAAAAAAAACATAGCAAGGCTGAAATATGGCTGTTTGAATGTTGGAAAAAACGCAATCATGTTTCAGTTTTTGTACAAGCAGACTATGCTAAGCAGCTATGGAGATCTCAGAATGCTAAAGTTTGTGTGGTATTTGCAATTCTTATCAGAGAAGTAGTAGTAGTTTAGTACACTGTTAAAAGTATAAGATCCTTGAGGGATGTTTGGAGGTTCTTCAGTTTGAAACTAGGCAGAAACCTCTTTAGGTGCTTTGAGGAATCTTCAAGAAAAGGTTTTTTGGAAGATAAAGGTTGCTTCAAATGTAAGAGGTTCTCTCACAGTTACAAATGCAAGCACCTCCAAATGTTCCTCAAACATCTCATCCTTTAACCGTGTAGAAGACAATTGCTCCTTGAAGGTTTCTCAAAGAACCTTCAGAAGCTTCCCCACAGTTTCAAATTGAAGAACCTCCAAATGGTCCTCAGGGATCTTTCATTGCTAACAGCGTAGTAGTGTTTATGTACGAACGGCTGCTATTGTAGTCCTTGGAAGCATCAGCATATGTACCTACAGAGGATATGTTCCATTTGAATATTCATAGTGGAAAAGAGATCCTTTGAAGTTCACTGAAAAACTTTTCAATTTAATTTCGATTGTCCTTTTAGCCTTTTAAACTCCACAGAATGGGTGGTTCCAGACATAAATTTCTAACTTTGGAGAGTAACCAAGTACCAAATACTTAATTTTAGTACTTTAATTTTAATCAAGAATCGCAGAGTTAAATGGGTCAAATAACCCACACATGCTTTCCAACATGGCACCAAAAATGCTTTTGTTTTTAAAAATGATCTTCACATTTCCATCTAAGATTAGCATGCAGAATGAATATTATAGTTCTTCTTTATGTAAAATGAGATAAAACACATGCTGCCGGTTCAATGTCACATACTCTCTCTTTTCAACACTGTCGCTACTGGCAGTTCTAGGGTTTGCTCTTGGCAAGTCGAGAACAACATTGGCTTCAAGTGTTTCAAGGAAACCTCATCTCTTGTACTTCCTCGCCCTGCCTTTAGGCCCGAATGTCCTCTTGTGTGGTGTAGAATTACATTCCAATTAGAAAAACATCAACATATGGGGTGACAGAGACGATCGTGTGATCATAACCAGCGACGATTAGTACGGT
Source organism: Salminus brasiliensis (assembly GCF_030463535.1). NCBI lineage: Eukaryota > Metazoa > Chordata > Actinopteri > Characiformes > Bryconidae > Salminus > Salminus brasiliensis. Next base: position 25,661,540 of record NC_132881.1, on the reverse strand, counting down.
GAGTCATATTGATAAGTGTGGCTTGGCTCAGGGATTCATGCTAATTCTGGGCCGGTGCTCTGATGAGGCAGGGGATAGGCAGCAGTTTATTTTCATGGCATGATATCATAACTGGGACAGCTTTTCAGACACAGTGCCCTGTCAGCAGTAGCCTGGTGTCAAGGGGGTTTATACAGAGAGGGGTAAAAAAAAAAAAAAACACTTCGCAGGGTTTTTTTTTTAACACAGAAAAGCACTTTTCAGACAGGCCGTCTGAGGAAATGTGTGGACATGCCTTGCTGAGCGGGGTTTGCACATATACTAATAGCCAGTCGACTCCCTCTGGTATTGTGTTTGTGTCTGTATGTAGGTGTATGTGTGCATGTGTGTGTGTGTGTGTGTTACAGGCCCCCAATTGCACTGACAGTGACCTCCCCCTCAAACGTTTGTCCTGGGATGTGCACGCGTCCTTGTCTGGTCCCTGACAGCTATGGCTATGAAGGTGTCACCCCTACAACGGCCTGCTATTGTGTATTGTATGCAGTGTGTCTGTATGCCTGTGACAACCTTGATACCATCTGAAAATGACCTTTGCTGTTTCAGCCATAACTCTTCTGCCTGTCTCTCTCTCTCTCTCTCTCTCTCTCTCTCTCTCTCTCTCTCTGTAAAGTCTGAGATACACTAAGCTGATTCCACTCAGGCAGACCACTTTTGTGTTCCCCTTTGAGAAGACTCAATGGTGTAAGGTTTCTGAGTTGACTGACAGGGACTACTAGTTGTAGCTCTGGCATTTTTTTAAAACAATTTTGAGATGTTGTTTAGAAGCTTGCGTGGTGATGATAATAATAATAATAATAATAATAATAATAATAATAATAATATAATATAATAATAATAAAAAAATAATAATATAATGCAACTGACATGTAGATTAGACTCACTGTTCCTCGCTGTTGCTTTTGCAGAGTAGAGCACTTGTCACAAGGAATCGGTTGTAGAGATTGTGTGTCGTAGGTCAACGTATTGCCTCGTCTCTTTAGTGTATGTGGGCCTACGCAATCGCGTGCTCACACAATGGGCGGTTTTGTGTTTCCCATGCGCATTGAGCTGAACCTTCTCTCCACTGGCACCAACTTGAAGTCATTCGCTGGAGGTCAAAGCCGCTGTGACGAACAGCCTTGACAGCTCCTTCGTACCTGCATGCAAAGGAAATGGAGTTGTTTCTGTGGAGCACTTGCTGACATAAGAGTTCAGCTCCATTCAGGTGCCTCCGTGTCCATAGTCCATATCCCTGTGAATGCCCGACCTGCTTGGCAATAGAAAGACCATCTTCAGTTTAAGGCTGGAGGCATGTGCCAAGGAGCAGCGCTCTCACAGTGCTTTGCAGCGGCGGCTTTGTGCAGGAGTCGGAGAGAGACTTTTAGAGTGCGGGGCACACTGGCATTATGCGGCGCAGAGCGTGAGGGGGAAAAGTACAATGCGAAAGAAGGGGTGTATGGAAGCGTGTCAGGGACAGGTGACAGTATAGATTAGCGCTACTGTTTATATTACTGCCTGAGCCTGGAGGCTTAGAAGAGCATATTTAAAAGCTAGCTTCACCTTGCCATTATGTGCCATAATGGCTTACTTCAGTATTATCTTCCTCTGAGCTACAGGGTGATACAGCGTATAAGAAGCCATGCTATGTGAGATTAATAGAGACCATAGGATCATGATAATGACATGTGGTTGACACATTATTCGGAACCCTTAAATATATGTTCTCTGCAGTGGTATTCTCAGAATCAGCTGCTCCATCCACACATCTATACAAAGCTAAGCTGGCCACAGTTATCAGAATTGTGCTGGTTGCATTCTGATTGGCTGCCCATAGGTCCCTGTGTATATACTTCCATGCAAGGGATCGATTTGTCATATGGGAACGCTTGCCCGCTCAGTGCACAGTGAAAACAACGAGCATTTCAGAGAGTGAAGTGCAGTCAGGTTCATAAGTATTTGGATAGTGACACACTGTTTTTTTTCTCATTTTATGGATTTGAAATCAAGCTATCAAAAGTGTAACAGGGACTTTCAGATTAAATTTAAGGGGGTCAACTAACATATTGCATCAACCGTTTAAGAATTGCAGCCATTTTTTACATGGTCCCTCCATTTCTTCAGGCTCAAAATTAATAGATGCAATCTAAATATTACAGGATGCAATTTTTTTGCAAGTAGTCTGCCTGAAGGAGACTGGAATCACTGGATATTTCCAAATGCAGAGTGTCCTCCGTCGAGATGTTTTTCCAGGCCTTGTGGGTCTTTCTGCCTTCAAGTAAAAAGCGTGCTCAGTTGGGTTAAGGTTAAATGACAGTCGTCTGTATGCTTTGGGTCATTATTTATTCATATTTTAGAGCACCATCCTATCAGTTTTGCAGAATTTGATTGAATATGAGCAGAATGTATGCTTTATGTACCCCTAGGATTTATCCTTCTACTTTTATCAGCAGTCAAATCATCAATAATAATCAGTAACCCACTTCAACTGGCAAACATACATACCTATGCCATGACAGTGCCTCCACCATGTTTGGCAGATGATGTGGTATGTGTTGAATACATTAACCCTTTCCTTCTCAGTACCCAAGCTTAGTTTCATCAGTACAAAGAATGTAAAACATTTCTTCATGATGAGCAGATGTTTATTTATCAATTTTGACTTTAATTTTTGATCCTATATGGTGTATTGTTTTTTTTTTTTTATTAAATATTTGCAATTGTGCAGCTGCTGTTTTCAAAGTAAAACTGACGTATAAAAATATATATGCAGTATTAATAGTGACTGATTTTCTTAGAGCTCCAAGATGTTTAGGGTACCTTCACTCTCTCTCTCTCACATACACGCATGACCATACTCTCCCCAACATACATGTGAACATCAGAGCCACGGTGCTGATGTCCATCCCCTCCAATAATAACGTTATTAACTCCTGCTGAATGGGGTGGTGGATGGAAAGCCCAGCACTGGCCACCACTTTCCTGCAGCCTCTTTAACAATGCCTCCTCGTGGCTGCGGAGGGCCCGGCCTGACCTGCCCATTGTCCTACACAAAGCACCCTGAAGAGCTGCGCCTCCTCCTGCATTTGCATTTTAATCACCTTCACGCAGCAGCACTGCCACTATGCTAATCGGAAAGCTAACATCAGGCTAACACTGCTCTGCTGCGCTAGCGTCAATCCCGTGGAGGGCATTTGACTGGTAGGGGCACACACACAAACACACAAACACACAAAAAAAAAAAGAAAGAAAGAAAACAGCCAACTAAATAAGAAAATGGGAAAGGTGCAATGTTCTTTTACTGCTAAGCAATAACAGACAATTCCTGTACTTCTTTAGTTATTTAATAAAAAGTATTATGTCATAAATATGTAATGCAAACACACATTTCATGTATTTAAAAAGAAAACAGTCTTACACTGTAGTTTTCTTTCCTGATGACAATTTCTCTCCTAGTGCCGATGTCAAAATATCTAAACTCGGAATTGGGTACATGATACTGAGTACTGTTCTCATACCAGCGCTCTGTTAAAGCAAAGCTTTGTAACAATTTCCCTTATCATAGCAGCTTCATCCCCTTATTATGTTGATGGTACTCCGGCTATTAATATGGACAACGGCTGTCCATAAGGGGGCACTTAAAGCCCTGTTTGTATTTACAGCAGTGGTGTGAAAGTGAACTAAACTCCACAACTGTAGAGGGAGCCCAGAACCAACTCTTTAAGCACTGCTTAGCAATGCCCAATAGTATAAATATAAACAAACATGGTATACAGTAAGTTTGTCTCTATTGCAATATTCAGTATTCACATGTTTACAGTAACATGTTTATCTCATTGTTTTAGCCAAATTGAGTCACAGCAACGTGCACAGAATCCTTAATTCATCCTTTTGTAATGGTCACATGCCAATATTCTTTCCAGGCTTGTGCCAATATTTGCATTACCAACACTTGGTAACACTTCCCTTTGCCTTTGCAGCAGTGCCAATCCTGTCAGGAAAGATTTGCATCAGTTTCTTAAGAAAGTGCTAGCCCTTGGTGGCCCACTCTTACACTACCCTTGTGATCCATGTCCAATCAAAACACAATTGACGCTCCCACATTCCAGGAGGACAACTGTAAGGTGCATAGGTCCAAAAGTTTGTGCATCACCGGGTGGGGCATGATGTGTGAGACATGACAGAACACAGGGACACTTTTTTTTCTGAGTGACCAGCGAAATCACCAGACCTTGATCCCAATGCTCAGTCTGGAACAGCAGGTGAAATGCTAAAATAGGCACACATACACTCTAGCCGAATTATGCGCCCAGTTTGTGGAAGAATGGGCAAAAAAAAAAAAGTCAGAGCTGCCAGGTAAGACACTGTTATTAAGGCACTGAGATGCATAACCAGGCATTAGAGAGGAAGTGATTCATGCAAATCAGTCTTTGTCTGGTTGGCTTATGTTGTTCTAGGATGGTTACAGTCACCATGACTTAGATACAGTGTTGAGTGCAGCTTGGTCCCATATGACCTCTAGGTCTGTACACTCTGATGTGTACTGCACCAGTACTGATCACGTAGACTGGCCAGACTGATGAATCACTTTTACAGATCTCAAATCTTTCTGAGCAGAGTTAAGCAGCTCTTTCCTCTTTTCCTCTTTCCATGTTTTTTTTTTTTATGTATGATGTACATACAGGCTATAGAGCTGGAATCAGAGTCAGAATCAGATGCTAAATAAATGTATAACCAAGCAGAAGCAGATTCCTGCTCCAATATCTTGACTTTTAAAAGCAGTCTACCTGTTTCACGGTCCTGGAGTTCCGATCGGAATAACGTGTAATTAGCGGAGGGCTGTGGCCCCGGGGAGCTCGGGCGTTGTGGGGAGAGGGGAGAGGAGTCAGAGAGATTTCTGATTACCTGACAAGTTGGGGCCGGAAAGGCTACACTTAGCCCATTAAAGATTTTCCAGTGTGACATTTGAGAGCAGCCGCCGCGCCGCGCGCCACCTCGCCATTTCCCTGTTCGCTGGGCATCAATTTAGAGAGAGTGTGTGTGTGTGTGTGAGAGAGAGAGAGAGAGAGAGAGAGAGAGAGAGAGAGGAAGAAGAAGGGAGAGGGAGGGTGAGGCCACCAGGCAGGCACATCGGCACAAATGGATTTCATTCACCGAGGTGAACTGTACTTGGCTGATAAATGCACTTCCTTGAATGTCAGCAAATGTCACTTGTGAAGCCATTTACTGTTGCTTTAATAGCTTCCCCAAACTTACAAAGAATGAAGAAATGAAAATAAAAAGAACAGAGCAGAGAGAGAGAGTGTGAGAGACAGAGAGAGAGAGCATGGGTGTGTGTGTAAGCGTGTAAGAGCAGGAGGAGGGATGGAGACAAAAAGAAAGAAGGAAAGAAAGAGAGAGGGAGAGAAAGAGAGATGGGTTGGGCCGTTGTCACTTCCACATGATTAGGCAATGAGGCATTTGAGAAGTCTCCCAGCAGAAAGTGGTTAAACTAGCTGGATGATGCTGCCCAGGGTAAAAGGTAAATGTGCTTTATATGAAGCGAGGTGTGGAGTCTACTTCTCCAGAACTCTCCTCCTTACTGCAAATCCAAATGTTTAGATGCTAAACTCTTTTCCTCAGGAGTGCAGAGTTTAGAAATGAGAAGAACACGTGTGTTCAAAGCCAATCCCGTTTAGGTTTTAGCTATTAGGTTTGAAACACATTCGAGTTACTGAAGATAATTGTGTTCATAAATAAATAAATCATATAGATAAATCATGCAGCGTTTAAACACTGCAGTTTATTAAATCTTGCTGATTGAAGCTTTCCCTGATTTGTTCTCAAGTAGGATAACAATCCAACACTTGGATCCGACTCGCTGTGATGCAAAAACACATCTCCAAAATGTCAAGTTTACAGGAGAAGAAAACCCTTCATTTTCAATGGAAGTCAATGTAAAAAAGATTTTATCCAGGTCATTTTGAAGCTATTGGTCCATTCATCTTGGAATGTTGATATATTGTACAGAACAACTGTCAGATTCACATTATGTCCAAAAGTCAAAAAAGAAAAAAATTGGGATTCAAGCTTTTTGTGTGATGATTTGAAGCCTAAACACTTGGATATGAAGCAGAACTAGTGTTGTTGAGACAACCCCCTTAGATAAAGGCCTATATTAAGTGGAAAAGTGATTGTCCATAGAGCAGGTTGGTTTCCAAAGTCTAGTAATGCAAACTGAAAGAGCTTATATGCATTGTCCAGCTCATGTTGAGCTGATTATGAGCTGATATTGACCTGGGACACTGACATTTAAATGCTTATATAGGCAAATGTACACCGTTATATTTTTGAGTATGTTCTCAACTTATTTTTTTGTGCAGTTTTCTTCTAAATAAGCATTTGTATCTGATTATAATCACTGTAATAGAGGAAATTTTCTCTTTATTTCAGTTGGTAGGTATTTCTCCTCTGGTCTTTACCCTTACTGTGAGTGTTTCTCATTTTCATACATGTGTGTAATCAAGAGATAACAAATCACTAATAATTGAATTTCTTGTGTGATTGTATTCAACTAGACAGTCTTGCAATACCATGTTTATTTCTGACAAGAACGTTTTATTTTTCACACAAACACACACACACACACACACACACACACACACACACACACACACACACACACACATTAATAATACCATTCGAGTATGGTACAGTATGGCTTTTATGTTTTTTTTTTTTTAGCACTGCATTCAGTTCAAAATGACATGTTTCAGACCAATGTCATGCTAAAAATAAAGAAAGAAATCTATAGATGACATACAATGACCAGCTAAAATGACTCTACTTAAATGTATTTGACCTGTGTATGGCTCCTTATGATGGTTTAATACCTGCAGTTGTAGCCTGGGCAACTCCACTTCAGCCCAGTCCATAAAGACGGCCCACACGCCTGTGATAATCCCCATTTCCAGTAGTTGCTACGGTTACAAATTACCTTTGGTCCTCCTAACCGTTCCTCTATGACATCCTACTAATCCTTTTTACCGAATTTGTTTTTCATTTAGGATTAATGCTGCAGATACGGGATTATATGTCACTACATTTTCCTTCTCTGCATGTTTGTTCTGAATTATACAGATCACATTCCAACCCTCTTACAGTAAGTCTGTTATATTTACCAAGAAACAAACATGAACATTAAAAACAGGAAAGATGTGACACCTTAATGATATAAACAACATGAAAAAGTAATGTATTTTTATTCTTAGAACTGCAGAGTTCTGTTGAATGCATTTTGTAATTTTGTTCGACAGTGTTTGATGATAATACCAAGGGCAAAATACTCGGTTTTGTCCACTCTTCGAGAAATTGGAAAATTGTTTGTGATTTCTCTTAAGCATATCTTACTCACACAGTAGTCTATAGACCTGAAAATGATCTTTTTTTATGCTTAAGGTTTGGACTGTTACTTTTACCACACATACGGATATTAATACATTTATACTTGCTATGAAACACATCCACATTAGTTCAAGAGTTGGCCAAGCATAAATGAGTAGTTTGACCAGTTTCCCAGTTTCCACCCATTTTATTTGACCACATCTATTTTGTTTTAACACTCATATCTTGTACTTAAGAAAAAAGGAAAAAAAGGTATAAATATACTTACTGTATTGTATAAAGTTAGTCTGTGGAATCATGAGTATGTCATATTTGCACAATGTAAAAATGAATAACTAAAAGAAAGCTTGTTGGCTTATTTCTTAATTATTTTACATAATAAAATGTGTCAAATAATTACACATAAAGAAGTAGATTTATAGAATGGGGTCCAAAAGTTAGTCTAAAATCAGTAGCCAAAATATTATGTCCCATTGCTCAGGTTTCTCACTGCATTAAGAATTTAGTGAATTTGTTTTTAAATTTAATTTGCTTAAATTTGAATTGTGAACTAGAAATATAATTTTCATTTTACTTTTTTATGATAATGTGATCCCAGACTTTTGTAAACCACTGTTGACAGATTGGTGTGCTTTACTGATCTCCAATAGGAAATCTTGGTGCAATGGTAGCTGAAAACAAATATATTGTATTCAATCATTAACTATTCTCAAATACTGAAAGACAGCAGTTGTGTTGTATGAAAATACTTACGTACTTGTGAGCACATTGGACACCTTTAAAACATGAAGGTTTTATAGACAAGGTCAAATTTAGATTTTAGATTTAAATGTACACACATTTGGCCCTGCTAATCCAGACATTGTGGGGCAGAGGGACAAGGCCAGAGATGGGAAGGGTGGGAATAGACAGCAAATCCACAGCCAAACAACCCGGCAAAATGGTAAAGAACAATGACACTCAGAGGCTCCATTCTTCTCTGTGTCCGACTGGTGAGGTCACTGCTACAATGCAAAGATATCATCGGCAGCACGGACAACAACAGAACTCAGTGGGAAAGGGACTCACCTCCTGCTCTGCTGTGTGTGTGTGTGTGTGTGTGTGCTTATATGGTGAGCCCATGTTTTGAGAAAAAGTTGAATTGTGTGTGAAAGATTTGCAGGTGTGGGCTGACGGCAGATTGGACCGTCTTCAAAAAAGACAAGTTTGTGAGATTGAAAAATGAGCCAGAGCGGTATCTTACTGTCATGCAAAACAAGCGTTTTTCAGAGGACAGGCAGAGTGCCAGAAACAGACTGAACTCCAGACTGGTGAACAAGGACTAAAATCTTTCCTGACTCATAAGCCAACAAATAGCACAAAAATATTCATCTGCAACAGCATTTACAAGCTAATTCAATTTGTAATGTGCAGATGTTTGCATTTATAATACAGTAGTAATGTATCAACTGCAGCATTAACAAGTAATACATTATCATGACTGATACTAAAACCTCATAAACACAAGCTGCTTTTTACATTGAATATTACAGTCAGAAAGTGAGTAGGCCAGAAATGACTTGGTGTAAAACAGCTTTACATTAATAGGTATTAAAGCATTATGATACAAAGTTTTATGATGGCAGTCACCATATGTTATAATTACTATTCTTAAATTAACCCCTTAAACAATCTATGGAAAATATCCCCACCAGTTTGTACAGAAGTCCACATAGTTACTGATTAATACACCTTGTTAAAGGAGTGTTAAAGGAGTGTTAAGGAATTACAGGATACAGGATAGCATTGTAAAATCATACTACATTTAATACATGGAAAATAATCTGAAATATTACATATTTTGTGAGTTGAGGGACAAAATATCTCTGCAATGGCATAATATTATAATATTGTGCATATATGTGCATAACCTTGTTAAGTGATTGTGGTGATGGGACAGAGAGAGGGAGAGAGAGAGAGAGAGAGAGAGGGAGAGAGAGAGAGAGAGAGAGAGAGAGAGAGAGAGAGAGAGAGAGAGTTAACACTGAGCTTGTTTGCGATGCTCTGTAGTTAAACAGATGTAATGAGGCTAATGGAGGCAATAGCAAGCCAGATGGATCCTAACTCTCTCTCTCTCTCTCTCTCTCTCTCTCTCTCGCTCACACACACACACACACACACATACAATCCAGAACTGCATAAAGCCTGGAGTTGTGTCCAGGAATGGGAAGCACAACTCTTTCTACCTCTCTCTTTCCACTCTCTTTTGCACACACACACACACACACACACAGTGTACACATTGCTGACCGCTCAGTCATCCGATTAGTGACGGGCTGACAAACAGTGTTATTGTTCCAATGGGTCAAATACTGTAAATACTGCAAGATCCTCAGCAATACCCAACCCAACAGTCAAAGAGAAGTGCAATCACTTAGTGTAGCTTAGACAACATGCTTTATTGATAGATGGGCATAAATATACATGCAAGAACTGATCATATCAAACACTGAACATATAATTTGTTTAGGCACATTATGAAACATATGATTAGAAGTCATTACAAAGATTGACCTTTGGGATTAACATGGTGGAAAATGTTGTGTTGACTTAACACAATTCAACTGTAGTCATTTTATTAACTGATTTCCTTTTAATAACTGCATTGCTGTAATATGCACTAATTGTCAAAATGTTTGTGGACACCCCTTCTTATGAATGCATTCAGCTACTTGATGTTGCACCCACTGCTGACACAGATGTACAAATGCACACACACACACACACACACACACACACACACACACACACAGCTTGTCTAGTCCACGTAAAGACATATTGCCAATAGTCTATAGACTCTCTGGAGCAAATAAATATGGACCTATTGACACCATGCCAAATGCCAGGCATTGGCTAGAGGGGTATAAAGCCCAACAGCATTTAGTTGTGGAGCAGTGGAACTGTTTTTTCTGGATGGTGCCAGAGTTGGGCAGTTGAGGATGAGGTGGGGTGGTGATCATCCAACATCCTGACTTCACTAACTCTCTTGTTACTGAATGTAATCAAATCCATACAACAATTCTCCAAAATCTAGTAGAAAGCCTTTCCTGGACAGTAGAGTCAGTCACTCCAACAAAAGCAGAAGAAATACTTTTTCAATTCCCATGATTTCAGAGGAAACAAGTAGTGAACAGGTGTCCCAATACTTTTGTCCATGCTGTGTATTTTATTCATGTAGAAATGGCCCACACATTTAAATCAAGTAAATTGAGAGTAGAACTTTCATTCTTAAATTCTTATCTTCTTCTCTAAATATTTGCAAAACACAAATTCTATATCATGTTAATCCAGATCTATATTTTACTTCTAGCAGCTCTATATAACAAAGCATTATGTGACTTTTTTTGTCTTTCCATATGAAAGTAGATCCCTTGGAAATAGACAGGATATGTCTTTTGAGTTTTGAGGCCAAAAATAGCCAAAGCCCAGGGTTCGAGGACAGGCCTTGCATGCTTTCACAAAGAAAGCCCAGACCCAAACCTCGCAGCCTATGACGTCGTGAAATTATTTTGCGTTCCTGTTTGGGCCAAAGTCATAAACCTAGAAAAACAAACAGGGTAGCAAGCTGGTGCTCGCTCAATACATCCTCTTTTAGGAAGGAAGGGGATTTAAGGGAGATGGCAAACAAAGGTATCAACAGTCTCCTTAACCTTGCCATGAACCATAAACCTGCAGGACACCATGGACAGGACAAGCTCCCAATAACTTCCCATTACCTCTGTTTAACTTTTCACCACAAAGACACCTTGCTACTACTCATGCAATCACACTCCCAGTGAAGAACTGTATGAAAGCACAGGTTGGAGACCATTTATAACATATAGTTAAAAGGCAGCGTTCATTACACATCTATAGTGTTCATTTATATCGAGGTGTTCTGTATTTCAACACTGACAAACTGTAATCCATTGAATTTGAATTTCTTGATCGATGCCATAGGAGAACCATTTCTTTGTTCCATAAAAACATTTCTGTGAAAGTGATAAATGTGGAAAAACATAAAAAAATTAAAAATAAAAATGTTTTTAAGAAGTCATTGTGATTTTTTTTTTTTACCAATTTAAATGTCTTTTACAAAAATGGCTCTTTATGTGGATTTACTATGGCAAAGCTTAAAAAGCCATTTGTTTTAAAGAGTACACATCATTTACACATACAGAATAATGATAATAATAATAATAATAATAATAATAATAATCATAACACTGTGCTATTGCAATTTAATTTGTCAATAGTTCGGTTTATTTATGTGGAAATTATGTTCCTGATTCAATCCGGAGGTTTTAACTATACATTATCACCATTTTATCATAAATATGAACCCATTTTACACTATTTTATTTTAAACGTCAGCATTTTACTTGACTATACTAAACTGATACTGCGTTGCTATATAGTTGCTTTGGGTAGAAGAAGTTTAACAAACATGAATTTTATTAGATTTTTTTCCATAAGTAATAATTTCTGGCTTCATTTAGCCTGATGTAATTTTGAGCCTCCACCGATCCGTCTGTGGCATTACAGGTCATAAATCAATGATAAGGTCCGAGGTCCTCTCCGAGAAAACGGAGAGAAAAGAGATAGTGAAACACTGGACGGTGGGGGGCGGGGGTTGGGGGGGGGGGTGTACAGGTTACAGTTGCTGCCAGTCATGAATCTTTCATTTAGTGATCGAGCACCAGGCTCACTCACTCACACATAAACATTTGTGAGACGTTTTGACATCTGCTCGAGTGCTCGCTCATAATCTGGTTAACTGTGGAGAAATGAAACATGCATGAGCCTTAATTTGGAGAACCAGGTGAAGAAATCGTAGATTCGGGCTCTAATTAGCGGCCCGGTAGTTCAACTGCAGTATTTGGCACCACCTTTAACTGGATCAAAAGGGTTGAGGGGTCATTTTCAGTGACCGTGAGAGAAGTGAATATCACAGGAACCTGCGTTTACAGGACTGAGTAAATACATTAAAAAAACAAACAAACAAACAATGAAATAAATAAATACATACATACATAAATAAACGTGAATAAAAACCGAATATGCTTAGATACAGTCAGCCTGCTTTATACACACTGTTATAACAAGTCACTTGTAAGGCCAAAGATTATGCATTTATTTATACGCTTGTATTATTATTATTATTTGATTTTTTTAATTGTTGCTGTTGTTTGCTGCTTTCTGTTAGTTGTTTCTGCTGTTAATTAGGCAAATTATGTTATAATGGTTGTTATTGTTATTATTTTTTACGTGTTGTTATTATTGTTGTTGTTGTGGATGTTTAGTTAATCATAACCTTTTTGATACTTGGTCATTGTTATTATTATTATTATTATTATTATTATATAACTTTTACATATCATGAGTTCAGCAAATTAAGCTCAGGGTTACAAAGTCAGCTCAGGATGACCTACACGAGTATAACATTATTATAATAATGGGATGGTATCGTTTTTTACCATAGCAGTTTATTTCTTAATGAAAAACGATTACTTTGATTTTAATCTTAATTAGTAAGACTGATTTTTTAATTCAGTCGAGAACAGAAAAGTGCAGAAATGCGGTTAGTCTGGGTGGCTTACGAGACTGAGACACTGAAACTTTGGAGAAACTGCCCTTCTTACCTGTATCCTGTATCTAATCAGCCATTAGTCAGAAAGTTCATATAACATTTTTATTATTAGAGATTTCATATTAACGTCTCAGTCGTTTTATTTTTTTATGTTAACGTTTTGAGCATTTTTCAACTCCATAACAAGCTAAACATTAATAAAAAAAATAGTAACTTGAACGCATAGCGAGTAGATAGACTGAAATAAAAAAAAATACAAATTTGCTTAGACTAAAAACTACAAAGTACTACAAATTACAAAGAAAAGCTACATTAAAATCATCAACTGCTGATTATACTTACATTAACCTGTGTGCTAACGAGGTGCCATAAACCTGTCTTAATCATATGTTAAATTACGCATCTACTGAAATATAAAGTCAAACGCATGTGGCTCATATAATTCTAGTCTCTGTCATGCAGGTGTGTGTGTGTGTGTGTGGACACTCAGTCTGCTCTGTTATTCCCTTTAGCACCTGCATGCAGCTCTTGTACCTGTCAGCACGGCGCAGCGCAGCGCACTGAGCTCCTACAGCTCTCCACACACTCTGTATTGATCCCTCTGGTTGAGCTCTACCTCGGACAGAGATCCTATTGGACAGACGTTGTTCACCCGGACGTAACAAGTTCAGCGGACGCTGCCTTTCGGGGGGGGGGGCACATTGTGTAAACTGTAAGAACAAGGGATAACTTAGACAGTCTGTGTGGACCATTTGAATGGGGTTTGTATTGGGAATGACTGGGACCTGCATAAACTGGAGCAGTATTTAGATTTGATAGGAAACAGGATTATATCTGATTTGTAGTTTTACGTATGGGTCAGAACGATTGACCACTGCTGATACATGCCCTGCAAATACACTACTATACTACTACTGTTGCTACCACTGCTACTACTACCACTGCATTTGCTGTTGCTGCTGCTAATAGTAATAATAATAATAATAATAATAACAACAATAATATAATATGCCCAAGCATTTTTAGCTTTAATATGTATTATTATAAACGTTAGAAACTTGTGGCACTGAAGACTGGGTGGATGCTCACTTTTCGTGCATGGAATTGAGCCCCATTCCACAGACCACGCCGTCATCATAAATGCCCATACACTCTATACCACTTACATTGTAATGACTACCAATAGTAAATCATTTAAATAATCGAAATAATCTTTATAATATTTGACGTATTGTTGTAAGAGGGTGAATATTACTGGCGGCTGAAATGCCTATCACTCATTTTCCCCATTAAGTCAGAAAAGGTCAGAAACTTTCGCCCAATCTTTTACACTATTATCAGGCTTAACATTTCATCTGAATTAAACCTGATGTGACCGTGAGAACTTATTTAAGCCCAATCACACATGTTTGATGGAGGTCAAGGGGCTATGGCATTTCCAAGCCATATCTCCATCTTTTTGTTCAGTTGCTTGTCGTGTCTTCAGTCAGACTACTTTGGGTGCATCTTTCTCCACGGCTCGGTAAACAATGAAATAATAAATCTACAATCTGGACACGTTTAATGCGCTCTCCCAGTAATGCAACCTGCATAAAGAGAAAGACAAAACGCTGTAATCCCGCGTCGTAGTGGAGCAATAATCACTGTCATACTCGATAACTGGCTGTTCATGTGCAGATACAGTGACAGGGCCCGTCCGATTTTAATGTGCTGGTCCTGTGCAATTTTTCGCTCACTTGACTCCTTGTTAACTGAAGGGCGAGGGAGAAGGCTAATGTCAAACACTGCAGAGCAGCCAGAGCAGCGGAGCAGCGATACTGACTGCTAACAACACAGTTGCTAAACGACAGAAACGGTGACTAAGGGCAACATAAAGGCTGTAGTACAATGTAGGAGCGAACAACAGATTTAACATCGTTAGAGAATTATAAGGTTAGTCTTAAAACGCATCTTTCCAAATTTCACTGAAGAGATCTTCCCATAGGACACTCTTCATTTTTCCATTATTCAGATCTATTGATATCTAAATTACATCAGTGGATGTGGGAAGTAATCCACTTCCATTCGCCAGTGGCACATCACGTGATCACTGGTGAAAATAAACCAGGGGTGCAAGTAGGCAGCGGCCTGTGGGACAAGTTAATGTAGGAATAGCTTTAGCTTACCGAAACACACCAAGCAATGTCAGCCAGAATATTATATAATATATAATATAATGTTAGAAGGATATCTGACTGTATTATATATGTCCAGAGATTGGTGTTGGTAAGAAAATGGTGAATGCATCTACTGTAAACTGTGTGTTCTGTGTTTAACATTTAAGATTTAAGAGAAGAAAAAGTGCTGCCCTTAAAATTTAGTATTTTGAAATAATATTTCATAATTTTCCCAGGTGACTGGGATAAAAGATTGACTGTTAATGTTACACTGTACAAGATGCTTCACAAGTAATTTATCAACACAGTAGAACAACACAGAGAAAATATAATAATAATAATAATAATAATAATATATTTTAAATATTATGTTAAACTCTCCACCGCCTTTAACACTTTACATCAGTTTAAAGTAGTGAATATAAAATAGCCTGAATTAATATTTTAATTAATATAATATTTATAAGCCATTTATTTTCTTCAGAGTGATTTTCCCTACGGAGTGATAAATCTTTGTGCTTTGAGCCCGTGAGCCATGTGTTCGGCTGAGGGCCATAAGCAGCACATCTACTGCATTATTTCAGCTCTTCGCGCTCGACCCAAACACCTGGAAGAGTGATCATCACCACCTCCAGCGGTTGGTCACTGCTGCCTGCCTAGCAAATACACATAGCTCTGAGTTTTGTGCGCCACACTGTAAACGTGGGCACTGATTTGAAATTGTTCATTATAAACTGAGCCTCTTAAAGGCGAACTACCAGACTAGTGTTCTCGATAATTCAGTCACGAATTCCTGACGTTTCATAAAGTTTACTACCTGATAACTTATAGACAGGCTACAGTTATACAGTAAATATACATTTGTGGCAGGATTAAACAGGAGTAATGTTATCTGCATTATGTAATACTCATATTTATCATTTTATATATAATACTGCATACATTGGAATTTCATAAAAGTGAAATTGAATAAAACAGCCGAATGCAAAATGAAAAGCTTTCTTATATCATTTTGTAAGGGAGTGTATGATAATATAATATAAAAATACTACTGTTTTGGATTAGCTGTTTTGCTTGTCTATGCTGGACAACAGAAAGTGCTAATACAGTCACAGTATTGTGACTGAGAAAATATATTCGCGTCACTCATGGTCGCATTTAAAGAAATAACACACAATATTATTTCTGTTTTTAACATTCCTATTTTGGATGTTAGTTGCCTTAAACAAACAATTAAACAAACAATTAAATACAAATAAATATGCCTAATTTTCTACTACGCTATAAAAGTTCAGTGTACACTGTAAGAGTGACTTTAAGGCGTGTAGAGTGATTGTTGAATCGGACATTTAAAAGCAGGGTCAAGTCCGCACACTGTCGTTGGATGAAGCGAATTACTCCTCACGATCGCTTCACCTCCTCTTTAAGATCGCAGAGGAGACTGCAGAAGTGCGCTCCCTTGTGACACTGGAATTGTGCGCTGCGTTGTAGACGCTGCTGCAGCTAAACGTCCCAGATCTCTAATTGATTTTTAAGTGGGTGAGTCTCGAGTTTGACTGTTTATGCGTGTGTGTGCGGGTTGGAGGGGTGAGGGGGGCTTTGATTTCAGAGGGCCGATCTGGGCTTCTTATGAGGTAAAGTGCCACACCCAGTTTAATTAGCAAAGTACCAAAGGCCTTCCTGTAGCTAAGCATGTTGCTGACCTGTCACACAGATGCTCGATCGTCTCGTTTAGAGCTCGCAGGGCTAAAAATGACACACACACACACACAAGGTATGTCTGAGCAAAGGCCTGAGATGTCGGAAGAGAGAGAGAGAGAGAGAGAGAGAGAGAAAGAGAGAGAGAGACTGCAGTTCCGTCGCCCGCGTCCATTGAGCAGAAGCTCCACCAGCGCCTTCATTAGAAGGGGCGAGTTGACACAAGGTAAAGACGAGGCGGAGGCGCCGTAGTGTGGGCGCGCGGAGAGCCCTCATTAAATGTCGCTAACGGGCCGTGCACATGCCCTGATTGGACAGCTCCCGCGGGATGCCCACTTAATGAGACCACACAAAAAAAGAGAAGAGAAACAAAACCTCACGGTCCAACACGGTGCGCTCCGCTAGAGTGGCTCAAACATTTGTCATCGACAAGCAGGAAGCTCTGACACGGATTGAGAGTGATAAGGCACGTGTTCAGTGTGTGATCTTCCTCGCTGTTATGTTTCCTACCAGAGACGAAGTATGAAGGGGGTGGATATAGAGTCATATATGCACTAATTCTGCGTGCGTGAAATAACGCGCAATTATATATGTATATAAGATATATAAAAGATCATATATTATATATATAAAAGATACATAAATATGTTAACTTGTTATTTCAGAATAGCAAGCATGCAACATATAAATATATATATATATATATATATATATATATATATATATATAGCAGTACTGGTAAGGCTATATACATGCGATGAAGGTGCATCTTGAAATGGGGTTCAGAATGAAGATATTTTGCATTTTTTACATTATATTCATTATTTTATGCTGATTCAATGAGTGCACGCGCTTTACCAAATGCTCAAATTGTGCTAAAACTGATCAAATATGCACTCGTGCAATAATACGGCGCCCAGGAAAAGAGTCTGAGCCAGAAAGAAAGGACGCCCCATTTGCGCCCCATCCCGACAGCCCCACCGAGCTGCAGGCTGCATGGGGGATTTAGATAATCTCATACTCACGCGATGTAGTTTTGAGTTTCTTCTAAGATCTCATGTTATTTTAAACCAATTCCTCTAACTCTATAAAGAAGTGATTGTTTCCCCATGAAGTAATGATTTCCCCACCTCGCGCGAATTCCGTTATATGCAAAAATCTTTATGTCAGCAAACTTACAGGCTGCACAAGTGATGTCCACTCTCCGATGCGCGGGACGGACCTAACTGCATCCATAGAGGGGTCCGTTTAGTCTTGTCGTACAAAAAAAACGTGAAACGCCACAAACCAGCAATGATTTCTTAACTGAGAGAAAAGAAGAAAGAGAGAGAGAGAGAAAGAGAAGCTGGGGAAGAGCGGAAAAGGACCGCAAAAGAGGACGAGAAGAAAAGACAAATCAGAACAGATGGAAAACTGCAGAAAGGTTAGGAGGTTTTACAGACCACTTGCGGCTGAGTTAGAAAGATGAGGAAATAAAGCTGCAATCGCCCTTCCCCTCAGCTTCAACTGGAAGTGATGGTGGTCCCGCTGTCCGCTGCGCCCTTTCCTCTCCAATCGGACAAAATGAGATGACCTATAAACACATATCAACGAGTTAAAAGCGAGGAAAACTCCGGTCTTGTTCCTCGCCTACAGAGAGCGCAGATAGATGAGCGAGTTAAAGCCGCCAGTCGGTCAGAGCTTTAAACGCGCTGATAAGACCAGACTAGACCAGACTAGTTCTGAACACAGAGCAAGACAAGAGAGTTGTAGCCAACTTTCCTTACCTCTTTCGTTTCCAGTCAGTCCGACTCACACCGTGACGACACATGTGTTCACGAAGCTCAGAGAGAAGCTCAGACAGAAGCACGCATGAAGTTTTTGGAGCTCTGGTTCACTCCACCCCAAAAACGAGAGAGAGAAAGAGAGAGAGAAAGAGAGAGAGAGAGAGAGAGAGAGAAAGAGAGAGAGAGAAAGAGAGAGAGAGAGAAATCCACGGCCAGGTTGAGCTTAAGAGATACATCTAGAGTAAATCGCGCCTGTATTGTGATGTGAGGCGGTGTGGGATTAAATAAACAGAGAGGGAGCTAATGGCTGGGCCGTATTGAGGGAGCTCATCCCCCGCTGTTTATCGCAAAGAAGGGAGCGGGGGAAGCTCGGGGATAAACAGACAATTAGCCCAGGTGAATAAACCCGGTTGGGGAGGGGGTGTTAATTACACGCAAAACGTAAACAAAAGGCCACGTTAAATAAAGTGATTTAGCAGGGGTTTTACACGCAGCCTTAACTACTTGGCAATTTCAGTAATCCAAATAATAATAATAATAATAAAAAAACTGCAGTGTACAAACTGGACTTACAGACTAAGACTGGGCGATATGTATATATATATATATATATATATATAGCCTCAATGACCGCGTCAAGTGCCACTTGCAATTGCTTAAGTTAAAGTTTTTGACGAGGAAGAGGAAGGGAACAGGTTTGATGTAGAGCAAACTGGCAGCATGGACATACGAAAGATCAAGAAAAGAACACACACACGTACACGTACAAGTTTCTTATCTAATCCAGTCGATGTAAGCGACTAAAAAGGAAATCTTGGAATGCCAAGAAAACGTAACATGCAAAAGAAAGAGAGTGTTGAATTCCTCAATGATTCTGTGCAAAAAAAAAGAGGCAGATTAAGGTAATTATGTCAGCTTTAGCGTGGAAGATAAGCCGAAGTCTAGATTCTGTGTCTCACCTCGCTTAATACACACACACACACGCACAATGCGAGTATTGTTCTTAATCGAGTGATCGCATAAAACCTTAACACCGGCTAAAGCACCGACTAAATATAAAGCAGTGGAGAGGCCAGTGCAAGCCTTGAAAACCACACCAACACCAAGCCTCGTGACAGGTCGGGGCTGTGGCCACACGTATGCCCGCTGCATTTCCAGTCCTATACAACTCAACAGTCACGAACACAGAGTCAACGTCGAATTAGAGAGAGCCGTCGCGTCTCTCGCGCATTGTTGACAGGACATTAATGAGCAATTAAACGAGTAAAATGCTTCCACCTCTGTCCACGCGCATGCTGGACCAGGCTTCAGTGTTTGGCCTCTGAGCAAATGCACATCAGCGGAGGAATGCTGAGCCAGCAGCAGCGGCCACCAGCAGCAGCCCACGCTGACAGCTGAAGCCGTGTCAGGAAAAATGTCAAAACCTACTTTTTTGTGGACTTCACGGACTTCTAGCTTACAAACACGCACCACACCCGACCACGCTGTCTGCAGAGCAGCTCGTTACGAAGTAGCTATAAAAGAGACTCGTACAGACCATCGTCTATATGATGATCTGGTGTATGGAGAGTATGAACCGCGTCGCAGACTCCGTTTCAATCCTTTCATTTAAATGTGGATTCCGTCTCCATGGCAGTCACCCCGAGCCCCCACCCCTGCCTTCTCTTTACTACATATCTTCTTTAGCTTTAACGAGTCTCGTTAAGATCGCAATAATATTCCACCCACTAATTGCTCATTCCATTCAACAAATAGACGAGCCTTGGCTTCGGCTTCGCGCGAGTCCGCTGAGGGAGGGAGGCAGGGAGGGAGGGTATAGGAGAGAGGGAGGGAGGGAGGGAGGACGGTGGTGAGATTGCAGTTCCTGATAACCCCCCGTGCGTGCAGCAGAAGTGGTGAAAGCCTCTACGTACTGGCTAATGATTGGCACGCTTGACAGTGATTGGCAGGGCTGCCATGACAACCCTACAACGACACCAAGGAGACCAATAGAAAAGCGAAACAAAATATTTCAATGCTACACTCACGGCGGATTTTAGGGGGAGATATTATGAGGCTTGGTGTCATTAGGCGATAGCTATTGAATCATTCAATCTGCACTTCGGCGTTCCCCTTTTTTCCTCGGTAATTTTCTTTCTCTCTCAGGTCATTTCCATGGTTTTCAGATCGCCTTTAGAGCTTTATCCCTCCCATTTCTTCCTGCCAAACTTCGCTGATCGCCCCCTGCTCTTGGCGAACAGCGCGCCCAGCGCCAGGTCTCCCGAAGACTTGTCCATGTTTCAGCTACCGACCCTCAACTTCTCCGCGGAGCAGGTGGCGAGCGTCTGCGAGACGCTGGAGGAGACGGGCGACATCGAGCGGCTCGGGCGCTTCCTGTGGTCGCTGCCCGTGGCGCCGGGCGCGTGCGAGGCCATCAACAAGCACGAGTCCATCCTGCGCGCGCGGGCCGTGGTCGCCTTCCACACTGGCAACTTCCGCGACCTCTACCACATCCTGGAGAACCACAAGTTCACCAAGGACTCACACGGCAAACTGCAGGCGATGTGGCTCGAGGCACACTACCAGGAGGCCGAGAAGCTGCGCGGGCGCCCGCTCGGGCCGGTCGACAAGTACCGCGTGCGGAAGAAGTTCCCGCTTCCCCGGACCATCTGGGACGGCGAGCAGAAGACGCACTGTTTCAAGGAGCGGACGCGCAGCCTCTTGCGGGAGTGGTACCTACAGGACCCGTACCCGAATCCGAGCAAGAAAAGGGAACTGGCGCAAGCCACTGGACTCACTCCTACACAAGTGGGGAATTGGTTTAAAAACCGGAGGCAAAGAGACAGAGCGGCGGCAGCGAAAAACAGGTGAGTTGTTGGAGAGCTTCGGCTCTCGGGCGCGGAGGGATAAAACCAGCTGGAATTCCCACGAGCGGTGGGAAAATGCATGCTTTAGAAAGTGGTGTTTCAAAGGGAAACGGGTTGGATTGTTGCACAGCGTTAACAAAACCGAAAAGGTGTTAAGAGGAAAGAAAGCTATGTTTTATGTCGATTTTGAGGAACATTGACAGTCAGATATTAAAAGAAAGGAATGCAGTGTGATTAAAGTGATTGAAAACAAGCTTGTTTATGTCCCAAAATAAATTAGATTGGGTCTGTAACATTTTACTGTAACTACAAAACAATCATTAGCTCAGCAAGAATACACATGTTAGCATGACGCTGCATCACTGTAAACTGTGATTAATGGTGCAGTATGAAATATAGTCAAATATATCCAGTAGCAAGTATGCTTATGCTTGTAGCTTAACATTAGTGTTGTCCTCAGATTTTACAGGACAACGAAACTGTAAAAATGTCACAGTAGCAAAATCCTAAATACCAGTAAGCATTCATATTTATCTTCACTACTTTGAGAGTTTACATTTTTGCCTTTTTATGACAGCCATTAACAATCTGTTCAGGGGTGGCTCAGCGTTATACATTTTACTCCACCCAGATTTTAAAATATATTATTACGTATGAGTTGTAAAGATATGTAGTTATATTATATATTTAGTCATATTGAGCTTTTATGCTTTAGTTTCTCCAAAACATTTGTTTTTTGCAAAGTCAATAATTTCTCGTGTGGTTACTGGTTGTTATTATCAAGACAGCATCATTTCCAACAATAATTTTGTCTTGTGGCATTCTGTTAATTTAAAGTCAACCTTGCTCAGAATGTTGGCTCTGTATTTTTTAATTTGACAAATAACACCCAGACACATATTATGGAGTGTTGTATTGAGAAAAGTAGCTGCTGCCCTTGTTTACTGCTATAACAGCCGTTAGCTATTTTGCTAACAGGGGGGAATCAAGAAAACGCTATATTTAAAATGATAAACCTAATTCATGTTTACAATGAAATGTACTGTGCTGTTGTACTCGGTACATAGTACAGTATAAAATCATAAAAACAACACTAGGTGACGTCAGAACGGGCTGCAATTTTTTTTTGTTTATAAGGACTGGCAGTGGAAAATGTCCTAGCGATGTGCTAACGGTTTAGTATGTGATGAAACAGATAAAAACAGATAAAAAAAAAATGCTTTTTATAATTTCTGGAGGTTTGAGGATAAAACAAACCGGCCTACTAGTCTGAGCTGAACATGGTAGGCCTGGTTCTCACATGCGAGCGTTTTGTTGAAGGCTTGTACAAGCTGGACCGAGTGCTCAGTTCTTATAGAGCCGAACTAGACTCGCTGCAGCTGTGTAATTCAAATGAGACCTAATTCTTCGACTTGTTTTGCCGTCCACCAGGCTCCAGCACCAAGCAATAGGGCAGAACGGCATGCGCTCTCTTTCGGAGGCCGGCTGCACCCCCCACAGCTCGGCAGAGTCCCCATCCACCGCGGCCAGTCCCACTACCAGCGTGTCCAGCATGACGGAGCGCGTGGACACGGCCACGTCCATCCTCTCAGTAACGTCGAGTGACTCCGAGTGCGACGTATGATACGCAAAGAGAGAGCTATTTTGCAGGGAATATGGACCCGAATAAACTTTATAAAATATCGGGGAAGATTAAAAAAATGGACCAACTGATAATTATTGAGAGAGAGAGAGAAAAAAAGAAAAGAACAACAACAACAAAAAAAAAGAAAAGCACGTCTTTTTTTCAAGCGCTTTCAATGGACCCCACGCCTTTCCCTACCCCCATCACTTGCATGATATATCAATAGCATTTTTTCTTTATTTTTTTTTAATACGAAGGAAACTCCCTTCGCTCAATATTTCTGCCAGGACCACCGAGAGGAGGGAATTACCAGAGCCCGGTGTCCATCGCCTGTTTTTTATTTTAATATATATATATTTTTTTTTAATTTAAAATTTATGTTTTTGTTTTTTGTTTTTGTCCGAGTGATGATGCGCAGCCAGGATGCAATTCCTCATTTCTTTTACGTTCATCAGACAATCATTTAAGTCGTAAGCACCTTTTTACTACACTTCTGTCACTGCCTGTGTGGGGTACTGGTCAAAAAATGTGGAACTGAATCGTTATGACTGTATCAGATTTTTATTTTTATTTCGAGATTTTATATTGAATTATGTATATCTTAAATAATGCGATCATTCTCCCAGTCTGTAATATATGTGTAGAAATATGCCTGTAAATAATATTGCTCTACGTCTCCATTGTCTTTTCTATCCCTGTTCACTTTTCTTGACTTGGTGTTCATAAACTATTTGTCAACGCGTAACTATTAAGTGCTCTAGGCGTTTGGTTTCTCTGTTTTTATACCTTGGAAGAACGTGACGATAATGGATTTTCAGTCGGGAATTTATGCAAAAAAGAAAAGTAACAAAAAAAAAAAAAAAAAAAAGAGGAAAAAACAAATGGGGGATATTGTCGACTGATCCAGCCAACTTCGTGTTTAGCTTCGAGCGCTTATTATTCAATGTTTCTTTCTTGCGTGTTTATGTTAATGTATACATTTCTAAGCTAAAATACAGTATTTCATTTTGCTATGAAACTGTATTAAGTCTGTCATTTCATCCCACGAGGCTTGGCCGTGACATTCTGGTTTATTGGCTGAAGCAGCACCCCTGACACAGACTGTGTGTGTGTGTGTGTGTGTGTGTGTGTGTGTGTCTTAACTTCTACACCAGTGGACGCATGAGCTCCTAGATGTTCATAGATGTTCAGTGAAATAGCAACCGTGAAGCTTTTAGGCTACGAAGCTCGCTCTCCTCTCGCCGTAGTCTCTAATGAATACAAAAATTAAGTAAACGCGCCATTAAATGGACTAATTATCAGGGACTCCTCCCCTGGTCCAGTCTCCTATTGTGGTCGTGCTGAAAGGGCTTTTCATTCAAAAGCGAGAAGTAGTGCAGGGAGAAAAGCGTTCCCCGGGCCTTCCGCCCACAGAAAGCTCGATTCACACAACAACTTTTCATATCTACCATTAGGAACACTTGCAGAAAAGTTCTTAGTGGGATATATTGGGATACAGTTGTTTTTTGTTCATTAAATAATAAACGTAGTTCAAAACAAGCTGTAAGGATATGGACGGACACAAATGTAACCAAATAACCTTTTAAGAAGATAATAAAATAAACGCGTCGCTTCATCGGAACAGAATAAAGAACGTTTTTTAAACAAAACTTTGAAGATTAGCACAAATATATTTATATATTTATTGCTGCAACAATACAACAACATTAACCATACTAATTACACTATACGTGCTTATCTCCAATTATTTTAGTAAAATACACATTCGCCTGTCTTTCTTTCTTTAAGTATTGACGTAATTTAAAATAAAGATGCGTTTTTCTTTTACGCAGTTCAAAGCGGTCGAAATTTACGGCACATTAACTTGAAGGGATTTTTGAGAGGCTGCAGATTTTTTTTCTTCTTCAAATTTTACAGTCTTTTCGTCTTTTACACATTAGTTAACATTTTAAAAATATTTTTTTTAATGGAAGGAAAATGTATCTTTAAAAGGACGTCGATTAAGGTCTCTTTAAAAGGACGTAGATGGAGCATTTCTATTTGAAGTAAAGTTTTGACACAAACTGCCAGGTTCAGATTATATCTAAAAATCGAAGATGCAAGTTTTTTTTTTTTTGCATGGCAAAAACAATATATAGATTTAGATGGTAATAATCATAATTGCAAAAATAAGTGTGTTTGACTGGAGAGCAGTGGTGACTGTTAGCTGACTGAATCCGCATCTGAGCGCTTTCCTCTAAAGTCCATCTGCAGAGGAAAGATAGGCCTATCACGACGGCACTCAGCAATCTCTGATCTTTATCTCTGCCATTCTCTCGGTCCACATTAGTATCTTGGCCTCGATGTGTCCTGTTCACAATTACACTAAATTAATCAGCGAATGGAGAGCGGGGGTTTGCTTAATAACAAATACTAGCGGATATTAACTGGACAAATAGTAAACTAATGTCTTTTACTCGGACGTGAAGGGGATAATGGGCTGGTGGGCTTTATCCATCAGCATCCTTTCGGCCCATGGGTCTCACCAGAATTCTTATTTTTTTTAGAGGAAGAGAAATATCCAAGATCGCGAACTGGAAATGTTTCTGACTTCAGGCCAAATGATAAAATCGGTCTTGCCACAGGTCTGACGAAGATGTTACTTCGAGGATTTTCATTTTTTTTTTTTGTTTTAGTTTGATCACTAAAGCAATTAGTGAGACAAAGTTCATCTTTAAAAGAACAGAACTCAACCCAATGCAAAACTGTCAGTCTTAGGAAGTAATATGAACTCGTATTGTGAACTATGTAAATAACTAGTTTGTGAGTGGCGTGTGTACGAGAAGGGAAAATTGAGCCTAACGCGAATATGAGACAAGTGGAACAACAATAGTCTGCTATGTTGTTCCCCAGGTCCGAGTGCAGTGTCTACGCGTATCATCAATAGTGCGTGTGGCAGAATGGATTATTTGTCCTATTCCCATAACCTTCTCCGCACAGAGACAAGCGAGCCCAATTGGGCCGCGGACTACAGCAAGAAAAGACCACGCTGCCCTGTTTCTTTTCTCTCAGTTCGCTGGTTAACTGAACCCAACTTTGCTATTCGTGTGTATTCATGCAGCTCTCAATGAGCCCCGGCTCCCCCTGACCCGGATTGAAGGCGCGGAGGTGAGGTGCGGAGCGAGAGCAGCTACAATCTGCCAAAGACAGGCTTCCCCATCCGAAAAACACACGGAATTGACAGAAAAGAGGAGTGAGAGTGCTGAAGAAACTGAACTGAGGTTGCAATCACAGAGGGGCAAAAACATTTCCCCAAAATTTCGTTTTACAGAAACAGTTCAACTTAAAGTGAGGGGTTTGGAGGAGTGAGTATCCCACTTTCTGCAGTTGTCTTTATAGCTCATAAATCTGCTGAGTGAATCATAATACTAAACTGCACCAATGTTCAATTTCTCTTGAGACATTATGGCCACATATTACTGTCTCGATATGCACACGACAACGCTAGCTATTGACCCATGTTTCATGGTCGACTGTTAGGCTGCAAAACGTGGTCCCCGGTTGCTCACGAATACAGTATTGATTCCATCAACACAGTTGACTTTTTAAAAATATTAAACTCGTTGATTCAAGTTTGATACGTATAAATCGTGTAATGGTGTAATGTATCAGTGCGGAGTCTTTGCAAGTATTCAGCCCATATAATCTATACTGTAATATGTCTTACTGATATTACATGATGGATATTACTCTGTTTCATAATGCAAGCACATTACATCAACATAAACATGCTGCTATTATTCTGAATATTCCATTATGAATATTGCTTCTGGACTAGGGAAACTTCATAACTGTATATATTCTATTATGGATATTTCCAAAAGATACACCCCAGATCTATTGACCTAAAAAAAAGTTTGAAGTTTGAAAGAACAGAATGGCAGTATTGAAAACAAGTCTTCAGAGCTGGGCTGTTAGACAGCAGTGTAGCTCAGGAGCTGAAGAGCTGAGTAGCTAAAGGAGTTCCAGCCGTGACCCATTGGCCGACCTACTCGTGATGATGATGGCTTTCTTAAAGCAGGCGCGATTAAAAACTGCAATTCTATTAAGCCAAACTCCTGAAGCCACGCTGGGCTGTAATACAGGATCAGAAAGCTGTAAGCGCTCGTCTGAAACTTAACTTAGAACCTTTAGGATCCGGTGAGCCGCAGTGTTTCCAACTCAGTAGTGTCCGGATATTCCACACAGGGCAATCGATTGGCTAACTAAACACACACACATTCACACACACACACACACACACACACACACACAACCAGACAAAACTTTAGTTACTTCCCTTGAGGCTCACACACATGCCCACATAGTCTCTCTCCCTCTCTCTCTCTCCCTCTCTCTCTCTCTCTCTCTTACACACACAAGGGGCATTGATCTCGCGCCTCTTGCACATAGCAAGCAGACAGGCAGCTTAAACGCTGCGAGCACCTGTGTTTTCAACAGCTATTCACGTGCTAATTATGCCAACCTAACACCATGTAGCTGCTAAGAACACAGTTGATACTACAAATAGATTAGACAATTATTTAGATAAAATACATTAGACATGCATATATTTTTGTTTAAATGGCAATTAAACAAAAACAATTCCGCAATTGAAATCATGTTAAAGGTGGAGAAAACCTAAACATTGTAATACAGCAAGTTTACACTAATAATAAAAATGACTTAATAATTAATATATAAACACATGTAATATGTTACATAAAATTCACTTGTATTTGACGAAATATAAGGACAACGATGCTACAACAACAACAACAATAATAATAATAATAATTGTTATTATTATTATTAAGAAGAAGAAAACCACCACCACCACCACCACCACCAATAATAATAATAATAATAATAATAATAGAAAATAATAATACTAACAATAGCAACTGGTTATAAATACTTACATGCAAATTATATTTTATTGTGTGTCTAAAAAATAGTCTATATAATAATATAGTAACAGACTAGTCAGTGGAAATGCTTAAAGAGAACCAGGCCTATAACGTCTATGTCAACTGAATGCGCTGCTGAAACGCGAGACCTGCTGAATAAATAAAACTGCTACTTTAACTCAAACAGCTGATTAAACCTGTTCATCAGCTGTAGAGATGATTCTTGCAGCGTTTGCAGCGGGGTGGAAACTCCAAAGATAGAACAACAATTATTTTCGGATTGAACGATGTTATGGGTGAGCGAGAGTGAGTGAGAGCGAGAGTGAGTGAGAGAGAGAGAGGGAGAGAGAGAGAGAGAGAGAGGTTGGGTCTCATGATGTGGGAGCAAAACGCTGGACTGGGCGGGTTGAACCGTGCGCCACTGGGCCTCCTCAGCTCGGCCTCCTCAATTAGCAGCGCTTCTGCAGGAGCCCCGCTGCGAGGCCTGTTCGCCCCCTCTAGAGCAACACAGCCCTCAGGACCCCCGCAGCCACACCGTTCAGCAATCAGCAAACCCATTTACAAATTGACTCGTTCTGTAAATAATCTTTGACGTTCCAACAAAGACGCCATTCGAGAGAAGTTTATTAGCAAGAAACCATTTAAACAGATGTCTTGTTTTCCTCCTTAAACGTTGGGCCCCATTGTCGCAGAGTTGCAGGCGAACCAGCTCTCCATTCGCGAGCGTTTAAAGTGGCTGGCGTGGAAGAGGCCACACACCCAAGAGGCGCTCATCCGAGCACGGATACGGAGCGACAGATTGGCCTTCCAGCTGAAGGCAGAAACCACTCCTTCAAACTCTAATGCCGCAGCTTCAGGAGATGACACCATAGTGTTTTCGCACTGATTTCACACAGGCCTTTTACTCCGAATCAGCAACGCTGACAAAAATGGATCCAAACTGGGTCTACTTTTGCATGGTAAAGTGTGCCTACTAGAGTGTGTTTAAACTAATATAATAATAATAACAATAATAATAATAATAATATTGTCTATAATAATAATAATAATAGTATTACCAGTACTAATAGTAATTAATTACACGTGGTATTTTTATTTATAT
Organism: Salminus brasiliensis; assembly: GCF_030463535.1. NCBI lineage: Eukaryota > Metazoa > Chordata > Actinopteri > Characiformes > Bryconidae > Salminus > Salminus brasiliensis. The sequence continues at coordinate 25,632,414 of NC_132881.1, read as the reverse complement.
TTATTTTTAGCCCCTTAAATGTTTTTTTCCCCGCAAATGTTTGACTAAATAATATATATATATATGTAAGTATATTTCTCACGAACCAAACAGGGGTGGATCGAGTCTTGCTCATTTTTAGTTATACCTAGGTTTGGGTCATTAGAAGTTCTCGAACCGCTGAATGAACACGAACATCTTCCCGGAATGACCGCACATTCAGATACACCAACTTCACCTGAACTTATGTGCGCATATCGCCATCATGTGGACAAATATGGAATCACACGATGCTACTAGGATGTTTAGAATAATCCACAGTCGTTTGCACAGAATGCCCTACCTTTGCTAATGAAGTGCAGGTCAGTGCTACATGTAGAGGTTTATTAGTTAAATCATCAAAGATCATAATAGAAAGTTTTTGTATTCTCTCAAAATCAGGGGCGTCATTAGATGGGTTGCCGTGCCCCACTAAAACCACGGTGGTGAAAAAAAGTCCACTTTATTCTGGATTACAGAACTACATTACACCCCACTCAAATTTCCATATAGGCACTAGGTTTCCCGCAATGCCCCAGCGTCTTAGCTAACGCTTTCAGACAATTTATTTTGGTTTATTTCGGAGTAATGGGCATTCATAAATAATACCCAAGCCACGCAATAGACAAGGCAATGATAGCGCAGAATTAGATGTTTTGGTTATAGCCGCTTATACCAGTGTTACCTACCGAAAGTAACTCCATGTGGTTAAATTGCCTCTGCTCAGATCTGATTTCTAAGTAAGAAGTTCACATCCCGGAAAAATTAACCGATGCCAATAGAATTGCAGCTGAACGTGAGCCTAAGCTCACTATGCCCAATGCCAAGATGTAGTTAGTCACAGGGATGTCGACTAGTGATCACATGGACATGGAAAAACCCTTCTGGAGGAAGGTTTTATGGACAGAAGAGACATTTTTGGAGCAATAGGCGAACTCCCTATTACGTTGAAAGGTGCCTACACCTTGTTTTTGGACATGCAGCGAATGGCTAATAATGATAATAATTGAGCATCGTAACAACATTATTGATAGGAAAATATGTCCGTTCCCTGCATTGCTTAAGGTGTGATATGTCATCTGACTGCCATCTTTTGCCTCTTCTTGCGCTCCAGTTCTTGCCCTTTACCGAGGGACAGTACCGAACAAGCGAGCGCATCAATGTTTCATCATGTGAACATCAAATCCTGTTTGAACACTGAACTGTATTTCCATTTGCGCAAGATCGCAGAGTAAGACGGCCCCGAATGTAATGGAATCCCGGCTCCCTGGTTAATTTTTCACCACTGATACCCAGACTTTCTGGGCGCTGGAGGTGAAACCCTAATGGGCTTCGCTGAAGCGCGGCCTTTCAGAGTTAAACTCCAGAGTAAGAGCGCCCGAGTCTGCTCTAAATGGACAGTGATGTGCAAGAAGCTGCAGGACAGCCATTACTTCGACTCCCGGAACGATTTCATGAAGCAGTACTAAATCTGTCCACGTTTTTTCCGCTTAATCGTAGATGGCAAAACATAGCATATGGTCAAAAGTACTGGCACAGGTTCTTATTCATTGTTTCTACTGAAATCAAGGGTATTAAAAGAGTTCTGCTTCTGTTAGAGTGGCTGTCTCTGCTGTCCAGGGAAGGCGTTCTACTGGATTCTAGAGCATTGCTGTGAGTATGCTGGATGATCACCACCCCTCCTCATCCCCAACTTCCCAACTCAAAAGTATTGGAGCGCCATCATTCCAGATAAGACAGTTCTACTGCCCCACAGCTCAATGCATGGGGGGTGGCTTCATATTTTATTTGCAATGCTTCTGGACCTTTTTGAGTGATATAAACAAAGTCTCCTTAAAATGTAATGGTTCTTCATAATCACAAATCTCATATACACATTCTTAAAAGTGTTTCTTCTGTGGCATGGGGTGCCCAATCCTGATCCTGGATATTTACCACAATCTAACACTCCTGATCCAGTTAATGAAGGCTGTCAAGGTACTTTTGGTTAGTACTGGCCACTGCATACTGGGAATAACCCATAAGATCTGGCATTTTGGAGATGCTCACATGTCTAGCCATCACAAGTCAGATCATTCAGATCCTTACCCTGGCTGATTTCATCTGCTCCCAACACATTGATGTCAACAACTGACTGTTCACCTGCTGCATAATATATCTCACCTCTTGACATTGTAAGGAGTCATTTCATGTGAGTGGTTTTAATGTTGTGGACGATCATTGTACAAAGAAAGTTTACACACACTCTCTCTCTCTCTCCTTCTGTGTGGTGGGCCTTTGCCAGTTTAATTTAAAAGTGTGGCTCAAGGGACCTAAGCAGTAGAGGGCATGTATATTTGATGTGATTCACATTGGATGACTCACATCACTAACCAGACCCAGTGGAGAAGCCATTCGGCCCATGACCCCCTCCACCAGCATGCCTTCACTTTCTGCAGATCTATATTTATGGAACTCCATCCGTACAGTCCACACTGTTAAACATGAAGGTACCTATTTGACTTTTGGCTTGGATGTATTGTTAGAGTTGAAAATTGTTAAAAAGTTGTTTTATTATTTTTTTTATTTTCAAAAATGTTATATTTATAAAAGCTATCAGTATCAGCTATCAATCAGAATCAAAAGTAACTCTCCTAAAGCATAATAATAATAATAATAATAATAATAATAATAATAAAAACATTTTAAGTGCACAATGTTTTGAAGTACTGTAGCACTCAATGACTGAATGCAGGTCCCTGTTGCATCAAAATTTTCAATGGTTTATTCTGCTATGTAAAAACATTTTAGTTGTCAGACTGAAATATCCAGTAATGCTTCCATTCTACACTAAAGAGGATAAAAGGCGATAAAAAAACAAACATGTCAAATATACTGTAAAGAGTTTCAGTGCTGGAAAGTATTAGAAATCCTTAGCATTTTTTAATTCTAGTGGTTTGCTCACACGTTGGTCATCCCTGACTGGTTCAGTGTACAGTATTGTATCAGAGCTGGACCAAGTCAGAGCTGCTAGGGGCAGTGGTTGGCGGTTAGAGCGACGGGCTGTCGATAACAAGGTTGTGGGTTCGATTCCCGGGCTTGTGTGAGTGGTGTGTGTGAGTGTGTGTTCACTACCACAGATGGGTTAAATGCGGAGGACACATTTCGCTGTGCAGTGTACGCAGTGCACCCTTTAAAGTTCATTAAGGTAAGAGTGCCATCTGCTGGCCACCTTGTGTTACTTGTGTTTTCCATGATGCAGTTTTCTACACAAACTTGCTCCCAAATCTGCACCACTGGAACTGGCACACCATGTTTGTGTTGCAGCAATACTGACAATATCACTACTGAAACTTTTATTTTCTCTTAGATGATCTTTTGCCTAATACATTATTTGCAATAATACAATACAAGACCCTCTTGCTTTTTCATATTTTGTATACATTTCATAAGGCTAAAAACATAATACTCTTAATCTTATAGTTTTAAACAATTTCTGGGGGGATTCTGAATCACTCTCATTTGACTTAAGGTTGTTTTTGCGTTTGCTAACTAACAATAAAGACAATAAAGGTGAATATTGATAGAGTGATTGGAGATAAAAATGCCTTTACACATTTTTCATGTTTTACAAAGTTATATGCTTTTTCTAAATTATTATTTAATAGATACATGACCTTTAATATACACTCTCACTGTAGCTCTATCTAACTCAAATTCGTTGATGCATAAGGTGTATGCCCATTTGCCAGTCAAGTCGTAGATATGCTTTAACCATCCACAGCTATGGAATAGAGCAACACGTTAATTAGACATGAGTCTATCTAATGGTTTTCTGTTTGACGATTAGTATTAAGTTTTGAGAAGGTTTTAATGACCAATTATTGACACCTTTGATTTTAATATAATGAATAAGAAGTCATGTATGTGATCCTTTTGGCTGACATATAATTAACAAAACGGTATAGTGGCTTTGACAAATCTGTGTTGGCTAGGGGTGGGGCTGTCCAAGGCTGATCTCACCCCCTCATGGTACATTTTGTTCCCATCTTTGCTTCACTCTTCAATAATGTTGTTGACTTACTGAGATTTGTTCTTTTTACACTACAGAGGAGTGATGACTAATATGGTCGATTACTCATTGCACCCTTAACATTTAGTATATTTCTGTTTATTTTGTATAGTTAGTTATGTATATTAGTGTTATCCTGCTACCTGTGCCTCACCAAAAGCATTTCAATACACGATTGTCCTGCTTGTTGTGCATAAGACAAATAAATCTTGACTCTACTTGATTAAAACAACATGGATTCTTGCTACTCTATTAGTGAACTCATAGTATATATTATAGCAGTTCACATGACTTGGTTTTATTGTTAACTTAAAAGCTTGAAATAAAAAGAATAAAATGTGAGATGTAATATAAAGGTACAGTAGCTGAAAGTAGATTAGATGAATTACAATGGCTGACATCCATTATACCACATAAAACTGGCAATGATGGTTAAATCTTGTTGGATTTGGGACTGCCACGCGAAATGCACTCCAGTCCAGAAATAAATTGATGTTTTCCAGCTGTTGAATACTGAATTCTGAGAGAGAAAATTGAAAGCACAAGGTTTGCCAAATTCAACTTATATTTTGTTATGTTTTTGGATGCACACAGTTCAGTTTTTATGATCAGTTTAAATAACTCACAAGAACATATTGTTTCAGTGCAACACTAAAAGCATTAGCCATTAGCAAGTTTGTGGTTATTGTGACCTAAAGTTGTCCTAAAAGGCGTTTAATGTTTTTGTGTTAAATATTCATAAAAGAAGATGAAACCCATGGACAAGAATGCCAGACATTTTTAACACGAACTTAAATTCATATTTTAAACCCTGCCAAGAATGTATTCCTTTCTTTTCTTCATTCATTCATCAACTTATCTGCTTCTTCCTGGTCAGTGTGTGTGTGTGTGTGTGTGTGGGGGGGGGGGGGGGGGGTGGCATAGAAAATTCATTTTTCATGTGGTTTTGGAAAGTGGTAAGAGAAAACACTAGTGGACATAGAGAGAAAACACACCAAACTCCTTACAGAGACCAGCATGAGGATCAATCCCACAACCTCAAGCCCTGGAGCTGTGCTGCACCACTTTGCCACCCTGTATTTATTTTTTTATGCGTTTCTAAAATAAGGTATGGGGCACAATGGCCTTTCCAAACCTTCTACTGGGCATAGAAATACATGCAGTTCAAAATAAAGCATACATAAAAGAATAAGATCAGTTTATTTGACAACATGTATTCAGGTTATTGTATAAATTACTTGTTGTAGGATTTCTGAACACAGTTGTCTGGTCTCATTTTGCATCATGCCTTGTCCTCTAAATCAACTTTTGGAAAGTAAAATTTGAATTGGAAAGCAATTTGCAATAAAAAGTTATTTACTGGAATTCTACACTAGAACTGTGAACAAAAACCTCAAGTATCAGCTACAAAAGAATCAAACTGCAGACTATAGGTCTGAAACTATTACAATTATACACCGTTTTAGCACTGAACAAGTGCGATGAAGTCACTTTGAGTGACTTGATTTCATATATGAACCACTTTTATATGTTTGTGTTTGACAAAAAGGTATTTGTGAATGTGAAGAACCTTTCAATGGTTTAAAAATCTTTTAAATTATGTGTAGGTTCTTTGAACTACAGAAAAATTCCTCATATTCACATATATATCATTTACAAAAATGGGTCTCTAAATAATCTAAAGGTGTCCAAAATAGGAACAACTGGAAATGTTGCTTAACACTAAAGACACTTGAAAATATATTGCTGTTTGTGGAAATATTACCTTTATATAAACTTAACACGGATGCAGTTTAATATTTATGCTTAACAGAAATGGTAAACAAAACACATACAAAAAGATATTGCTCTGCAATGGTTTAACCAGTATGAAACAGTACTTCTAAGCCGATATTATGTATATACACCTGACACTGTACTTACATGATGATAAAAGTGAAAGCTATGTGTGTTTTCTATTGGAGGAGAATGATCTGGCTAAAACTCGCCCTTTACCTTAGTGCTCCGCTTGAGGGCGTGAGTTCTCCACAGATTCAGGTAACTCTCAAGATGAACGCGTACTTGATAAACACAATGACGTCTGACTGCGTGGAAGTGAGGGTTTGAAGAACACATTGTAGCAGAAGTGCAATTGACCGTCATATTAGCGCATTCACCCAAGCTTATTTATCGTATAGACACACCTTTGCATTGTTTTGTTTCGCATTTTACAGTGACATATAGGATTTATAATAATACTGAAGGTGTTTAACAATGCTGTGAGCTGATGTTATTTGCCCTTTTGGGATACGAGAAGTGATTTAGTGTTGAAATGATGTAACGACTTCCTATCACAGTCTCTCACTGACATTTAACATTTCTGCAGGTTTTTAGTCTGTCACTAGAGGGTGTTGGTGACTTCCGAAATTGTTTTTAGGACTTTTATTAAGAATGATTAACTTTAAGAAGTATTTAAAATGATTTCAAACAAGTTTTGTAGGTAGTATATATATATATATATATATATATATATATATATATATATATATATATATATATATATATATATAAAATGTACATGTTTATGTTTATTAATTCTACTGATTTGTTAACAGAATCTATGTTTTTTATTGGGTTCATTGTAAAGACACAGTACTTTTTAATATAAGATAATTTTATAATTTAAGATAAAACGCCCTTTTTGACGGTCCCTGTAAACTAACATAAACCAGCATGCTGGGATGGTGCAGGGGATGAATCTACATAAAAGCTTGATAACGTCTTTTAGACTCTTTCTATCTTTGTGATGTCACAAAAAGTTAATGCTGTTACAAAACGTCTAGCTACAAAAACACTTTATCCATTTGTGATGTCACAGTGTGTAAGAACCAGTAATACACACTAAACAGGTGTCACCTCCTATCTATTGAATACACTGTAAATCTATGCGACTCTGTGAGGTCATAATGACGTATTGCACGTATTGCATATTGTACAATCACAGTCTTTCCATACTTCCGAAGTTTTGTTCCATTCCCAATACTCAAATTAATCTTGATATTTTTTTTTGTATTTGGTCAAATGTGCATTTAAGTAGATGTTGTAGATGTAATGTCCATTTAAGTAGATGTTTTATCGTGTCATTCAGATAAGCAGAATACATTCAAATGTTTTTTTTTACATAAACATTGTATATTCCAATGCATCGCTGAAGACAGACGTTACCGGACTACACATGCCAGAGAAATAAAGCAATGTAGAGACGTTTTGGAAGAACACTATTTTTCCAGGCTCTGAACTTTGATCTAGCTGTAAGTGGTCAGTCTATGTCAAATTGATCTTTCTGCTAATATCATATCTTCTTTTCTATTTCAAACGCTCAATAAAGTTCCCTAAATTGCAGTAAAATAGTAAAATGAACAAACAAACCAACAAATAAAAAATAACCAATAAGCCAATAAAAAAGCAAATAAAAATATACATATATGTTCATCTATATATATATATATATATATATATATATATATATATATATATATATATATATATATAGTGTGTGTGTGTGTGTGTGTGTGTGTGTGTGTGTGTGCTGCATAGTTACAAAACGTTTACTTAGACTTGTAGCCAGGTTTCACATGAACAGTTTGATTATGCAACGTAATACTGAAATTCATAAAGGACTGATATAAAAGTATATGCAGAATGATCCGTGATATAGCCTACCAAATACTATATCCAATTTCATGTTATGTGTGAACATAATATGCGTGTCAATTTCACAGATCATTTTATCGAAATCGTTTTACAATATTCTTAACAATAAAACGCGAATTGTGCTATTTGTTTTGCCTTATAAAATAGTACACGTATTACGTGTAGTTACCTTTCCCTTTCTGTTTAGATTTTATGGATTGTTAAATAATTACACTTATATTTTCTTCAGGTTGAACAATAATTATGGCTTTAAGTATAGCAGAACATAAAAGCCAGCTAAATTCTACATTTCTAAAACAAAAGCGTTTCAGAACTGAATAAAACGTAAGCGAAAATGAAGAAAGGTTATTTATGAAGGGTAGCGTTTATTATCAGAGAAATGCGATGAAATTGTTGTATTTTTAGAACTGGGGTTAAGGAATGTTAGTGAAGTGAAGTAAAGTGAAGTTCACAACGACCATACCATACCAGTTAACTACAGTGATATACCGAATCTAAGCGCGCGGCGCTCCCGGAGTTCCCTGCTCCCTGCAGCAGTGTTTACACATAAACGCACAAACCTAGTTTAACAATTCATTCACAGCCTCAAGGAACTAAAAGAACTGACGCGCGCCTGCGAGAGTTCCTACACGCCCATTCCTTTGTTAAATGAAAAAAACACAAGTAAAACACGTTAGATTTGCGTTATAAAAAGGAAGTATGGTAAAACGAATGCATGCGCATCAGATATTATATGAACCGTGTGCTATACCATGTGCTTATCTAGGACCAATGAGTTAAAACTTCTGGTGGTTTTGGAAAAAGTGTGTTAGCTATGTGGTAACATTTGGAAGAGTGTGTTATAGTCTATGCTGATATTGGGAACAGAGCGTAATAGCCGATGTTATTATGGAACAGTGTGTTATTTGGTAATATTGGAAACAGTGTGTTTTATGGTGATATTGGAAACAGTGTGTTATATGGTAATATGTAACAGTGTGTTATTTGGTAATATGTAGCAGTGTGTTATATGGAAATATTGGAAACAGTGTGTTATATGGTAATATGTAACAGTGTGCTATATGGTAATATTGGAAACAGTGTGTTATATGGTAATATGGAACAGTGTGTTATATGGTGATATGAAACAGTGTGTCATATGGTAATATGTAACAGTGTGCTATATGGTAATATTGGAAACAGTGTGTTATATGGTGATATGAAACAGTGTGTTATATGGTAATATGTAACAGTGTGTTATTTGGTAATATGTAGCAGTGTGTTATATGGTAATATGTAACAGTGTGTTATTTGGTAATATGTAGCAGTGTGTTATATGGAAATATTGGAAACAGTGTGTTATATGGTAATATGTAACAGTGTGCTATATGGTAATATTGGAAACAGTGTGTTATATGGTGATATGAAACAGTGTGTTATATGGTGATCTGTAACAGTGTGCTATATGGTAATATTGGAAACAGTGTGTTATATGGTAATATGGAACAGTGTGTTATTTGGTAATATGTAGCAGTGTGTTATATGGAAATATGGAACAGTGTGTTATATGGTAATGTGTAACAGTGTGTTATATGGTGATATGGAACAGTGTGTTATTTGGTAATATGTAGCAGTGTGTTATATGGAAATATGGAACAGTGTGTTATATGGTAATGTGTAACAGTGTGTTATATGGTAATGTGTAACAGTGTGTTATATGGTGATATGGAACAGTGTGTTATATGGTCATATGTAACAGTGTGTTATATGGAAATATTGTAAACAGTGTGTTATATGGTCATATGTAACAGTGTGTTATATGGAAATATTGTAAACAGTGTGTTATATGGTAATATTGGAAACAGTGTGTTTTATGGTAATATGTAACAGTGTGCTATATGGCAATATTGGAAACAGTGTGTTATATGGTAATGTGTAACAGTGTGTTATATGGTGATCTGTAACAGTGTGTTACATGGTAATATGTAACAGTGTGTTATATGGTAATATTGGAAACAGAGTGTTATATGGTGATATGGAACAGTGTGTTATATGGTAATATTGGAAACAGTGTGTTATATGGTGATATGGAACAGTGTGTTATATGGTAATATTGGAAACAGTGTGTTATATGGTGATATGGAACAGTGTGTTATATGGTAATATGTAACAGTGTGTTATATGTAATATTGGAAACAGTGTGTTATATGGTGATATGGAACAGTGTGTTATATGGCAATGTGTAACAGTATGTTATATGGTGATATGGAACAGTGTGTTATATGGTGATATGGAACAGTGTGTTATATGGTAATATTGGAAACAGTGTGTTATATGGTGATATGGAACAGTGTGTTATATGGTAATATGTAACAGTGTGTTATATGGTAATGTGGAACAGTGTGTGTGGTGTATGGTAATATGGAACAGTGTGGTATATGGTAATATGGAATAGTGGGTTATATGGTAATGTGGAACAGTGTGTTATATGGTGATATGAAACAGTGTGTTATATGGTGATATGAAACAGTGTGTTATATGGTGATATGAAACAGTGTGTTATGTGGCAACATGGAAGAGTTTGTTATGTGGTAATATGGAACAGTGTGTTATATGATAATGTGGAACAACATGTTATATGGTAATGTGGAACAGTGTGTTATACAGTAACATGGATCAGTGTGTAATGTAGTAATATTAAACAGTATGTTCTTTGGCTGAAACTATTTGACAGGCATGTGACTGAAGACCTACAATATTTCAATCTCCACTGTACTAGGTTGCAGGCATTGTTGCATATTTTCTGTTGTAGGTAATCTTTTCATTCAAAACAATATTTTTGTGAATTTCCATTCTTTTAAACACAAATAAGCTTTCTCATAATTATCATGAACTTAATGGCAGTTCTACATGCAGTGGCCTATGAAGCATTCATTTAATAGTACCACATACAATTGCTAACATTTAGCTTGGTTGCAGGCTTGGCACAACTAGAGCAGCCAGAACGAAGAAACAGGAGGGCACTGCCTATAGGAGAGACTCGTTCTTTATAATGTACGTGGTGCAAATGTGCTTGCTTGTTTGGTTCTCTGTTGGGTTTCTGATGTAGTTTTGAGTCATTTCCCTATAAACATACTTTCCAGCGCAAAATAAACGTATTAGTTTGCATTTATAGCCTCCGAGTGCTTGTTAGGCCTCACTAGTGCAGCGAGGTTTGTAACATCTCATGCCCAATGTTTAACAGGCTCTCCGCCCCCTTTCAAAAGAACACACTATCTCTCGCACTAATGTCCTTATAAAACTGCTAGATAAATTCCCACAATGAAGAATGTGGAAAGAGTCGGCTCCAATCCAAGAGAAAAATATGTTTAGAGCAAATACTAAACGATGTTTTCTCGCAGGACTTCTTTAATTGCTTCTCCATCCACATCTGCTAGGTAACAGATATTTACTCACAATGCTTGTATAGGTCGATTGTCCAGCTGCACACACGCCAGACCGAAACAAAATAGTGCTCCTATAAAATGCCCACTCAAGCTGATGGGAATGTTTATGGTAATGTGATGGTTTCACTTTAGAGGTTGGGTTCATAGAAGGATGGATTCACCATTTCTCTACATATACAGCAATCAACTGAAAATCAGTTGCTGTCATGTATAATGCAGTCCCCAGACATGGCTCTATTTGCCTGACTGAAATAACTGAACTCATGCATTAATTTAAACTTGGATTAAACCAAACAGATAGCTGTAAGTATACCCTCAGCATATCGTGGCTGTCACTTTGCATCTCCAAAATGGCAGCTTTAGAGGAGAAGGACAAAAGCTTAACTTTCAATAGAAGATAATGTAAAATGCTAATATTTTATTCCAAGGCATGCAGGAGCATTTCTGTTCGTCCACTCATATTGATGGCCACTGACCATCGATAATCAAATGCTGTCAAAACGTGAAAAATGGAAATACGAGACTATGAGTATATGAATTATATGATAACCAATAGGAGAGGTAAGCAAATATGTTACTGTTCAGTTGATACTATATGCATACTATATGAGCCTCAGACGATTTGTTGGATTGTATGATTAAAAAGAAATGCAAAGCGTCTTATGAAAGATGTCTTGAAGACATGAAGACAACAAACACAAAAGCTTTTGTATGTATTCTATTCTTAATTCACTGGATTTGAGCACAGCTCATCCTGCACTTTAAAAATGCGCTCATGTTGTTCATAATACATCTGCACAACAAAAAATAGGTTACACCATTACAATTGCTTACTGCATTTCAGTTGACTTATTTTGGCAAGAATTGTGTTTATGTGTCTCGTTTATCCTGAATTTACAGTTGAATCGCGCGTATTTTTCTTTTTTTATTTTAATAACACAACATAGAATTTTATCGGCGTGCTGCTATGTAAAAACTAATTGGTCTAGCTTAACAGGTAACTGATCGGCCTGATCGGATCTGGATGCTGCTTATTAAGCAATCACACCGCTATATTTACTAAAAAGAGTAAAAATTCAGTGTTTATAAAACAACATTACAGCTGATAATATAATTAACCAAAAAGCTACACAGCTATTTAAAAATATTGTGCCCGATATTTTTAAAGTCTATTTTTCGTTTTGAAAGATAATAATAATAATGAATTTTCTATAACGGTATTTAAAAAAAAAGGGTGACTGCTGAGCTTAAGCAGGTACAAGCCTAAATACCTGATCCACAGACTCCATAAATGCAGAATATTAGGCTAATGACATTACCCTCTCTAGCTATCATAAATATATAATCAGAAAGGTTATTATTTAAGAACTGTTTTTAGAATAATTCGAAATTCACCGTTTGTATCCTGGTGCACAATGCTGTGAACATTCATTGAAATTCCATTCAATTCTCTTTTTGGGAAATCTGGTAGATCTATTTAAAGACTGTATTTATCTGACTGAATTCACATTAATTTCAACTTGAATTAAATCAAATAACTATAGTTATAAAGATAGCCTAAGCACATAATCTCTGTAACGCAAAACATTTTGACATAGATATAATAATTTAGTTTGTGTCCAAATTTCGTGATGAATGGAATTGCTGAATAAAAATGTTCCGAAATGACTTGGCAAAGGGTCTTTTCACATTGAAAGTTAAGGTGAATGTTTTTTTCCCCTTATCCTGCAACGTTGCAGTTTAGGAGGTTTCTGCGTGGCAGCGACTATTTATTAAATACGGTGAAACCCTGCAGATCTTCGTTTCTCTTCAAAGGTTGATCATAGAGAGCAGCCTATTCCTAAAATTATAATATACTTTGGAATTATAGTTTAATTACACGTGGTCACTGTTAGGCAAAAACGTTGCATTTGCAAAACGACAACTGTAGAGGACAGAAAGAAAAAACATCTTAATTTTAAGGTCAATGTAAAAAAAAAGTTTAGCAGCTTATCTGTTGGTCCAATCATTTAGAACTTTCAACAAAATATAAAGAACACATGCCAGACTCACATTGTGTCAAATTGTGGGAAAACGGCAAAAATGGAGATACAAGGTCTTTGCGTAACAGCGAGAATATAATAGTTTGATTGGGGCGAGATCAAAGGCTGATTTATAATGTCAGAAAGCAGCATGCCACCTTAACACATGTACATGTGTTGCGGCTTGCCTGTGGCCTATTAGTTGTGGTCCATCACATAATTTATGGATTCACTCAACACGCACAACAACACAACTCAAACACGTATTTCGCTCAATAAATGCACTTTAGTTTTTATTGTAAATGCTATATGAAACTATGGTGGGATCGAGCTTATATTTTATTACTGATCGCAAAGTTTACATGCAGTCGCTTTCCAAAAAACATTACAAATGAATAAAGAAGAGATAAATTTAATAACCGCTGCGCTGGTAATAAAAACACTTCATCAGACCCCATCAAAATGCAACTTACTATGGCCTTTAAAAAGGAGAAAAAGTAAAGAGAATGTAAACAAATGGGGTATACGACTGAGAGCTTAACGGATCTGTCGCACTCTCTAAGCGAGGACGTTGAGAAGAAGTTTTAAGACCTTTTTGAACCTCTTGTGTCTTTGAACAACAGACCATAGCGTTAGGCTACATTCTAGAAAAATACCTTATCAAGGGCGTTTTCATTGGCTCTGAGTGTAGACCATTCCAAAATACCATCCACAACTTACTCTGTCCAACACCTTCTCTCACTCATTGTGTTTTTTTTTTTTGTTTGTTTGTTTTTGCTGCATTAATCGCTCCACAAAAGTCTGGAGATGTTTTGCAGTCGTCCACCTACAGGCGTCCTTGCGTTATGAGTCTTCACTGATCTCCACGTGAGTTTTTTCACTTTAAGAACCAAGATCGACCAAGTTTGACGACATGGGGTTCAGTATGGTGTCGTGTAAGGCGTGGTGGTGGTGCACGGAGTCCGCACTGGCCACGGGAATCGCACTGGGTGCAGGTGGAGGCGCCAGGCCGTGCAGGGACTGTAGGCCAGGCCCAGACGTGAGCAGCAACGCGGGGCTGGACGACGTGTGATCCGGGGTGCCAGATGGAGTTTTGTCGTCGTCAGAGCTCCCCAAAAGAGTCTTATTTCCGTTCATGGACGTAGCCAGTGGGTTGTGGCTGTTCGTGTTGGAGTTCTCGTTATTCTCCCTGCGAGAAAAGAAAAATGGAGGCCATTAGAGAGCAACATCTGGCTGCCGTAACATAAAGCGGGTAGAGAAGAGAAATCACACCGACCAGGAGCCGCACACTGCACGCTTTCCCGAGAACCGAAACAGTTAAAGGAACGGAGAACCGAGTGAAGACTGGGCGGTTAGCTTATGAGGGAGATTACCACATTAAAGCCTGCCTTTACCCCGCAGCTTTCACACACAAGGCCTTCCGCGGCATTGCTTTCTTTGTAAATTCTTATTAAGTGTGCCTTTAACCTGTGTCTACAACTCAAATATGGAAGTACAGTGGACGGTCGGGTTAATATTCAATTATATACAAATAAACGGCACATCAAATATGGGACTGTATGGGACGAGAAAAGGGTGATGTTTACATCTATGAATGACTGCTAATGGAAATCAGAGCTGTGCACAAAATATAAAGCAGGACTACACGATGTAAATACAGCAAAACAATACAAAGCAACAACAACAACAAAAAAAACAACAACAAAAAACTGTACACATAACTGTTTTACAGAGACGTCCAACAGACGATGGTGTTCAAATATTTAAACCCAGCATTTACTCTGCTTTTCAGTTTCACTTACATTCATACTGTAACCGAATTTACCGAACAGGTTTTAAAGTCAAGATATAAATGCAATAGTAATCATTTGATGCTATTTGATTAATCGTTTTGATGCTATAGTGATCAGTGGGTGTGAACTATATATATATATATATATATATATATATATATATATATATATATATATATATATATCGTTATTATTAAACATTTGTATTTTTTCAGCTACCTTCTAATTCGATGATGCAGTTAAAAGTGAACCAGTTTCTCTGGTGGACTAAAGGCCTACTATAACAGCGTAATTTAACAAGAGAAGGGAACCGCAAAGTAGCAACCTATTTTATAAGTAACAACAACAAACATGATAACAACTACAATAGCAATAATATAATAGTAAGCAATAATATAGTAGTATTAATCTCTATATATATATATAGATGTGTGTGGATATGTTTGCAATTTTGTTGGGTGTCTAATGGATGCATTAAACTCATCTAATACTTATTTTTTCAGTCTTTCATGTAAAAAGTGATGCGACCGCGGTTTTGAACTCATTTCTGACACACCGTCACACACCCGGTCATGACTGACCTCTCTCTCTCTCTCTCTCTCGTTACCTTTCTTTGGCTTCGGCCGCCCGGTCGCGCTGCCTCCGGTTCTTGAACCAGTTGCTGACCTGCGTGGTGGTTAGCCCCGTGGCCTCGGCCAGCTCGCGCTTCTCGCGCGGGGACGGGTACGGGTTGTGCGTGTACCACTCCCTTAGTACGCTGCGGCTCTTCTCCTTGAAGCAGTAGCTCGTCTCCTCGCCGTCCCAGATGGAGCGCGGCAGCGGAAACTTCCTGCGCACGCGATACTTGCCCACGGCGCCCAGCGGCCGCCCCCTCAACTTCTCCGCCTCGATGTAGTGCGCCTTGAGCCACAGCTGCTGCAGCTTGGGGTGATTGTGTGGCGAAAACTGGTGGCTTTCCAGGATCTTGTAGAGCTCCCTGAAGTTGCCACGGTGGAAGGCCACCACGGCCTTGGCCTTGAGCACCGACTCGTTCTTGTGGAGGTGCTCGCAGGCCGGCAGGGACCACAAAAAGCGGCCCAGGCGCTCGATGTTGCCCCCCTGCTGGAGCACCTCGCACACGCACGCCACTTGCTCCTGTGTGAAGCCGAATGTGGGCAGCATGGACATGGCTCCGCGCGGACGGACAGCTCTCTTTGTGTGCTGCTGTGAGCGCGTTCGCCCCGAGTCAGTACCGACAGCCTCGACCAGCAAGCCCCGAGCGCAACGCGGCGCGAGTCCATGAAAGGCGTCGCAAGAACGCGAGTCAAAAAAGCACAACACTCCAAAGGTTTCCAAAGTTCAAGCGAGGAGGGAGCCCTGAAACTTCAGATCCTCTCGAGCTCCCGTAACACACTCCCGTATATCCATCTACCGGGAAAAACAAAGCAGCGCTGAGAGAAAAGTTGTGTTCCCCTCCTGCGCGAGCCGCTCAGTGCCCTTTTCCGCGCCGTTTCACCATCGCGCACTCCCGCAGACGGAGCTCGCTCGCTTCGTTTAATAATATTATTCTAAGCTGGCAAGAAAAGCGATTATGCGGGCTGTGATTGGCTGGTTATCCGAGCCGGGGATGGCGGGGATAAGACAATAGTTTTAGTCCAATTATTTGCCATGGAAACGCTGTCATTCAGAGTAACCCGATAGGCTTTGAGGTGGCTCCCTCACTCCCTCATTATTCCCCTCATTTAAAACCCGCCCACAGATAGAAATATAGCCCCCATTTTCCCTCTATCTTACATTTTTTTTGCCCGGGGGTTTGACAGACAGGCAGAACAGCCAAAGAGCGCAAGGCTTGTGGTGGTTGTGCCTCAGCATAGGGGACGATGGCGCCAGAGAGCGCCGAGAAAGAGAAAAGCTCTGCTCCAGGAGGACCGAAGCCCCCTCCAACCTGTTGATCACACACACCACGACCTATGAAAAGTCTATCTATCTATCTATCTATCTATCTATCTATCAGTATCTATCTATCTATCTATGTCAGTTGTTATTCATGTTGTGTCACAATTTCACGGACAAATGGAAAAATCTATCTGTGTATACTGTTCTATACTCCATAAAATAATATCTCCTGTTATATATATATATATATATATATATATATATATATATATATATATATATATATATATATATAATTTTAAACTACGTGTTGATGGTTGTCCCATTGCCTGACCCCCCTGGAGAATAGTTAGTTGTGGTTATCGCAGTGCTGTATCCTGATCCATGCATTATTGAGCAGCCGTCCTGTTGAGGGTGTGTGCGACACAGGCTGGGGGGCAGCCGCTGTTGAGGCGATGGAAGAAAGCAGTGAGCTCACAGGGCGGTGGAAAAGAGCAATAAAGCCGCGAAGAGAAGTGTTTCTCTGCGGCCAGCGGCTCTGGCAGGCCCGTGCGTGCGTGCGCGCATGTGTGTGTGCTGAAGAAGAAACTGCGAGGGAGCGCAACCGGTAAGACCCGCTGGACCCTGACTCTAGAAAATAGAAAAAAGTCTTGTTGAATGTACACCTCATTTATTTCTACAATCTTCTCTTTTATTTCTACAATCTTCTCTTTTATTTCTACAATCTTCTCTTTTATTTCTACATTCTTCTCATTTATTTCTACATTCTTCTCATTTATTTCTACATTCTTCTACAATCTTCTCATTTATTTCTACATTTTTCTCCGTCGCTTAGTGTGAGTGTGTGTTTAGGAGGCAGCCCTGCAGATGGGTTTTAGTTTCTTATTGGACAAAAGCGGTGCAGAACTGAACAGAACAGGAATCAGATGCGCTGACCGTCCTCTAGGCCCTCTCTCTCTCTCGCTCTCTTTTTCTCTCTCTCTCTTTCTCTCTTTCTCCCTGGCTTTCCCCCTCTGAGTAATTAGAATGACCCTTGGCTCAGAAGTCACTCTCAGTCTCTAATCCTAACTTCCAGAGGAGAATTCGAATTCGATCATATTTGATGTGAGAAGATACACTGGCTGAAACTGTAAGAGTAGTATCAGGACTGTGTGTGTGCGTGTGAATGTTTGTGTGTGTATGCGTGTGTGTGTGTGTGTGTGTGAGGGATTAAATGTGTGTTGGCTTTGCGCTGCAGGGCTGTGCTATAGTGGATCAGGAATCACGGGACCAAACTACCCGGGCCAGAAACATTGACACTGTCGCAAACTTTGATTCTACCGATAGAAAATCACAGATATTGCAGAAACACAATCGGACAACACTGTAGGAGAAGTACACAAATGATCTATTTTTGTGAGCATCTAAATAAACGTTCGCTGGAATAGTATACATATAGTAGTATACATACATATAACTTCTGATATTATCCGTTATTCTGACCGATTTTAATAAAGGACAAACAGAGACATTAAATTATCAAAGAAAATATTCGCCACTTCTGATATTCATTTCGACAGTATTAATTAACTATATGATTAATTAACAACGTCATGCTACTACTATCATCATCACTACTACTACTGCTACTACTACTACTACTACTAATAATAATAATAATACGAAGAGGAATTAGTAAATGTTTAATATTATTGATATAATAACAATAATAACAACTATATTCTTCTCCTTATTATTATTATTAGTATTATTATTACTGTTATTAATAGTAGAAAGAATAATAATAATAATAATAGGAGGAACAATATACAATTATTATTATTTTTATTACTAGTATTATTCTATAGTTTTCGAAATATAATTTTGCAACATAACTGGGTTTGCAATGCACATTATATATATATATATATATATATATATATATATATATATATATATATATATATATATATATATATTAATGTTATTTTTCATGATGTGAGATTAGCAAGCTATTCTTCGCTTTGTAAACAAAAAAAATCAACATTTAGTGTTTTAATACACCAGTCTGCTTCCAGTCTTCACAGATTTGCTAAATGACTCAACTGATAACTTTTACAGATTCGATTTATTTTAATCTATTGGTGGATGATCATGTATATTTTATTTATGTTAACGAGTAACTAAAACACTGAAGTTTATTAAACGACCATCTACATTGAAAATCAGATAATAATTAAATATATAATGATGACGTAATTATTGGATGCTCATTTTGGATTAAGCTCCCCAAAAGAGATCGACACGTGGTTAATTAAAGTCTGGCTTCTGGGCATTTCATATTCAACCAAACACACCAGTTCTAGGTCTGATGAGTAGACCTAGGTCTAATGAGCAGATCTTTCCTGCAAATGAAATGTCTACATCACGTGTAGTGACAAACGGTTGTGACGTGAACCTGCTGTATGTTGCGCTCAGTCACACAGCCGGAGGCCTGCGGTTTACACGGACACGCGTGTCATCATAAAGCAGACACAGCCCCTCGGTGCAGCCCGGACGAGCACGGCAGTGACAGGCCAAATCAAGGCCTCCATCTCGCCCTGACATTGTTTGTAAACGGCTTGTTTCCCCGGATCAGTTTGATCAGAGCTCCGCGGGCCCGCGCGCCGTGATTATTACTGTGCTGATGAATGGGGATCGCGTTTCCTCTAATAGCCGCCCCCTGTTTTCACAACCTCCCACCGCCAGGCCGAGCGCGCACAGCCGCGACCTCCACTAATTGGACTGATTATTGCAAGATGTTTTTTCATATATCTTCCTGGAGGAGCGCGGGGTGGCGACACGACGTGGCTGCTCCACAAGACAGGCAGGACTTGATGAGTTACATTCCTTCAGATATGTCATGTTCAGCGGGGGGAGAGAGGGAATTAGACCCAGACGTCTGGTGTCAGGATGGGTTTCAGGGGGAAGTGATAGGGCACCTTTAGGATAATCAGTATCGATATGATAGGCTTATGAGAACCAGTCAAAATCACAATATGTGCAAAAATCTTGAAAACTGCCCTTGAAAAATATGTATTTGGATAGTAAGTGTGTACGTGTGACATTAGAGTACGTAGAAAAAATGTTGGATAGAAGAACACAGGCTTGGTTATTGACTTCTCAGTGAACTGTAGTCACTGTATGGATTTACTTTCATGAAGGACTGATTAGATCAATTAGATGTTGGAGAGTTATTATTCATATGGGCATCCACTGTTTTAATATACACAAAAAACATAATGTTTGTATTTAATTATGTATTTACATATTTCCTAACCTTTCTGTTAAATTAGAAAATACATATTAACTGTTCATATAAATATGTTTACATTCTTGAAAATAAAGGTGCTACAAATCATTCTTTGAGCGATGCCAAAGAAGGACCACTGTTGGTTCCATAAAGAATGCTGTTTATAACAGAGATTGTGAGTGCGAGGAACCTTTTAAAGGCTTTGAGACTCTTCACTTGATGTAATTGCTCTTTACCATTTTTAATGATCGTCACATGCAAATTTCTATTACAAACATTGTGCTTTATGTAACTGGAAGTGGTCTTCTTTCAAATTGCTCAAATAACCGTTTGTAGTGCCTTTATTTTTGAGAGTAGGTTAGAGGTATACAGATCAGTAAGTCTCAGTTTACTCTAGCCACTGTATGTATTTGTTCAGTTCATCCAGCAGCTCACTTGATTTACCTTAATGAAGGTAGATAAACTATAGATCTATAGATGCTGGATAGTTACTGTAAATATTTGGTTTCCACAGTAAACACACTGATAGACCCCAAATGCATTGGTTATGTACTTTAACTTTTTATTATATGTATTCTATGTTATACATACTGGCCAGATGATTATAATTACATATGATTTCTTCAGATGAAGGTTTTTGTACAGTACTGTTTATGCGTTATGAGAAATAGGATCATTGCTCCTGCAGTGAAAAATGTCCTGTAAAACAATAGAACTACCGAAGCCACTAAACTGCTGAATGACAATGCATTACATATCTGCATCAGTGTATTGATGTCAAGGTCTTTGGTCAGCTTTGATGGACCTCTGAAAAATAAAATCCCCTTCACTGATTTTACGTGCACTCAGATACTGTAATAGAGAGCTAAAGTGGCTTTTGAGGTTTATATGGTGCAGGCGGTTCCTTCAAATAATCAATTCAGTCCTCGTTCTGCACATGCTCAACAATGAACAAGTACCCGTTTGCTGTTGTAGCTTAAATAGTATCTATTATGCTCTCCAGCTCCTGAATACATGGGGCACAGCATTTGATACCATGTGCTTGGCCTGTACGGTCCCAGGGGGCCCGGCTGCGCGTGACATCTATCGGATCTGGTCTGTGTCCTGCACCTGGGCCACACTCTCTCAAAGCTCTGTTTGTTAGGCCTACCTGATATTTCCTCTAAAGCTCTGCTACACACCACAGGCACATGCTTCTGTATGAACCAGACAGATCTGCTTTTTCATGTTAAAATGATGACTGGCTATTAGTTGTGATAACAGATGCAAGCAGCATTTGCAGTAAAACTAAAATGCTGATTGCTGTGCATAAATAAGAAATGATATTAATAGAAATAAAAGTTTTTTTTTAAGTAGCCTAAAACTGGAATTGTTACATATTTCTGGTACAATAGTTGGTCATTGTCTTGCATATAGCCCAAATATAAAATTGAACAAATGTTTTTTATATTAATTAGTTATATTAATAACAAAACATTTCATATGGTATACTTTATTCCAAGTTCCAAGACAGAAATGGTATTTTAATAAATTGCTGTAATATGAATTACTGTGACTATGGCAGTGTAACTATAGTGCAGCACATAGTAATAATCTATTATCAATAATTACTTATGTTTTAGCACTGGTTTCTATTTCAGCAACAAAATTGTTCTGGCAATTTGTCTAGATTAATGGAGACTAATGCCTCAACATTTTGCAGTGCATGAGTAGGCCTAGTGTCAACACATTTTTCTTTTTGACATAATTTAAATCTCTTCTTTATATTCTGTCAACATTTTGTGACACATGGACCAATTAATAGATCATACAACTGATTAAATTGTAATTACATGATTAATTTGTTAATATCATACAATTAAATCATACAATTCATCTGCATTGACTTTCATTAAAAGTTAAGAAGGCGTTTTTCTTCACATGTAAAGTTGCTGTATTGGAGATACTAGGTGTATACCTGACAGCTACTATGCAGAATCACATCCACATTAGATCTGTGTGGTGTACTCATGATGTGAACTTTCCTATACCATCTCTGTACTTTGTGTTCTATATATCTCTATATTTCC
Source organism: Salminus brasiliensis (assembly GCF_030463535.1). Taxonomy (NCBI): domain Eukaryota; kingdom Metazoa; phylum Chordata; class Actinopteri; order Characiformes; family Bryconidae; genus Salminus; species Salminus brasiliensis. The sequence continues at coordinate 25,610,198 of NC_132881.1, read as the reverse complement.
ACCTGCATGCATGCAAAACTACACTTACATGGACATTTACATTCCTTTATCAGTTGTTCTGTCTTATTTTATTATTTTTGTTTTGTACCCGCATGAGTAATCAATAACGTTATTACTTAATTAGAATTCGCATCTGCCTGGAGACTTTTATGGTAGTTTGTGGCTTCTCTTTAAACAGGAAGTTCAAGTGGTGTCTCAGGCCATATGTCCAGTAAAAACTCACAGACACACTTAGTAGAGGAGGTAGTCAGAAAATAAACAGTAGCACACAATATCCCTTTGCGTAGCACATATATATATATATATATATATATATATATATATATATATATATATATATATATATGTATATATATACCTCTCAAGGTCAAGAGGCTTTTCTTGTTATGCCAACTGAGTACAAGTACACAGTGGAGCAAAGTTACGTTCTTCCAGAACTATGGTGCAACATGGCACAGAAACAATACAGTACAGATACGTAAAGTACAAACATAAATGTGCACATCCTGATTAATGGGTTTCTAAAGATACATGAAGCGGAAAGTCAATGCGTTATGTAGAGAACCGTAAGTGATTTTTCTACAGCATCACTCAAAAAACCCTTCTGTTACAATTTGGCACCTGTGATTTTATGTCACACTGGCTCATAGCAGTCCTTTTCATTTCAAATGTGACCTCAGATAGTTTATTTATTCACCTTAAATTTATTTTAAGAAGAGAAATTGTTCAAAATGCGTCAAAAGAAATGTCTTTTGAAAAGCATGTGGTAGGTTTCTTCATTACATATGTAATAGACAAATCAATCCAAATGACTATTGCAATATGGAAGTTGCATACTTTAAGATGGTACTGTGGAATTATTTGTTCTAAAAATTACTTCAAAGCTGTGGCTATATAGACATATGGGAAAATGTTTGTATATTATGGGATCTGATTACGTGATTGTGCTGTAATTTAGAGAGTGAGGCTAATTGAGCTTATGGGTTCACATGTTTGTTCAGGAAGCTGACAGTTATTTTCATTGTATCTTTACTGCACACAAAAATAGACATAGAGAGTGCAGAAATATATATAGTGGTATTTCACTGTAACTACTACTAATAGTTACGATTTTCTCCTCTCCACAGACCTGCACAAAGTAAACACCTGCGAACAAGAAACTCACATTTTAATCTTTTCAAAAGGAAATGGAGCCATTTCTACTTTATTGTCAGTCCATTATTAAAACTACAAAATAGCACTGTTAGTCTCCATAAGATCTACAGAATAACAGTAACACATTCAGTTATTCTTAGTCATTAGTTTTCTTGGTTAGGACATTCTGAACTGAATGGGCCTTTGAAAAGTGGCTGTTGACACTCCAACTTAACCAAAAGTGAAGTGACTGGAGGCCTTTTCCCCATCCCAGCCGTTTTTTTCTGTTTGAACAGAACTGGTTTGGAAGAGTAGAAACACATGTTCGCATTACTTACCTCAGAAGTTTGTTCTTGTTTCGCACTTCTCTTGGTCAGCATTAGTTTCCATCAACACTAAGGTGGTGTCGAGTGAGACAGGTTTGATGGTCGGTCTGCCTCGCGCTGCAGACAAAATAGAATGGTGAGAATATTTCAGGCGTGGGGGCTTTGCAGTGTACATTATTGCATTACCATTTTGTGTGCGTTTACATTTGGATGCTGTTATATTTTTGCGTGTTACCAGAACTGACAGTAGTCCACTGTCTTGTTTGACTGAATAGAATCAGTGAATGATTCTTCACAATGAATTTTGACTATAAATATAAGATCTGTTTTTTACTATAAATATAAACAAATCCTCATTTATCACATTATTGTTTTGCTGTTTTTTTATTTACATAGCAAATGTATAATTTGCCTTTTGCAGATAGACATATAGATAGATAGACAGATAAATAGGAAAACATTATTAACTTTCAGTTGAAATCAGAGTAAAATGATGAGTAAAATCATTTTGTACCATATAAAGATATAAAGTATCTTCATATTATATATACATACACAAAATTAAAATAGTCAATTCATCCAAATTACTTTAAATTTAGTTTCTAAAGTTTAGGGTGATTTATCTATTTAAAAAATAAAAAAATCGATAATTCATCTAAAAGTGGAATGCACCAGAATTTGACGTATTTTATCACTGTCATTGTTTTTTTACTTTTTGACATAATATGATTCTGGTACTTTTTACATTGTGTCAAAATGATCAACAGAAATGCTCCATTGCCTTGGAATAAAATATTTTTACATTAACTTCTGTTCAAAGTTAAGAAGGTGTTTTCTTTTTTTCCTGTAAAGTTGCAGTTTAGGAGATATTTGTGTGACAGCAAGGATTTATAGGTCTCGAAAGGTTATAGTCTCGAAAAAAATACAGTCTTATAGGAAAGAAAAAAGATGCATGAGTGTATTTAGATATGCAAGATATTACCAATCAAGTGTACAAGTTGAGCTAAGCGAGAGAAGAGTGTGTGTGTATTTAGTGCTGACGTGCACTGTGGCATACCCGGAGCAGGAGGGAAGAGAGAGTGGAGGGTCTTCACGGAGAAAGTGGGATTACTGTCAATTGCTAACAAATTGCAATAATACCTCAAGCCCAGGCCACCCACAGTCTTGTATGTTTGTACATATATCCGCCTACTGTAACATGAACACACACCACACACACTCACATACACACGTACACACAGAATGCTGATTGATAGCTACATGTGTCCATTCCAAAAATGCATGACAGCCCATGATGTTGCCTTCACTCTGGGATATTAGTGTTCTGTCAGCTGGAACCAACTGGAACATAATGATATAAATACGAATTCCTCTCTAGTTGGTTTCAGTGGTACATCCGTGAAATGTCCCTGGAAATTAAAAATTGTTCTTTTATATAGTTATGTCAAATAATAGACAACAGCTGCCTTATACTGAAAGCATCCCACTACACTGCGTATTCAGTATACAGTATTTTTCTAATTTGACAGGATTTCCAATTCATTTTTATTCTACATGGAAGTCAAAGTTATTCTACAAAGTCAAAAGTGAGTAAAAAAGTGAGTAAAACAGACAAAGCAATATTATTATAAATTCAGTGCATCCCTTTCTTAGTGCAGACTTATCAATTGAGTATTAATCATAACACTAATTATTTAGGCTATTATTTAGGAAGTCTTAACCATTTACAGTTCATTAGAAGTATATGGGCTATATAAAATATGTATTACTATCTATTACTACTTTTCTGCAAAATTGCATTTGGACACCTGTGTGTAATCTAGAAAACTGGGTTGTCTAGGTTCCTGGTACCATGCTTGATGTGTGTGTTGTGCAGAGATCATTTTACATCTTCTTGGGGGATGGGTGGAAGAGTGAAGGGTGCATAAAACTCAATTTGCCCTTCTGTCTGTACTGCCTGTGGCGGCGAAGGATCAGGACTGTCTGATTTAGTAAAATTGTTTATATGGGCCAAATCGGGATCTTAGATTAGACAACACTGATGTAGTGTGCTGGTACAGTCATACTAATGCCAAAAGAACAACATATAATTTCCTGCTGATGGGCACACAAGTGTTTACCGGGAATATCACACAACTCTCATCCAACATTGAAGATGTCATCAATAACTTGTTGATGTTGTTAAAATAAACTAATAAAAGCAATTTATATAAATAGGATTTTAATTACTTTAATGTGTTGTGTTGATCAATGTTGCAAGACAACCCATGATGTTTCCTTCACTTATTGCTGTTCTGTCAACAGGAACTAAAAAAAAAATTGTGATTTTTTTCTAGGAATAATAAAAAAAAATAGGTTGACTGTTATTTTAGAGTAAAAGGTTCATAGTTGACTACAGCTGCATCACACGGAAGGCATTTTTATTTTTTATTTTTTACAGAATTTAGGTAAAAAAGGTGCACGCATTTGTCACTGTACAGTGTACAGCAAAATGTGTCCTCTGCATTTAACCCATCTGTAGTAGTGAACACACACACACTAGTGAACTAGGGGCAGTGAGTACACACACACCCAGAGCGGTGGGCAGCCAACTCCAGTGCCCGGGGAGCAGAGAGGGTGAAGGGCCTTGCTCAAGGGCCCAACGGTGGCAGCTTGCCGAGCCCGGGAATCGAACCCACAACCATGTTATCGATAGCCTGGCGCTCTAACCGCGAAGCCACCACTGCCCCTCCCCTTTACAATTTACTTCTTTTTTTTTTCTTAACTTAATGTTTTCAGAATTCATCATTGTGTTTTTATTTTCCCTGGAAAAAGGGATGTAATGATTTGATATATGGAATATGCATTGCATTATATACAGGACAAAAAAAAGTATATAATTCAAATGTGTCAAGCGGTGTGGTTGTAGTTTTTGGTAGCTACAAATTCTAAACTCAAATAATCCTTTTTTAGTGTAGAGTTCTGCAGTACTTTGCATTTGTTTGAACTACTACTTTGTAGTTCATCATTTAAATATTGCTGCTGTCTAATAAAAACCATGTATATCCATTTTTGTCTAATAAAAGATAGAGATCTTATGGGAATTATTTGTAATAGTTCTAGTTTTGTGTACATTTAGATTAATGCTATTAGATTAGGCACATCTAACAATGCAGTAGATGCCAGTGCAGTCATTGTGCACTGTTCTTGTACCGTAAGATTACCTCCTTCCTTGTACATGGAGCAGATGGCTAATTGAATCCCAGTCACATGGAAAGCTGAGGGAACCACTTTATTACACATTGCATGCCCAGAGCACCGGAGTGAAAAGGATAATCTGCCAGATAGACAGGAAACACTGCATCTGGTGGTGCCGTGTATGTGTGTATTACTGTGCATGAAGCAGCTGGAACAGTAGTGAGGATAGTGGAGCTCTCTTTAGTGCTCAGGCATTAAAGAGGACTTTACACCCACAGGTCAGAGCAGATAAAAGTCTAGGAGGATCCGGGAGGGCGCCCCAGTCTAAATGTGTGTCTTCACACGTGCTGCAGATGGCCAGGCACTGAAAAACAGGGTGGGGTTTAAACATCATCCCAAATCAACACTGTGTCTGTAACAAGGGCTTAACCTGACTATAGCACACACATTAATCAACCTGCAAATCCCTGAGGAAGGACTTAACCCATCAATGTCCATATGTAAAATTTCCCATTTCCATTGGTCCAGATGCTCTTTCAGCTTTTCTCCCATATGTTCTTTGAGACTTCCAATTACTCAAGCCATAATTAATTTTAAGCAATAATTAATCAAATGACTGTAAGGGATAACAAATGACACTCTCTTTAGCAGCTGCAAGCAAATACTTTGTCTTTTTTCTTCATTCATTTTTTAATGGATTGTTCCACATCTGTTCAACTCAACTGTAGCTTACAGCCTGTCAAGGTGCAGTGGAGATGTTTGATGGAGTAGATTGTGTTTCTGGTAGTAAAAGCACTGTAAATAGCACTCTAAACTCTCATACCAAAGGTGCACTGTCCTCGCCGAGCCTGAGCGAGAAGCCTGAGGGCGAGTTATTTATGGTGACATGCGCAGCTACGACCCAATTTCAACTGGAAACGTCCACAGGAATGAAGGAAGAGTGTATGGATATTTATTGTGGTGCAGGGTACTTATGGCCTCCTGCAGGCCTCTATGTGAAATTCACCTGAGGGAGCACAGAGCAGGGTTCAGGCATGGGTCTGCTGGCCAGCAACGATCCACACTGAGAGGGGATGCACTGCAACGGCTATATTTACATCAACTACAGTAATATTATCAATAAAAGCCAGGAACCTTAGAGTAACTCAGTCCAAATAAGTGGCCGTGCAGCTGTTACAAGTCTGCCGACAACTCCGGGGAAGGAAGAGGAGCCTTTGAGACCACATAAAGAACATTGAGCCTTATCTGAGTTCTCTAACTGAGATCAACAGGCCAGTTTCCTAGACCCACATTCTCACATTCTGGGAGCTGTCAATACATTTTAAATTTGCACAGATGGAAGACTTTAGCTTTATGTTACTTACCCAGAGTCTGTAAGCGTGAAAGAAATCACAAATGAAATAGACCACCAATATCCAACCACTCAGAAACATCAAAGTGCACATGGCAAACCTTGTAAGTCCACATGGAGCTGGTTTGGACTTAAAAGTACTTGGGTGTTCACTTGGACCACAAATTGGACTGAAATTCTAACACCCATGTGGTCTACAAGAAAGACCAGAACTGTATGTACTTTTTATCTATATATTTATCATACCTAACATAGCTTACAAACTTATGAAAAATACTGGTTTAGTTCATTATAGAAACAATATCTGAAAAAAATGCACAAAAAGTCTACCAAAACATACATGGCTGTTCATTTGTATGAAGGAAAGAAAATCCAAATTTCTACATAGCACAATTACAAGAATGTATATTAGTGTATTAGAGTCAAGGGATGCTGACCTTGCTCCATATCTGCGTGACATTTGCATAGCTCATCAAAAGCTCTGGGCTCTGGCTATTGTTATCTTTAGTGCCAAAAATATCAGGGCTCCATTACAGTTCCATATACAGTAGCCTGCATAGACTATGGACAATATATACTTTGAGAAATCAAACTGACAAAATCTTTAATGTAAGGGGGTAAAGGCATGCTTGTTGCTGTTTCACGAGAGGAAGTCATATTAAATGTTTTAAGACTTAAACGGCTACAAACTAGCCAAACAAACTGGCCCTGCTAAAAACTAGGTGCACTAATGGCCACTAAAGCCAAGATGTTCCTCACCCTTCTACACAGTTAAACACAAGGGCGAAATTAGCAGGGCTGACTACATTCCTGTTGAGCAGTCGTTAATGAGAGCTTGCTTGTGTATCAGTGTCAGGTCAGAGAGGTCCTGGGTGAGATGGGATGTGTGGATAGGCCTTAACATGCCTTTTATTAACAAGCCATTCTTTGGAAACCAAAGCCATGCGAACAGAGCGCAGGCCAGCACATAAAAACACATGAAGTCCTGTAACTGTTACTTTGATGTTTCATGGCTGACCCCTCCGTCACAGGCCACCAGCACTTCATATTGTTCCTCCTCTGCAATTCCAGTCTAAAATCTGCCCCCGCTTAAATCTGAATGATAATCCAAATGCCCAGATTAACTTCACATATGCATTCCTCAAGTGGTCTCTTTTTCCTTGGATTCTAAGGGTAGCATAGCAAGTAAACTTGAGCGCTCCTTCGTAAGTTCTTCTGTAGTTCTCTTAAGTGGGGAGTGAAGGTGGATTTGTTTGTGAGTGGGGGTGTCCTTCTAATGGCTTCTTTGGCGACCATATGTCCTTCACCTCAGCTAAAATTCTACAGTTACAGTAAGGGTTAGTGTGAAAGACAGACAAGCTGCATAATAGGAGGCCTTGGGGCTTTTTAAGCAGATCTCGCCGTATTGCGTTACCGTCAATAAATTCAGCCCCTGCGATAGTGCTGACATAAATTAGGGGCCCTGTTCTCTTCTAACCGCTCCTCCAAAGGTGTCATTGTGCTGAGGCGCATTTACCAGCCTCTCCACACTCTGGCAGTTCCGCAATTAGACGGCCACTTCTCCAGCAAATGCCCACTCGCCTCGGGTCATTGATAGCAAAAGGCTCTTAAACCTTATATTCCCCCATGGAGTGAAAAAGCTAGCACAACATTGGAGTTTGATGCTTTGGCAAATTCGTTAATGTTCTGCACACTTGGGGTGGCTTAGCAGGGTTTTCCTGTACTTGTGCAGTGTTTGTAACATTCAGGGTGTCATGTCTTCACCTGGTGCGGTTTTTGCTTTTATGTTTTTCAGTTTTTGTAAGGTCATGCGAAAAAAGATTTTATTATCCTTGGACAGACTGCTTATTCTATTTGGCTGAATTATCAAAAGACCAAACTGTCTCCTTGCGTATTGCTCAGAAAGTAAAATAAGCACTCAAAGCTTATCTTGTCCATCTCAGCATATTTACACTCTTTTAGGTCCATCAAATCTGGTGAGTAATTGAATCATTTTTGAGCCACTTGGAGTGGGAAAGGAAGACTTGAAAGAGAAAAGTGTAAATGGACGGATATTTCTAAGGCAGGGTCAATGCTAATTTGATGTGACAGGGCCTTCACCCATTTTTCACCTTTCAGGTTTGCGCCGACTTTCAATGGTGCTTTTATTAAAGACAACATTCGGTCTATTTTCATAATTGGCTGTTTTTTAACAACATTACTCACACACATAAGGCGGCCCTGTCCGGGCGTATTCTCGGGTCTCGCTTTTCTCCAGACAGAGTAAGAACTCAGCTTTGAACAAGGTCTCCAAGAGAAATAAAAAACACCAGGTCTTCTCACACTTTCACTCGAATGTAGGTGCAGCGTAGGAGAGGCTGACTGGCTCTTTGCCCGGCCTGAGAGCCAACACCGGGCCCAGCAAGAGCATGTCAGCAACCACGCTGGAGTAGTAGGTATCAGGGCACAGGAAGAGCTAGATGGCGGCGGGCAAACGGAAAAGTGAGATGCACGAGGCGAATCACAGACAAGGTCATAAAGACAGCAAAGGAACAGGAAATGACACAGGATCTTCTTTTCCAATGCTTTCTTTTTTTCTCCAGCAGCCGCAACCAAAGCTGAGAGGCCTATTTGCTGACTGACAGGCGAATAGGGGAAAGCTGACATTGTTGAAGTATGAATTTCACTGTTTGTGTTTTTTGCAAAACACTAAGTCAGATCAGTCCCTCTTGATTGGCGAGAGGGGCTTGACCTGCAGCCGACCCTCTACACAGAAGAGGGGGGTTTTATTGCCCAGTCAGGTTCAATTTATAATAGCCCCGCAACTCAATTTGCAGCTTCTCATAATGAAAGATATTGGCTATGATGAACATACACAAATGTACATGGCACCAGTACATGGCAACAGTACATGGCAACAGTACAGTCAATGATGTATATATTATTTTCTGTCTATTATAGAAATGGAAAGTGATGCATTGATTTACATAATTCAAATGTGTACATCTTTTCCACATCAGTAAATGACATTAATAATGTAATATTATTAACAGTAATATTACTCACTGTAAGATGTATTACTCACTTCTGGTGTATTTTAGTTTACATCATTTGGGAAGTGTTAATGTAATATAATTTATTCAGTCCAAAAGTAACAAAATATTTTATTTTATACGGAAAATACACTGTGTCTGTGAGCAACAACATTGAACTGAAAATATCATGGAAATATCATGTTATTAAATATAGTTTAGTATTAACTGATATCTGATGTTCTCCACCCACACTTATACATGGACAAAATAGGGAAAGGAACAGTATGTTTGGTTTTGATCCTGGCCTGTAGGAGCATCTTCACCAACAGAAACCCTGAAGAGCCCAGAGCTATTGTGACGTCTCTGAGATTGATGGGTAAAACAAAACCATCCTGTAATAAAAGGAAACTCTGAGCAACAAAAGGCAGGATTATAAAATCCCCCTGTCAATGCAGAAACATCAATCCTGCTGGACGCAGACCAAGGAATGAGCATAAAGTACACTTAAAAAAAGCAAAAAGTCATGAAAGAATTAAGTAATGAAATGCATTGTGCGAATACCCGCTTTATGGGAGCTGGTCATCTGGAGAATGGACACGGCACTGCAGGATTATGAAGCAGAGCAGGTATTCTTTTCAGGCACCACAAAATGCCGGTCTGGAATCAATCTGTGATGATACCCCATGAGCCACCCCATGCTATTTTACTGCCTCCCTGTTTCTGTTGTTTTATCAGTGAAGGAATGATACATTTCTGTGCTCTACCTGCTCACAAGTGCTTTAGCAGAATGCTGTAATATTATAGCAGTAATAAATAGTGGAGAGGGTGTAGCTCAGGAGTGCATCCTCAGTACCGTCTGCCTGGCCCTTGATGTTCTTTTGGTATGGAAATAGCCCAGCCAAGACCAATATCATCACTCGAACCCAACAATGCGCTACTCTTTGAGAATGACGGACTATTTGGATATCGGTATAGACTATATTGACTTACATGGCCTGTCAAAAGTTTGAGAACACCCTGGGTTATGGTTAGGTTAGGGTTTTCACCTACTTTTGAATTAAGCACAGATTTTGTTAACATACTAACAGCCTTAGCATTGCTCAATATGAAGGGTCAGATTTTTCCTGAATAGAGATTTTCAACCACTGTACAGCTTGTGGCTGAGACATGTGTTAAACACTTGAAATATTATAATACACGTGAAATATAAGCTACACTGGGGTGCTGAGATGTGAAATGTGTGTGTTTAGCATTTTTCCCAAGATACTACTATCATACATACACTAATCAGCCATAACATTTAAACTACTGACAGGCAAAGAGCATACCATTGATTATCTCATTATAGTTGCACCTGTTAAATGACTGGGACAAGGCAGGAAGTGATTAATCTTGGAGCTGATGTGTTAGAAACAGGACAAATCGGTGCGCGACCAGGAACTGAGTCAGTCATGGGCAGAGCATCTCCAAAACGAGCAAGTCTTGTGGGGTGTTTACTCTATGCAGTGGTCATAGAGTCAAAAGCGATCCAGCGAAGAACAACTGGTGAACCGGCAACAGGGTCATGGGCACCCAGGGCTCACTGATGAAATCCCTGGAGGCCCCACCTCACAACATGCAGGATTTGCTGCTAATGTCTTGGTGCTAGATATAACAGGACACCCTTAGAGGAGTCCATGCCTCGTAAGATCAGAGCTGGAGTCCATGCTTTGAAACATCAGAGCCGTTTTGGTGGCAGAAAGGGGGACCTACACAAAATTAGGCAGATTTTAATGTTACGACTGACTGATGTATTATCCTCAACATCTCATCAGAAATAATCATTTTATATGTGTAAGCCTTTTGAGAGGCAGTGTAGAGACACTGTTCACTGAACATCCAACAACATGCAAGCAGCACAGTGATTGGTGGGTTGCATTCTGCTAAATCTTTATTTTACCATAGTAAGTTCCACTCACTCCTCATTCGCTCCTTTCGCTTTCTTCATTTGCCTCTTAGCATTTTAATCGTGAGTCATGTCCTGATTCCATGGTTGAACAAGTCTAATGACACCTATGTGAGGACAGAATCTAAACAGCAGCAGAGACCGATTGCTGAAGCAGACCTTTCTCCTGTCTGGACTTTTTGTACACACTTACTTAATCTTTCTCGTTCTTCCTCTCTCCCTCCCTCCCTCTCTCTTTACTCATACACATACACACACAGATGTCTCATTGTTCCTCTGAGACTCACTTGGTGTGCTTAATTAAAGTTAAACTGCGGGAATGCCCCTGCCGCTTGCTCAGTGAGAGTCTATAGTGCGCTCTCATTCTCTCTCTCTCTCTCTCTCCTCCAGCGTCTGCACTCTGTCTTTTATCAACTTGTTCAGGAAATCGGAGCCGCCCCCACAGCATTTACTCTTCCATAGCACACTTCCTACTGCGAGCATGCATGCTCAGACAGAGACCAGTGAGTATATTCATACACAGCTCTACTTCGACTTGTATAGTTCTCCATCACAGCCCCTCAAGATTCACAGAAGCAGGATTAGTAACGCTTCAGATTGACTTGACTCAAATGTGTACAGAATCTCTACAGTAATAAAATATTTCATGTGAGAAAATACACATGCACATTTGGATCAAGTAAATTCAGTGTATCATTTTTAGTGCAATAAAGCATCTAATCAATAGAGATAGCTACTCGGATTGGATTATGAAGAACGCATGAAGCATAGAAACGAGAGACTCCTCTCACAATGGTCTTTCACTCTACGTAATTCTACTTTGTTGTAGTTCCTTCAAAATCAGGGTCAGCCTTTCCCGTGTCTGATGGTAAAGGTTATCTTATCAGTTTCTGTTTAGCTCGAGTGACCACCTCAGCGAGCAAACTGGGCTGCTCGTAAAGTGATCAGGGCGGGAGAGGTCTAGTTCACAGAGATAAGAGAGACAGACCATCTGCTGCTCATCTGCACTCTAGTTTGCACCAGGCTCAGCTACAGCCCAGAGCCTACCTGTCCTGCCTTCCACTAAACCTTAAGATGAAGAAGATCTGAAGACAATATGGAGAACATGCTTTGAACTGGGTGACATCTCGGAGTGATAGAACAGCCTGCTAAGTTGAATGGGTCAATAAAGTACTCTCTTGTAATGATGAACAGGTCAGGTTTTATTAATGCTGGAGTGCTGGAAGGCAGATCCATCCACACTGGACTTAAAATGGTAACAAAGTGCTCAGTTCTGATCCAGACATAAAAAATAGGCTTTAATCAACTAAGAATTATTCATTTGTCTATGGTTATACTTTATATTACTAAACAAGTAACGCTCAAGAAAGTGGAATATGAACCTTCTTCGACCTAAACCTGCATATCCTAAAGGTAAATCCTAAAATGTCTTGGTAGTAAGTGCCAACCTGTCCTTCATTGCTGTCTTGAATCAGATGTTCAGTTCTGGTTCAGGACATCTAGTGTCCAGAATAGTCATTGAACTGTGCTGGACTAAGGCCTTCCCGGACCTGAGCTGGTCACCCCGATCTATACAGGCTACTACCTTCTTCAGGATCTTTCAAAAGTGTAGCATAATATCAATCTTCTCAGTCTCCATTTTCAGTTCAGTCTCAATCTCAAAAATTAACAGAGTACTTTTACACTGAACCCAACGTCTCTTCAACAGTGTGACCTGCTGGCCAGCAGCTGTTCAGTCTCCCGCAGCTGCAGCTACTGTAACACTTATTAGAGTGGACATTAACAAGGCCGTGTACCAGCCGAATGGCTTGTAACATGGACAAGCAAGGTGTCGAGATCATTAATTTTAATGAGGAGAGCCGATAATAATCTCATCGGACTGCTTCTTTCACAGTCGGCCCACATCCAGCTTTCCTCGTAGGACTGCTGGGAGTAAGGAAGGTAAAAAAAAACAAAAAAACTCTGAAACCTCCAAGACAACACAGCTTGGATTCATTACATATCAGTATTAGTTTAAGCTCTATTACCAGAACTTGGTGGGCCAGGCGAGGAATCCCTAACTCCTCAAAGTGGCGGCCATCGGAATTTTAATTGTCTGAGACAAAGAAGGTTTTAATTTTTCCGCGGTCCATCTATCTTCCTCCCTGGTCTCTCTACTGCATGCTCCCCCCCAATCCCCTCACTTCCATGGAACAATAAAATCGTCTGGCTTTAAGTTATGGCGAGCGTTTGAAGTGCTGGAGTCGCCCGTAAATTTGGCGGGCACCTTTGGGAGCCGCTCACGGTGGAGGCTGCTGGGCCACTATTTCATAGCTGGGGTGATTTGTGGCACCTTGCATCCCTCTCACCACAGCGCCATAAATCCAAACTTGCGCCGCTGTCGTTAGGGGCCGAGGGGCCCTGGAGAGTGGGTACCCGAGGGCCACTTCTCACGGACTAACGCTTTCGGCCCCGTTTCACCGGTCATCACATTTCACTGGCCTGAACCTGGCCCGAACAGACTGACCCCTGCTATCAAACCCCAGCTGATACTCCCTTTCCCCTCCGCAACCCAAGTCCAGACCTGCACCTCCTCACACAGCCTTTTTACCCATGTACTCATCTGAGCTCAGCTTTCCAGGCCTCCCCTGTCCTACACGCTCATAAAAAGCGTATTCCTATTAAGTTATAAAAGGCATTTGCAACAAATGCACCATTTCATAGGCCTGAAAAGAGGAGAATGTCAGTGGGAGAATAAAACTGAGTTATCGCTTCCAGTTTGAAAAGCGAAGCAACAAGTCAGTGATAACATTGGAAAGACGGACAAGGGCAGCAACTAGGGAAAGCGGAAAATGGATGAGAGAGGGGAGAGTCGCCAGGATGTGATCCGCATGATCTTTGTCCTCTTTTTCGGGCAGGCTCTGGGGCTTCTCGTCGTAGACACCTGTGCGTGTCTTATGTTTCAGCGGCTTTCTGAAAAACAAGAGCTTGGCTCCGATCTCTTAATCCGCATGGCTCCGCGGAGCGTGGTCACATGATACGAGCAGGCCGAAGATGATGGTGGGCCACGATGGTGGGGGTGCGTGTGGTGGGCGAGAGGGATGGGGGGACGCAAGCTTAATCTTTTCTAATTCAAATCAAGGAGGTCCCCGGTGGGGCACGGGGATGATACCCTATCCGCTGCAATCAGGCCGACCTCCACTTCGGCCGCGCTCTAAATGATTAATGGAGCTGCCTTCCCACCTGTTACCATGGCGACGGGTAACCCGATAGCCCACAGGAATTTGTCTGCCCGCCCAAGTGTGCGCCAAGGGAGGAGGCCGAGCTGGGAGATGGAGGCAGAAAGAGAGAGAAAGTGAGAGAGGGAGAGAGAGTGAAAGAGAGAGAATGGAGACGAGCAGAAGGAGAGCTCAGTAGGGTCCAGAAGGTCCATATTTCTCCTTGACTCTTATCGATTAAACAGGATGAAATGAAAGATTTCAAACAAGACAGACAGGGATGGTGTTTATGGGAACATTACTGTGGATGTTATAACTCTAAACAGTTTGAATGCATATCACTAGAAGGCTATAACTAAGGTCAGACTGGTCAGTGTAGAACACGTCATCAAGGAATGTTGATGCCTACAATATCAACAACCCATACACCCCTGCCGCATAACTGTCTGCTGTTGTGCTTTAGATGTGTTGTTGTGGCTAGCACCAATGTAACTGTTAACTTAACACCTTGCTAAAAATATTGCCACTGTTACCTCTTTGTCTGGGTATGCTTGCATCCCCTGCTGACAAAGTGGCACTGGAACAACCCAACAGGGTATGAGTGGTCTCAAATGGCTGCCAAGGCTACCGACAGTTTGTCCAGAGAGCGATTGACAAGGGAATCCATGTTAATGAGGTGGGACCTCTTGTGCTTAAGTGGCCCCGGGTAGTTAAGAGGCTACATGGGGATTAGATATTGATGGACCCTCCGGCCCTTCATTGATTTGCCCATCATGCTCAGTAGGCACTATATTCTGTGCCTAGGCTGGCTAAGGTGTGTTCTGGAGACCTGTAAAAGCTTGACTGGGAAAAGGGTCGCTTTTCATTTTACATATGTTGCACTTTTACTTCAAAATAACAGTGTCAGATTTTTGACGATATGCCGATTTGTAATAGTAACACTGATTTTGCCACTCAGGGCCGCAACGCCATTACTGTACTATGTAACTTTTGTGGAGCAGCAAGAGGCCGTCTGTGTACAATTTGTGTACAATTCTGTAATTTTACTCTTCCCAGTCCGTCCAGAGGGTAATTTCACTTCAGATGCTAGTTCTGTAAGTATATCCTAACTTGTCAACAAATGTACGTGTACAGCTGTGCTTGAGAGGAGCTCAATTTCTAATTACACTCCCTAACTGTAGGGGAACCAATTCTCATATAATACTCCCTTAACTTTGTTAAAACACTAGTAGTATCACAACTTTTATGAGCAAGTTAAAGTTAACGTTCAAGTGAGACATAAGTTAATTCACCATGCACGGCAAGTATGTAAGGGTTGTTCTGTAAATCGAGTACCATTTGCTCATTGCAAACTTCAAAAATCCATGACATTAAAGATATTAAGACATTAAAGATATTACTTTATAACCACAGGTATTAAATCCTTTCATTATAATCTTTATTCAGGGGAGGATTATTATTATTATTATTATTATTATTATTATTATTCAATGTCATGGAATAGTAAATGTTATCTTAAAGTGGCCACTTTCAAACTTACCAGTCACAAACTATTCAAAATATTTGAAAAGTTGCTCTTTAAGAAATGTTTCAAGAACATTTTGTCATATATGATATACGACAACAAGAACACTTGAGTGTTGAAAACATACTTTGACACATTTTTCTGTTCTTAATGCATCTGATCAAACATTGTAGATGCAAATGGTACTCATTTCATAGAATGACAAAAAATTCTCTTAGGGGTCCTGTTTTTTTTACTTTTAATAAGACCCAAATCATAATACACTTTCACTTCTTCCACAAACACAAACGTTATTGATCATGCGGCAAGAAATGTGTTTTTTGACAGACTTTCTCTGTTTGTCCTAACGTGACAAGATTAGATTGCAACATAATGCTGTTTAATAATTGGAACTTCAAAGGGTTAACATGCATTCCTGTACTTTAAATAAAAAATGGAAAAAAAAATCAATCACGAGATGCATGAGTGTGTGTGTGTGTGTATGCATGTGGTGTGTCTGTTTGTTGGGGAGTATCTAGTATCAGGGTCGTTGTGGTGGTTAAAGGTGGAATCAGCTGCTTGGCTTTCACAGGAAACCACATAGACAGAAAATGCTGTATGCGGACCTGGCTGTATTGAAATACCATCCCGCCGTGTGTGTGAGTGTGTGTATGTGCGTATTAGAATACCATGTGTCTCGTTGTTCACGCTATTACCTAAGGTAACAGTATACACATAGTAGCTTCTCCCACAACATCTTGTCAGTCATTAATGTGGCCACAACTTTGGTTTTTTCGTCTTGCCAAGCCCGCTGTGAAAAAAAGAGAAAAGATCTAGACAAAGAAAGTAGCCATAACCACATGAACACTGAATGAACTGTGTGAACCGACATGTGAACACTGTCCAAGTTCCACATAAAGACAAAAGCTGTATGTTAGGTTCTAGGAGGAACGCTGCAGTGAAAGTAAATTAGCAATAGCCATTTCTACAATTATAGGCACATGTTGGAACTTAAAGGTTGCTTCTTTTGGAGCTGATTTATTGGTACAGTGTTTGCTAGTAAAGGGCTGGATGAAATCTACATGCACTGTGAGGAATGACTGATGCAGTGGGGGTATCACTGACAGACTGACAGGTCTATAAAGCAGGTCTAAGCCACTGCTCTGCTGCTCTGGGTCTCGGTCGCCTTCAGACTGAAGTTTCTCCTGCTTCCTGTATGCTCTCACAGGCTGCGGAGGGATGTTACAGAGCTTCACAGAGCTTTACAGACAACACAAAAATACTGAGAGCCACAGAGCTCTGTCTGTGTTCAGTCCAGCTCAGCAGTGTGGAATGTATGCAAATACTGTGTCCCGTTTTTACCCTGTTCCCATCCTACAATATTGAAGGAACAACCTGAACTCAAAAAATAGCTCAACTTTAGGTGCAGAATTTGTAGACACCTACTCATCAAGCGTTTCTTCTGACCTTGTTCCCACTTTGCTAAAGTAACAGATTCAACTTTTCTGGGAAAACTTTGAACTAGATGTTGGGCCATTGCTGTGAGAATTGGATTGCATTCAGCCACAAACAGCATGAAATACAAATACAATACAATTCATGCCAAAAGAAAGTGGTTGGCACTCCATCACTCCAGAGAACGCAGTTCCACCACTTCATAGTTCAATGCTGGGGGGACTTTATTCCACTGTAACTGATGCTTAGCATCAGGCATGATGTCCATAGACTCAGGTCCAGCTGGTCCAGACCATTTCATGTTAGTGTTCAAGGTTATATTTATAGGGATTATACAAGCTGTGAACATTTGCATGACTCTGCCAGCGATGCCTAACTAGAAGATGTATCTGGAAACTTCTGAACATAGAGAGTGTAGAGCATGTCCTATATTTAAGATTTGTTCATAATGTGAAATGGCATGCTTCTCTAAAATCTAGAGTTATCCAGATTAATTATAATTTTTTACTGATGTTTTTTCCCATCTTAATAATGACATAATGAATTTTATTCACATGACTTACATTCTTTATCAAAAGGTTAGTTTTATAGTGTGTTTGACAGTTTTCATTTGTTTTGGGACGTCAAAATAAGTGAATGGCCAAATGATGAAATTCTAATCATAAAACATTATCAATTTCTAATAATAAACACAAATATCCCTAGTCAAAACTATCAACGTTTGACATTCACACTTTCCACAAGAAATCTACTTCTTTTAGTGACCTGCAAAAAGTAATATACATCAAAAGAATAAAGGTATAACATTTTGGTGTATTTGGAGGTAGGCCTGCTGGCTTATTTATGCACAGAGCCATTTCTTTAGACTGTCATATTGCTAAAAAACATAAGAGGCAGATCATCTACTAACTATCGGGCTAACTAAAAGTGGTCCTCATTGCTCTAATTTGCACACTCTTCAATATAGAAGCTGTTTCTATATGCAGTCTGACAGCTGTAGTAGCCTTCTTTAGAAGAACATGGCTGGAACAGGCAGTGAAGCAATTATTTTTACAGTTTTGACCTTTGTCAGAACATGCCTTTACTATTCAATACCCATTAAGCATGATCACAAACTTTCCCAGAGTTCCACTGCATACTGTTTACTTCCACAAACAAAGAGTGTGTTCAAAACAGTGAGGATTTTCAACTCTATAAGCCCTGGGAGCAGAAATAGTTAGTCACAGTGGAACATCTGACACACGTAACTGCCGTATTAGAGTAAGGAGTGAGGTAATGTGGTCAGTTGGAAATAGACAAATGGCAAGAATCTCATGGGTAAAGTATACCATTTATCCAGAACAAGGCCTGTAAGCAGAGTGTGGAGACAATGTTCTCCAAATTCCTAAGACAACCAGGAGTTATTACATGTTATGAGGCCTGTATGGCAGTGCAAGCAATACCTCATCTCAGCAGCAGAATCAAAGGACAAGGAATGTTCCTAGCCTCAGTGAAGGCAGGGTATGTATGAGGGGTGTAGAGGTGCATGGACAGTAAGGGGCAGTAGGGGCCAGTCTAATCGGGTTTCATGATTAATGAGAGGAGGAAATGGGGTCATGTTGTATTAAGAAAATGTGTGTTTAAACCCAAAACCGGCACAGAGAGGCAGACTAATGCATCTGTTATCGACTGGACACCTGAGAGCGAGAGGCTGTTAGAGCGCTCCCAACGGCCTGCAGGGTCATCCATCCTCACCAAGCACTCCCTCTCTTCCCCTCATCCACTCTACCTCTCTTCCTTTTATGCATTCATTCCTCTTTGCCCTTCTTCCAGTCTCTTGTATAAACATGTATCAATATATCAATGCTTTTCCATTTTATTTTTTTTTATTTTTCCTTATTTCTGTTATTCACTCTCTCCACCTTTACATATGCTCCTCTTCATTAATTTAGAAGACACTGTAAAATGATTTATACTTACACTGATGATAATTTTTGTTGTTATTGTTGTTTTTTTGTTTGTTTTTTTGACAGCAACAATATATGTAATACATGTAAGACAAGTACAGTATTTCCCCACAACCTGACATTGCACTAAAACAAAGGTGTGTGTTTGTCTGGCAAGTCCATGATGGCCAACACTCAATCCTCTCTGAATCCCTTCACTGAACAGGAACTTGATCCTGATGGCTTGTAGGGGTTATAGAAGCATGGCCTCAGGGCTTCAGTGCTGAGGGCAGAGTTTCAGACCTGCTAGTACTGCACACACTCCTCTAGTGCAAACACACACAACTGATCCTGACAAATGTCCAGCTTAAGCCACATATACATTGACCTCTCGTTGATGTTTGTTGAATATTAGTCAAAAGTAAATAATGTACTATTTGTAAAGGAAATTTAAACTAGAATACTACAAATAAACATGAACAATAGAGTATGAGCTGACTTGACAGAAATTGAAAAGTTACTATGACAAAATGTATCTAAATACTTGTGCACTAATACTGAGAAAAATCAAGCAAATGAAATCAGTTGGAAATATTGGGCTGATGATCGGTAATGTCACCAAGCTAATGTTTTTGGTGTCTCTTTTTGGAATGTGCATGACTGTGTCAAGCCTAAGGTCTTATTTGCAATATATCATCACTCTCATTCAAAAACCTTGTATGCTGCTGTGTTGTCTATCATGGTGCTGTCTTTATCTTTGGATACCCTGCAGTATTTCTGGCAGTATTTCAATGAATTTCCCATTGCTAAGAGCTTATTACTTTGTACTATGTCTCTATACATGGCATCTAATGTGTATTTCCAAAAAAACTCCAGAAGAAAACATCTATGAATTTTTTTGCATATCAAACTGCCGTTTTAGCAACAACATTAAAGAGTTCAAGCAAAATAAAAGAAAAAAATAAGAAAAGTGTATAAAAGAAAGAAACTAATTTAAAGAAACCAACATGCCAAGTTGACATTAAATTAAAAAAAATGATGAACATAACAATTAGTGATGACCAGGTCATCAAGGCTTTACTGCAAGATGTAAAGGTGCACAACTGAATTGTGTTTTGCAAGTATCTAGAGAATGGCTGAAAACATGGCCAGCGAATAAGGCACCTGTACAGGTTACTCATTCTATTTTGTAGTTTCAATGTAGCTAGTAAGGTATTTTATAACTTAAACAGAAGAGAAGAGTGCCTTGTTTTTTCCTTATGCCCATCATGTTAACCAGTACCAAAGACCTTTTTTTTATTTTTGTTGGATATTCCAGGCACTCAACCCACCTTTAATTCAATACTGTATTTCATTTGCCAACAGAAGGCTGCAGACAGCCAAACCTCAACACAAACAAACATCCCAAAAATGCGAGAAAGATCTGCAAACCAATCTTACATGAAGATCATTGGAAGATGTGATGATGGTGAGTCATAAGCTTATCACATTACCTTAGAATTAATACCATATTTACACATGTATCAATAAACTTTACATTCCATGTAAACATTCCTATTATTTAGTCTATTTGCTTACCTACGAATCAGTAGGTATTTGCCTTATATTAGATGCAAAAATATCTTTGCAGATTCACAGATGCTAAGCTTGGTTGCTTTTATCTGTTTTCTAGAGAGTCCAGATGGTATAAAAACAAAATCAGTTTTGCAAACATTTCATTCAGGTGTTTTCAGTTCGAAATGGACCATCATACTGAAATGGACCATCATACTGACATGTTCGGTTCTAAAAACAAAAATGGAAGGTGGATGACCATTAAAACAAACATTTACTCATCCAGAGATCGTTCTCATAGGGTGTAGATGTCCAAATAAATAAAAGCATTGTCATACAGAGCCAAAATCCCCTGAAGGCAATGGAAAGCACAGTAAACTACCTTTTAATCAAAGAAAAACTTCATAATGTGTAATCATAAAATCTAAACCTGACATGAGCCTCATGAAATTCTAGCTTCTTTTACAAATATATGACAGCCATGTTGAATGCATAAAAGAGAACAGTTGTGTGATTGTTTGGCTGAACAAAATAATAGTTCACAGAAGAATTTATTTTAGATTTTTTTCCTCGTTCTGAAATAGAAAAAGATATATATATAAAAATGAGCTCTTGAAACGCTCTGTGTTTACTTTAATATCAGGAATAGCAATGCATTTTACACCACAGACATTGAAGTTAGAGCACATGCCTGACCTTCAAAACTGCCAGTCTTAGGATGACAATGATTTGCAAACACATTACCATCCAGAGAAAGTCATCAACACTAAAAATGAAGCTATACTTCATTCTAAATCCTAGTAGAGCAGCAGGGATTATACGTGTTTGGTGCAACATGAAGAAAAAGTAGTTATTTATACCAAAACACCTCGGTAATGGGCAAGATCCAAATATGTAGGCAGTATCTGTGTTGTATGAGGGAGTGCAGTCAGATTCTTCACAAACGACTCTTGGAGGCTGTGTGATACTCTAGTATAGAATATCACATTGATTTTCTCAGAGTCATCTTGCTTTTAGACAGACGATCCTGGTTTATTGAACCGTTGGCTCATAAGAGCTCTATACATTAGCAGACAGTCAGGATCAAAAATAAACTGAGAGTAAGGTCACCTCTGCCTCACCGGCATCAGAAATTTTGAACAATGTCAATCATATAAGCATGTTCATTATTATTTTAAGAAGCTCATCAGCTCATGTCAAATGTACATGTTTAGTTTGTACATGTTCACTGTCCCAAAAAGAGATGTATGTCTACTGTACTAATCTCCTTATAATACCAACACTAATCTTGTAATTCAAGAAAAAAAAATATTTAAATGTTGTTTGTCTTTATGCTCCCACTTGATAATAAATGTCTCTAATAACATGTAGTTACATGTTAACAATCCATTCAATAACAAAGTAACTACTGGTCATGTACTCACTGTTAATGACGGTCTACAGTAATGAGCCTATATAAATACAATTATAATTGTATATAAACTACAGTAATAAGCCCATGTAAATACACCTCAGTTTCCATTATTGGAATGACACAAGCGTATCTAACAGTTGATATAAATATACTTACCCTCACCCTATTACACCTTCATAATTACAATAAGGTCCAACTTTATGGTTAAAGTGCCTTCAAATACTGTGCAATTACACATTTACAACACTTGTAATAACCATGATGATGTAGTCTTTTTACAGATGGATTAGAGCAGTTCAACATATGTAAATACTTGTGTACCAACTTTAGTATTCACTCATGTAATTACACAAGTGTAACTCAATGACAGAATATTCTCTTGTAATTATGTGTAATAAGGAAGTGGGTTTTAAATTATATTTATATGAACAGTTGATTTTCTTGTCACAAGTATTTAGACACAGCTGTGTAATGAATTACCCCTTTGTTAACCCTCTGAAACAGCGAGTACACAAGCAGTCATTAGATTGTTATTGTATGGGCTGTTAATGTGTCATTACACAGTTTTACACAATTACAGACACTTTATATAAAGCGGGACCATTTACTGTGCTAAAAAATGTGCAACAAGTCTGTATACTAATAACTTCTCAACATCCTTATGAAAATTAGTCATGAATTGGTATAGAAACATTACATTACATAGAGGGTCTTTTAACCATAAACCTTAAGAAAACATCATATTTAAAAACATTTGAAATGTTCTTTAGGAGAACCAAAGGCACATCATCAGTCCCAAGAACCCATATTTGTCATCTTTTAAATTTTTTTAGATATATAGGTCCCATATAATACTTCCACGCTTAAACTGAAATGCACGTCAGGCAAATGTGAAGTTGATCTTTTGACCTGCTAAATAGGCCAGTATCTATATTATATTCAGAGTGGTGCAAAGGTTCCAGCTCAGATCATGAGAGCACTCCACCCAGTACGCTCGTTCCTCACTATCGTGGCTGGGGTGAAGGGTCGAACGATCCATCACAACAGTTCCTGCAGTGAGAGACACACGAGAGAGTCCTCTCAGGATTACGGCGGGCCCGAAGATGGCCCTCTCTGTTTATAGCAGCTAAACCTCTCCATTACATTAAACTCCCTATTTCCAGAGATGTGTGAACTCATTGGCCATTCCATTTGAGTTACTCTGCTTTGGCCACTGACCCCCCTCCCCCCCTTCAATTCTGAGTGCGCCAGAGCTGCTGGTTACATTAGCCTGTGTTTGGACATCTGCTGGGGCTCGGCTCAACGAGTGGGCCTGTCATCATGAGCTTTAGGAAATCGAGAAATTGCACAAACAGTGAGCGGCGCGGTAATAAAAACAAGCTCCCGCTCGCTGCATTAGGCCTGCATTAAGCCAAACTGTCTGAGCTCAAATGATGCATCGATGCTGTTAAGGATATCTTTGGTCACAATTAGTGACATTTTAAATGCTTCCTGTAGGGGCCTGAGCAATGTGACTTCTCGTCCTTTTTTTTGCCCCCTGTCAGCTTATTTTCCTGTTTAGTGTTGGGCGTGTAAATCATGTCTTGTGGTCTAATAAAGTGAAGTTTGTGTACATTTGACATAGAAGATGCTTAACTTTACAGCTCTTCGTAGAAGTGTGTAAAAACAAGGAGTGAGCTGCAGGAATAATAAAGGGAGATGGACTGATAGGGGCAGCTCTCAGCAGGGCAGAGCCATGGAGAGGGCCTTCGCTTATTTACTTTAAACACGCTCCTTTTTTTCCTAGTCAGCCATGAATCTCTAGTGAAAAGATCCAGACTGATGTTTTGTCACGTGTAAAATACGAGCTGCTTAAAGATATTGTCCTATAGCGTAAACAGTGAAATGACCCCCAGAGTAATAACCATCAGTCACATGCAGCGGATATGTTCTAATATGATGCCGTGCCAATATTTTGAGGGCCCCTTTTTCTTCTTTCCTCTTTGGTTTTAAAAGGAAAAGCTGAATTAGCAAACAGGCTGAATAATGACCCTACAGGGAGATATGAATGGTGGTGGGGAAATCTGAGAGCCGCCGTGTTTACTGCTTCCTCCGCCTTGCGCTCTCCCTTGGCTTTTCTTCACCAACACCGACCCCCACCGATCCCTCCGAGTGATCAGCGTCTGGAGAAATCTGAAATCTAGAAGCCAAAAAACTTGTACAACCGTGCTTTTGCATATTCATCAAAACTTCTGTTGTTATAGTAAAATGAGACTTCTTACAAAATGAAATGGAAATACAAAGTAGGTTATCTCGTTAAATTAGAAAATAATTCATTTACATGGTCTCTACCTGAGCTAAGCTCGACCGAGCTCACACATCAATGCAGTTTCATAGGACGAGAGCCTAACATTCATTTACATGGTGTGTTAAAGCTGAAATTGGCCATGAAGACAATTTTATTGAAGGAAAAAAGGAACTGAACTGTAGAAATAGTTTCCTTTCTGTTATCTAGACTTAATGTTTAAACACTGACATGAGGCCTCTAATGCAGATGATAGAAAATGGAACAAGCTGTGGTCCAGCACATTTCAGATTGATTAAAAGTTGCTATGATGTGAGTTCATCCATTACAGTTAGTTATTTTTTTCTTCAAATGGTTCCTTCCAAAGAAAACAAGGCCACTGATAAAAGTGCCCGAGTGGCTGCACTGTTGCTTAATTAAATATTATAATATTGGTGACTAAATTCATTATCTGATTTTATTAGGCTAGAGCTGTAGCAAAGCTGCCCCTCAGGCAGCCAAACAGGTAGACCAAGCTAATGATAGAAGAGCTATTTAAAGTTAATCAAATTCCATACAAATCCTTCTCTCCCGCTCTCTCTGGACTTGGTTACTAACACACACACACACACACACACACACACACACACACACACACACACAAATATAGCGAAGGAGATGAGTCAGTCCAGTTAACCCTTTTGTGTCCAATAAGTAAAAGTCGTTTGATAGCGAAGTGATAAATTAATTTGTTGCCAATGGCAAATAAACATACTTTTAAGACACAGTAAAGAAAATGATGAATTAAATAAAAGCATAAAATTTAAAAAGGACAATATTAACTGACCTCTCAACCTTTAGGCTTAAATAAATGGCAATAGCACTTTTTCTTCCTCTAAGAGCAGTCTATAGATAGGAAATAAACAATGAGCACAATTATACAAACTGTAAACCATTCTTGGGTGCATATCTGCTTGTGGATATCCGTCCGTTGCCTTTTTATTGTCATGTGTTTTTACAGACTTTTCTTAT
Source organism: Salminus brasiliensis (assembly GCF_030463535.1). Classification (NCBI taxonomy): domain Eukaryota; kingdom Metazoa; phylum Chordata; class Actinopteri; order Characiformes; family Bryconidae; genus Salminus; species Salminus brasiliensis. The sequence goes on along the minus strand of NC_132881.1, from coordinate 25,584,907 downwards.
AGAATAATAAAACAGCCTAAAACACACCATATAGAACTGTCTCACAGCAGCGGCAACATGTTACAGCACAACCACTAACCCATGGAAAAAGTGGCTCATAAATGTCACGAGTCGCCTGAAAAAGCATGGCAGGCAGCAGATTGTTGTGACCGCAAATTGATTAAAAGTGATCACACTGTAAATATATACTATAGGTGAGGTGAGAATACGGACTGATTCTTAAGCTTTCTTTCTCTCTAGGTCCACGGTCCTTGAGCTCAAGGTCAAATGAACTTTAAGCGTGACCAGGAAAAGTGTCCATGGGACCGCCAGGTTAATCTCTCTAGTGACCGCCTGTGTTGGGTCTGAAGTGATGCATTTGCATGCCTCATTTGCCCTCATCAAAATATTTTTAGCCCCACTCAGCAGAACTGACAGCAGCACAGTGTGGATATTTGAGCTGAATCATTTGTCAGTGTCAGAGTGACGAAGGTGTTAGATTTGTGCAGAGGGACACTCAGAGCCGTGAGCTTGGATTTCAAATGTCTTGAGACATTTCCTTAAAGTCTATAAAGCCTGTTAGTTCTTTACCTTGCAACAGAATAATGCGGAAAAGCTTAAAAAATGTGTCTGCGTGTGGCAAAGGTGAAGAAATGAGATCATTTAGATTATAATTAGGTATGATGAATTATGAGGTTGCATGGTTAATAAAGCGGAACAGGCCTGTGGGTATACTGTGGCAGGATGGAAATATAACTATGTTACTATTAATATTACTAGATATTACTCTAATATAAAATATTTGAACATTTAAATTAGAAAGTTATGTTTACTGTGATACGCTGGTTGCCGGGTGGTCACATTTAATTTTATGTCTACACTTTTTTGGACCAAAAAAAGACATTTAGTGTATAGCTGAATTCTTAGTGCACCCTCAGACCCCCCTTCATAATCTATTCCCTTATCTATTTTCTTATTTATTACTATTTAGTACTTATCCATTTCTATATTACTAGTATTACTAGCACTGATAATGTGTTATATAGTTATACAGATAATGAGTTATATAGTTGTACTTAGTAAATTCTAAGTATGTATATATATATATAAACATATATGTGTGTATATATATATATATATATATATATGCATAGGGAGCTTGTGAAGAATATTCTATTAGGTTAGATTAGATTCGATTACTGCATATATTATAGATCATTAATACAGGGCAGTATGTATAAATGATAATGATATTAGCATACTCTCTCAGCTATTTTTAAAACTTCTCATTTGCCTTTCAGAGAGCAGAACGATCACCTGAGCTCTGCTGAAGTGACACTAGAGCACTAGAGGGTATTTTCCATAAACAATAGCTCCAGAACCAGCCAAGCACAGTCAGGTACTCTATTTCCCTTCTTTCTCTTCTGTATTTCTCCGTCACTTTCTGCTCACCCTGCTCCAAAGCACAGCTGTCTCAAAGGCCAGTGGGTATTATTATTTTGTAGGACATTAGTAAAGGTCTCCATCACCGATGATGACAGGTGAGTTGTGTACGGTGAGTGGTTTAACATTGTCATATATTTGAGCTGTGAGGATTGAGGAAATAGATGAATGTGCCAAAAAAATACATGTGCCAAAGGCTTGTGATTATGATCGACAGACCTATTAAACAGCACGGGACTATTTAACCTCTTAAACTGCAGGCTTGTTATTTAAACATAAATCCAGACTCATTATTCAGTGATTATTATACATTATGTGGGGACTAGAAGATGAAAAGGTACATTGGGTAATTAAGTAAAGTTTGCACTTGGGTAGTTGGAGATAATGAAGTGATATAAATCTGAGTAGCTACACTATTGACAGTAACTTGTTTGTTCTTTTTCATTTTATTTTTGAAAATATTATTAATATCAAGAAGGAAGAACATTTTAAAGATAAGAAATTTAGAACCCTACAACTTAAAGAACTAGTAGGTGCATATTATAATAAGTACATATTTTTATATTTTGCTTATATATATATATATATATATATATATATATATATATCATTGACTATTAATTTAATAAGTAATAATAAGTACTTTCTATTTTGTTCAAAAACTCAATTTAATGTTCATTTGCTGCTTCTTTATTTGTTGGCTGTTATTTGTTACTTATGTTTTATGCTTTATGTGTTATTTATTTCATTATTTAATTCAATGAATTTCAATACATTTCAAATGTTATGCTAATGGATTAAATGCCCAATTATTTTTCTCTAGCTACTCACATGCAATACCTAACATTTTTTAATGTAAAATGCCCAATTCAGTATCTTGAAATGTGTCCAGTCATGTGCAGAATTCATACGTCTCTTTCAGTGTAGATGTAAATGCGTGGTCTCCAACACACTTCTCAATAATGACAATCATGCCAATCTCTTCTGTAGTCCAGAGATAGGCTTCTATTTGCATTACGTGACAGTTAAAACCCTTCAACAAGAGGAACTAAGAGGAACAGTAGATTGCACTTCACTTTCATATACAGGCTTTCTAAAGGTTGAGAATGGCTTTACAAAGTATTGCTATTATGTGATCTAATCTAAATTGAAATAGTTCAGTATTGTATTATTACAGACTTTTTTCAAACAGAACAAAATCACCTAAAATGTCCGTCTAACGTGTACATGTGCCGTACGCCAGCACGCAAGGTTTATAGGAGTGAGACACTTCCATATATGAGTATGTGTTCCTCTACTCTAGGGGCAGCAACCAAACATGGAGCGGGATTGTGGTATGTTTCTTCAGCTAAAGGTACAAGACCCTACAAGCTGAGTGTCTATCTGGGAGCAAGGCGATCAGGTCCAGATGGAACAGGTCATGACCTCCACATGGCCGTACAATCGCCCACAGTCTCTTCACGTGTGTGTGTGTTAGGAAAAGGAGAAGACAGTGGGGCATTAGAACAAACATAGGAATCAAATGACGAATCTTACAGATGATATGTTGCATGCTAGATAAGCTATCATTTTAAGTTTGATCAAATCAGTACAGTGAAGAATGTGTGTGTGTGTGTGTGTGTGTGTGTGTGTGTGTGTGTGTGTGTGTGTGTTCGTATGATGTGATACATGTATAATGCTGTCCAGTATTAGCAGTATTAGAAGCAGATGTATAGGGAACAGAAGGGTCTCTCAATGTTACATAAGGGATTTATAAGATTGTCGGGTATTATATTTAAAATATATATATATATATTTCTTATAAATATATATTTATAGAAGATAATTCACATTACACTCTTAAAAATAAAGAAGAACCGCTATTGGTTCCATAAAGAACCATGTATTTCATAGAGATGTAAGTAAGTAAGAAGAAACTTTAACAGACCCAAAAATCTTTTTCTTGGTTATTTATCAAGTTAAACGGGTCTTTATGGAACCAAAAGTGGTTCTTCTGGCCTTTTGTAGCATCTTAATTTTTTTAGAGTATACTACGATTTTTTGCTGACCCCAGATGAAGTTGCTCATTTGTATTACATGTAGTAGCTGAAGCCTTTTTAGCTTTTTTTAGTTTGGAACGGAAGATGCTAGACTAATGTTGCTAAAAATCCCTGGACTTGGACTGTCACCAACCTCATCTTTGGAAATGTACACCTGAAAATACCTCTCTCATCCCACTCAGAACACATCCAAGATCTTCATTTGTTTTATTCAGACAAATCAATGTGGTTTAGAACACAGTATGACTTACTTTCTATAAACATAACAATAAACATCGGTGGAGCAGCAATTTAGATGCAACAGAGCTGCTGTTACCTCAGCTCATTGTGGTCCAGTTTTAAATGAATAGTAGTACAAAGCGGGACGTAAATCTAATGAAACTGTAGTACCAACATCAGCCTAAATGTTTACCTAATGTCTTTTTGTGCCATTCTAACTTGTGTACACAGTCATTTAGTAGATTTCTGAAGTAAATAAATTTAGATATGGGTTTATATTTACTGAGATAAGATTGGGGATAGTCTAAGTACTGTGATTCGTAGCAGCGTTAGCATTAGCATTAGGGTTTTAAGCTAAAGAAGCAAACGTCAGATCATTATTCTGTTCTGGTCCTATTAAAATTACACCCAAATAAAGCCTGGACAATGTTAAAAATGCTACCCTGGCAGAAACTACATTTCCAGAAAAGGACTTTTATTTTGTAATGTTAGATGCAGCTATCATTTTTTTTATGAGCAATTTCTTTATCCACAGAGCATCTAAGCAGAAATGTAATAAAATGTCTTGAATTTACTAATTGATATTAATAGAATTTACATTCTATTTTATACACTGTGATTTATCGTTCCCCGTCTACACACACAGATATGGTTCTGTTCTTACTCACCCAGGCCTGAAACTGTGGAGGAGGAAGAGGAGCAGAAGGCTGCGGTGAAGTGTGTATTGATTCCCTCGTTCTCTCCTTCCTCTCCTCCTCTCCAACACAGCCGTTAGGCTGCTCCCCCGGTCCCGCAGCTGAGAGAGGAGCACTTTATCAATGGCAGGACCCTGAGGGATCAAACGGTGATATATCAGAATGAAACAGGCCAGAGTCTGCACTCACACACACGCACAAACACACAAGCACACTCAGACAGACAGATTAGAAAGATAGCTCAGTGTCTGCACTCAACAAGGCCAGTGTGACCACAGCAACAGTATCTCCACTCTCACACAAAGCCCAGAGATAACCTTCATCTGTGCCTAACACGACCACGGAGACCACAAGAGGAGCATGACTGTGTGTTGGTTTCTCGCAGTGTTTTTACTGGTGAAGACACCAGATCACATAAAAAATCTCTATTTGAGGAAAGTAGTTGAGATCTTCTCCAGGTCAACCCCAGCCAGTGTGTGGATTTGTTTAATTCTATCACCAGCTTGATTTACCCGCCAGGTGTTGGATGATAACTATAAATAATTCTAGACTCCCATGAGGAGAGCTTTGGAGATGTTTTTTTTCTGAATGATTAGCGACTCTTTGCTGGATGTATGCTAATTACAAAAGGCAGAGAACTGAGGTGAGGCGGTTATAATTAAACATGTTGCTGCTTGAATGATGATGTGCTGAATAATTAAAGAACGGTTTACTGATGAATATTTCATTAAAACTAACTGCATGTAAAGTGCTGGGTGTGTCTGTTCTAATTTGGGGGATTTAGGATGATTACACAGTGCTTGTGTGTGTCTGTAGTGCTGCGTTAGTATTTGTCTAAATCCTAAAACAATTTTACATAACTTCAATATTTCAATGTTGTTTCACATATATGTGAGACATTTTGTTTATGTGCAAATATGTGACATGTTGAATCTGAAATCAGTGTTTTCAGTGAGGCGTTGTGTGGTTTTATGAAGGTGAAGTAAATAAAATGAACCAGGACTAGTTTCACATTTTGCTATTTTCTTGTGTTTGATTTATGCCATCCTGCACATAACTCCTAAACTTAAAATGATTACTAACCATACACTTCAATAGTGCTAAATTATTATTATTATTATTATTACTATTATTATTATTACTATTATTGTGATTATTATTTTGTTAATATATAATTAATGTAATACATTGTTTTTCTACATGTAATATATATTTAATTCATGTAATATATTAATATAATGTTTAATATAATTTTTAACAATAGTACAATTTAATCTCTCATAAACATTAATATGGACACGTTACGCACAATTACATATAAATATAACATTTTAAAAATATTTATAAATAATGATGACAATAACAATGGCATTAATGACATCAACAACAATAAATACAAATATAAATAAATATGTCATCAAAAAGAAATAATAATAATAACCCAGCTAATAACAATTAGCATATATATATATATATATATATATATATATATATATATATATATATATATATATATATATATATTATTATTATTATTATTATTATTATTATTATTGTTGTTGTTGTTGTTGTTCCTTTTCATTAAATTTGAGCCGTATGAACTTAACCCTTATGACGGTCTACTTGACCTACATGTGCCCACACACGAGAGAGAGAGAGAGCGAGAGAGAGAGAGAGAGAGAGAGAGAGAGAGAGAGAGAGAGAGAGAGAGTCTAATTTGGTTCAGATGAGTCTCCGGCAGACAGCAGTCACTGGCTATTTCAGTCTGTTGTGGTGTTTCAGCGCGTGCATTATTATTATTATTATTATTATTATTATTAATATTATTAATTATTATTATGGTTGTGATTATGATTATTATGATTAATAATAATAATAACAACAACAACAACAACAACAACAACAATAATAATAATAATAATAATAATAATAATAATAATAATAATAATAATGCACGCGCTGTTTCTGCGCTTGTCCCGGTTACACAGTCATTAATCATATGATCTGACAGCCCTCATTACGAGCGCAGGGCTGAGCGGTGAGTTCAGGCTTTAGTCCACAGCACTGAACTCCTCCACACCCTGCAGAGCAGGATCAGGACCTGAACGGAGCTGGAGGTGGAGATGTTCTCCTGCACTGTCCATGAACGTCACTCGGCTCCAGTCTCGCCTGCTGACCGCAGTCCCAGTAGACCCGCAGTGATCTTGAGCTCTGCGTGTCCATCTCGCAGACCTCAGCTCTGAATTAGCTGACCGTCGATTCTCGCTTTACACAATGCGGGTTCAGGTCATCTGGTCCGTCAGTCAAATGGGCGCTGTGTGTAACTCGGGTTTACACCGGGCTCAGAGGCTGACCGGCTGAGTGTCCGCCTTTCACGAGGGAGTGGAAATACTGCAGCGTAGACAGACTTTAGGAAAGAAAGAGCAGAGCCAGCATATTTTGGATATATATGCAGATATAAATGTATTTAGTATAAATGTAATTTAGATATACATGTAATTAAAAATGTTAGGAGCTAAAAGTATCAATATTGATCAGAGCAGGGGTGAGAATAATATTAGAAGACTCGGTTAATTAGTATCAGTGAAATGAGTTATAAAGCTCATATTGTTAGAAAACACGCACGTGGTGTTTGATCACTCTACTGCAGGGTCTCAGTTTTATCTACAGGAACGTTCAGGACCGCTGGGCTCTCTGACCTCCAGTTAAATTCACACTTTTAATAAGGGGATAAGGGGGCGTGGGGGGATATTACATTACAGCGAAGATTACATTTCAGTCATGCGGAGCAATTGTAAAACGATGCTTAGCATAATTACAAAAATTATAATAATAAAACAACGACGACGATAATAATAATAATAATAATAATAATAATAATAATAATAATAATAGCACCCTTTTTCATCTTATAATAATAATAATAATAATAACATCCTTTTCTCATCTTATAATAATAATAATCATAATAATACGTTTTATTATTATCATTATTGTTATTATTATTAGTAGTATTATACGTGGTTGTAGTTAATCAAACGTTGTGCTATAAACACATCTGTACGTGCAGTTAAATACATTATATTTAGTGTTCATGTTACCATAAAATATACGTGTATTATATATGTGTGTGTAATCAAACATGGCTTGGTATTGATAATTTTCTTTGTGATTTTAGAATTTCTTTATTTATTTATTTATTTATGATGAAAAATATTAAAGTATGTTTTCACAGTTTTACAGTTGTGACTACATGGTACAGTATATCGTGTGTTTTCGATCACACACGTGTCCACATAGCACATAGCGTGTGTTTTACTGCATGTGATCGCGGTGTCTGGAGCTCAGCTCTGAAACGAGCACACTCACACGATCACAGAGAGCTCTCTTTTACCCCCAACACACAGACACACACAGACACACACAGACAGACCGACACACAGACACACACAGACACACACACACAGACAGACACACACACAGACACACACAGACACACACACAGACAGACACACACACAGACAGACAGACACACACACAGACACACACAGACAGACAGACACACACACAGACACACACACAGACACACACAGACACACACAGACAGACAGACACACACACAGACATACACAGACACACACAGACACACACAGACACACACAGACAGACATACACAGACACACACAGACAGACAGACCGACACAGACAGACACACACAGACACACACAGACACACACAGACAGACAGACAGACACAGACCGAAACACACAGACACACACAGACACACACACAGACAGACAGACCGACACAGACAGACACACACTTCTTCATTTACGGAAAAAAAATCAAGAAATAAATCAAGAATATCTGCAGAACGTCCAATGAATCCAACCCCCCCCCCCCCCCCCCCTCCACACACACACACACACACCCCTCTCTCTCTCTCGGTCGGTCTAAACTTACAGAATACTGGCGTAAATTGGATGTGAAGCGCAGCGGCTCGCTTCACACATGGTCTTTGAATTGATGATGATGATGACGATGATGATGATGATGATTGGTTAATTGCAGCAGGGGGTCTGGTTTTCTGTAAGGCTGTGGCGCTGTGCGGGTTGGAGGTGTGTAATGTGTTTAAGTGCGCTGAAGTGAGGAGCTGGGAGCTGTAATTGCTCACATCCTCATCTGGCCGAGCCGACACTGAACAGATCTCCGCGCGCGCGCACGAGGCTTCTGTCGGGGGCGCGCATTCGGATCCCCACCAATACTATAGATTCACACTCAGCATAACAATGATGCTGAAGACCCTAAGAAAACCATAAAAATCTTAATCCTCACACACACACACACACACACACACACACACAACAGAGTCACACTGCTGAATTCACCATGAGAGCATCCTGAGATCATCACGCACACCAGCGTCTCACACTGCTGAATTCACCATAGGAGCTTTAATCATCACACACACACCAGCGTCTCACACTGCTGAATTCACCATAGGAGCTTTAAACATCACACACACACACACACCAGAATCACACTGCTGGATTCACCATGAGAGCTTTAATCATTACACACACACACACACACACACCAGTCTCACACTGCTGAATTCACCATGCTGAATTCACCAGCACTCACCATCCTCAACAGTACTGTAACCACTGTGGATTCCTACAAGTTCCTGGGCACAATAATCTCCAAGGACTTGAAATGGGACTGCAACATCAGCACCATCATCAAGAGAGCGTCAGCTGAGGAAGTTCAACCTGCCCAAAGAGCTGATGGTGCAGTTCTACACCGCCACCATAGAATCTGTCCTCACCGCATCCATCACAGTGTGGGGCAGCTCAGCCACCAAACATGACACCCACAGACTGCAGCGCATCATCAGATCTGCAGAGAGAACCATCGGTGTGAAGTTACCCTCCCTACCGGACCTGCACACGGCCAGAACCAGGAAGCGTGTAGAAAACATTGTCCGTGATCCGTCACACCCTGGACATCACCTGTTCCAGGATCTTGCCTCAGGTCAGCGTTTCAGCCAGTTGAGGACCAAGACCTCCAGGCTACAGAGAAGCTTCTTCCCACACACCATCACACTCATGAACAGCTGAACACTACAACACTACATTCTGAACACAGTCTACTACATACATACATCCTATCCAGATGTTCTCTCACTCTTCTTTCTCTGTACTGCACTTTTATTTATCTGATAGTGTCTCAAAACAACCTGTACTACCGTCTTAACCAGTGACTCCTCTGTTCTCCATATTTATATCTGTTTAATCTAGTCTGCACTGTTTACTGCTGCACTTAGCACTTTACTTTAAATATACAACTCTGCACATGTTAAGTTTACAGGTGTGTCTGTGCGTGTATGTCACTGTGTGTGTGTGTGTGTGTAGGTTGGGTGTGTTTGTTACTTCTGTAATGTCAGTTATTGTGCACTGTGAGCTACTGTAACCAAAAACAAATTCCTTGTATGTGTAAACATACTTGGCCAATAAAGTCCGATTCTGATTCTGATTCTGATAGCTTTAATCATCACACACACCAGAATCTCACACTGCTGAATTCACCATGAGAGCTTCAATCATCACACACACACACACACACCAGAATCTCACACTGCTGAATTCACCATGAGAGCTTCAGTCATCACACACACACACACACCAGAATCTCACACTGCTGAATTCACCTTGAGAGCTTCAATCACCACACACACCAGAATCTCACACTGCTGAATTCACCATGCGAGCTTCAATCATCAAACACACACACACCCACCAGAATCACACACTGACAATGCTGAATTCAGCTTTAAATGAGCTACTACAGTGTTGAATCACCTCTCAGTAACTAACAAACCTAAATGTTTTTATTATGTTTTTAATTTAATAATTTAGGAAAGTGTTAACTTATACTATTACTTCAACTTTTACACACTTTTTGTTTTAATATTTAGTGATTAAGTTTTGGACATTTATGAAAAGGCTCATATCCTTTGTAAAATTGTTTTCATCTACATCTACATATTCTTTTTATTCAGGTCATTTGAACAAAACTTTCCATGTCATTCATTGTTACACCTTTTCTTTATGCTGTGAACACAGACTGTTTTTGTTACTGGACAAACATTTCCCTTTACCTTTATCTGTTCTAAATGGTGACCCCCTATTTTGTATATTGTATATGTATATATGTACATATTCTGTGTATGTAAATGTGTTGTTTTTTCTGTTGTCACAAAAACAATAAAATGAAAAACTGACAAATACAGACCAAAAAAGTGAGGGTTTGTTTTTTAATGATAGGGGATCTTTAAATGAACACGGCGATAACACACACTGTATATTTCAGCACATTGGTAAGTTGGCCAGGTATTGTTTATATGAACTCAGTAACGACCCTCCTCTTTGTAGGAAACGTCCAAATGAAAAAGCCCTTTCACTGCATTCTCTTGTGATCTTGCTTTACATTTCAGCTCCTCTGGTTCTGAAAAGACCTTAAAATCCACACCTTTTGTTTTTGTGCCACAGAACTAAAAACATACCGAACGGTCTGTCATCAACTTTAAAGGTTTATTTAACTTTAAAAAACCTAGAAAAAGTAAAGGCCCAAGTGATTGAGCCCCTGTCTCGTTTGCTATGTGTGTGTGTCTGTGTGTGTGGCTGGTTTGAATTTGCTGCCTCGCCACGCCAAAATTGTCGTAATGACAAAGTAAACAGATCCTTCCCCAAACTAGAGGCACAAACCTTCACTGTTAATTGCTGCTTTCCTACTTACCTTCGTTCAGCAACAGCAGCATAATTATGTAAAAGGGCCACTTTGATTTTGTAATTTGGGCTGAAAGGAGCTTAAGGTGTTTCAGTTCATCTTCATTTAGATCTTGTTTTGGAGTTTCACGGCTGAAGGGCAAGTCCAGGACATGGAAAAGAAAATACTTTTTTCAGTGGTGTTTCTCACATTCTATAACATTCCCATTCCCATTGAACTAAATTATATAAATTAAACAAAAAGCTCATGTTTTTATTGCCATTTAAAAAAACTGTACTACATGTACTTCTTTATAGTAGTAAGAGACAAAGGCTGCATGCAAACTACTGAAGAAACTGGTTGTAAATTAAAGGTATAATTTGTGTCATGTTTTGGGTCTCCTCTTCCTGGCTGGATCTCATGGGGGTGTCAGCCCAGGACTTCGAGGGACTGCTGCTGCAAGTCAGTTACCAGGAGAAACACAGCCTGGCCTGCCGAGGACAGAAAACACACTGGGAGCATTAATAACACTAAAGGCTCCAGTTAGGACCTGCTTTTGTGCAGTAATGACAGATAAAACAGCAAATCATACTGTTGTACAGACTCTCACTTACACACTCTTACACATGCAAGTCCATACCTGTCATGTTGCTGTAGGATGTGATTGTAATCTCAATACGAATGAATCTTAAATTAATTATCATAGTTTCCTTCTGCTTAAACCCTGAAACCACATTTTGTGAACAATGCCTCTAAATAACCATAAGCCACATGCAGAACAGCAAGCATAAACATATCAAATGGGTCTTAAAGTGCTATAAACTTCAGAGGAGGAAATCTAATTGTGGTCTAACATCCAAGTTTAAAGCGACTTAGTGTAACTCAACACCACAGCACTGAGTGCAGATGGGTAATCTAATAGAGGTATACACTTTGTTTTTTTTGTTATTTGTTGTTGTGGAATAATACAACTATGTGTAATTGTGTAGGAGATACTATAGTAAATAAGTATGTGTAATTGTGTAGTATATACTATAGTAAATCTGTAGATGTAATTGTGTAGTATTTACTATAGTAAATCTGTAGATGTAATTGTGTAGTATATACTATAGTAAGTCTGTGTGTGTAATTGTATAGTATATACTATAATAAATCTGTAAGTGTAACTGTATAGTATATACTATAATAAATATGTGTGTGTAATTGTGTAGTATATATTATAGTAAAGCTGTATGTGTAATTGTGTAGGAAATACTATAGTAAATCTGTATGTGTAAATGTGTAGGAGATATTGTAGTAAATCTTTATGTGTAATTGTGTTGTATATACTATAGTAAATGTGTAAGTGTAATTGTGTAGTATATACTATTGTAAAGTTGTATGTGTAATTATGTAGGAGATACTATAGTAAATCTGTATGTGTAATTGTATAGTATATACTATAGGAAATCTATGTGTGTAATTGTGTAGGAGACACTATAGTAAATCTGTATGTGTAATTGTGTAGGATATACTATAGTAAGTATGTGTGTGTAATTGTGTTGTATATACTATAGTAAATATGTATGTGTAATTGTGTAGGAGACACTATAGTAAATCTGTATGTGTAATCATGTAGGAAATACTATAGTAAATCTGTATGTGTGAATGTGTAGGAGATATTATAGTAAATCTTTATGTGTAATTGTGTAGTATATACTGTAGTAAAGTTGTATGTGTAATTGTGTAGGAGATACTATAGGAAATCTGTATGGGTAATTGTATAGTATATACTATAGGAAATCTGTATGGGTAATTGTGTTGGAGATAATATAGCAATTTTATATTTGTAACTGTGTTTGATTATATAGTAAATCTGCATATGAAATTGTGCAAGAGATAGACTACACAATTAATCAACTGTGCATTTTTTATGAACACTGACTACTGATGAGTTGCATTTAATTTATTCTTGTTCAATAACTACACTTATACTTGTAGTATTATATAATTGTGCAGTTTGATACACTAATGTTTTCATAATGTTCTACTTTTCATATTGTTCTTTTCACCTTGCATTATAATGTAAAAAACATGTGGCAAGTTTATACCAAGCTTAAAAACCTTCCACCTTTCACCTTGCAAATGTTCTCATACTGAGTTATTAAATGTTACATGTCTGTGGTCATTGGTATCTATTTCTATGCGTAGAAAAGTAGAGATCCCTCTTCATTTTGAATGAGGCGTCATTGCCCAGAATATCATATTTCAACTGATATGCACTGTTTATGAAAGTGAATAATTGTTGCCTGTTTTATGTCACTCAATTCTCTCAAGCACCATCATCTTTCCTTCATCTCGTCTGTGCTCTTTTATAATCACCCTCCCCACTAACCTCTGGCCAAGCTGGTGCATAAAGGGCCAGGAGGTGTAACCATACCCTCACCATCAAACTGTACAGTAAAGCAGCAGCGGCATGCTCCGGGTGTGAGCAGGGCATAAAAACACTACGGCATGATAAGGAGCTGGAGAGGGACTTTGAACCTTATTTTAATGGCGTCCATAAAAGGGGCACTGGAAGAAGGGCACTGAATCTATAAAGGCCTAATGGAGGATTAGTTAAGATGGCCAGGCAGCAGCAAGGTTTTAACAGTGCAGAGCTTTAACACTCAAGCCGTCCCTTAAAAAGGCACAAGGCTAGAAAAATTCAGCGCTGATGAATACACACTCTGGCACTCTACTGTCTGTTGATGACTCACACTACGCAAACTATGAGGAACTTATACATGCTTTTAAGTGAACAGCTTTTCGTTTAATTGCAAACTTCAGATACATTACGTTTGCATAGATTAGTGTGTATAGATTAAAAATAACCCTTAAACCCTAGGAATCCCACAGGGTTCAATTTTAGGGCCTATGAAATGGAGGTAAATAATGATAGTAATGTAGTAATGAGAGTTGAGAAGTGAAGTGTGGGCATGCAAACAGAGCTTCAGGGGTAAACAACTAACAGTACAGAAATGATTGTTGCTTTACCAGGCCTCTTAATATAGCGCTAGCTTGCTTTCTTTGTAAAGTGAGGAACTTAGTGGAGTCCTACCACTGTACATTATTGAAAATACAGAATGTATATACATTTAAAAAGTCATTCTTGAGGTCACACTATGATTAAAGCATTTGTGTTGTATTTAAGCTGTATTAGATCTACATAGATCTATTTAAAACGTTAGTCAGGATAATCTTGTTTGTGCATTCAAGAACTCAGGAACATAAGTTAATTTTAATGTCAAATACATTTTTATCATTCATTTCTCTAGCTGTCACTAGACTACTTTGTATCTTTAAAAAAACAAAACGATTTTACTCCCCATAGTTTCACATGAGAAATAGCTGTTTAGTAAGATCAGTACATTTTGAAATACTGCAGACAGAACATGTCTAAACACTGCGATACACAGAGAACATTACTTAAAATAATATATTGCGGTATTCTGGGAATCTTAAATAATGGCTTTCAATGGAATTTGGACGATTTGAGCTTTTTTAGGCACTGAACATCTCATAAAATCTCAAAAGAAATTGTAAATTGTTCTGGGTGACTGATATAATTCAGATTATATATAATTAAATTATGAACACAAGCTAACTTAATTCACAGTCAATTATTTGGTGTTTAGGACTGTACTCTAGAACTTTCTGTCTTTATCATATAAATTATATGAGACTATAACTACACCATTCTACTGTTTTTAAGAATAATTAGACACATATGTGAGCCAGCGCTGGTGTACATTCACTTTTCTTCTGTAATGTGAACCCAAACATTCCAATTCAATCATTTGCTAAGTTTGTGTGTTTTTGAATTTTACACAAATAAAACACATTGACCATTTTCACATCTCATAGACGTTCCCCTCCGTTTCTATTTCACACCGCAACTACATTAACAACACAGGACATCCCTCAAAAGCAAGAGTTAAGGCAAATCTTTTCTGCTGATGTAGAGGAAAGACATTTCTAAACTCCCCCTGACCTGAACTGTTTATGTGCAGAGTTTACGCTGTGAACATTTCAGATGTCATCAAAACCACCTTGCTCCAGGGCTAGAAATTGGTTCCATTCGCCGGCTGCTGGACAGACTGGTGCAAGCCTGAGGAGCCACTCGAGAGGGAAAATGAGAAGCAGGAGAAATCAGCATGGGGGTGTGAGGGGGATTGTGTGTGTGTGGTGGTGGGGGAGCTTCATGATGAGTGAAAATCAGAGACGATGCTGGGCAGGGAAATCGCATGCCACGGCTCAATCAGCGGCCTGACCCACCTGCTGTCAATCAGGGCAGCGGTGGGTTTGCGGGAAAGCAGGCCGAATCAGTGCTAATTCTCATTAACCTTCCTCAAAACATGATCGCGGCAGAGTCTTGTCAACTGAAACTGATTTGAGAGTTTTCTGTATCATACCGCCAATGTCAGTGATGCCCATGACATGCACTGACGACAGTGCATCAGTGCTTTGTGACTATGATCAAAACCAGGTCCTCTTCAAATTGAGTTTATATATCTATGTAACTCTGAAAAATAATGATACACCACAAAAATGTCCAATTGCAGTAAATCAGTAAACTGACTAAACACTGTAAAAAGATACTGAATTTGAAAAGTATTTTTTTATGATTGTTTTGATGAAAATATTCATTTGCATTGTATTATTTTAAATTACTTATTAGAGTTGAACAATAAAACTGCCTATTATTACATGAAGCTTTTTTATTATTATTATTATTATTTAGGTTGAACTGATAGCTGATAACAGATAGAGCCAAAAAATCTAAATATGAAAATCAAGAAGTATCTACATCTAAACAAAGAAATTACAAGCAAAATGAATGACATCAGTCCTAACATAAAGATAAATAATTCATGTTATGAATTTGATTAATTATTATTAAGTATTTAATTGAAATAAACAAAAACTTCAGAAATGTCATTTTACAACATTATCAGAAAATATTTTCTTTTGCATTTCAACTGGCCAGACTGGCAATAAAAAGGGGTCATGTTGGTTCATATTTGTAAAGATGAATTTGAAGATCTAAATCATTTAAAAAAAAATAGTATGGAGTGTCTAAAAGAGTAAAAAAAATGTTTTTTTTCTTGAAAATATAAAGAAGTGAAAAAGTATACAATTGCAATAATACTTAAATCTTAAAAAATGTTCAAGTATTAAAGATAATCAATCACTGAAGAATGTTACACCCCTGTACCTTAGCCTAAATGCTGTATTCTGTTCCTTATAAAAGTAATCTACCCCATGACCAGCCATAACATTAAAACCACCAGCTTAACAACGTGTTGATCCACCTCGTGCTCCCTGCTCTGACCAGTCAAAGCAAACCGGGACTCCGCAAGGCTTCTAAAGGGGTTCGTTAGTTGTGAGGTTGGACCTCCATGGATCGCATCACGGAGCCTTGGGCACCCATGACCCTCCTCCCGGCTGTTCTTTTCTTGGAACACATTTGGCAGGTAGCCATTGCCTTCTGAGAACACTCCACAAGCCCTGTTGTTTTGGAGATGGTCTGATCCAGTCATCTACCATTTACAATTTGGCTCTAGTCAAAGTAGCACTGATCCTTATGCTTACCCACTAACTTCAAGAATCGACTGTTAGCTTGCTGTCTAATGTGTATATCCAAACCCTTGACAGGTGCCACTGTAATAAGATAATCAGTGTTATCTACTTCAGCTGTCAGTGATTTAATGTAATAATTGACAGATGTATATGTTTATTAAGGAACCATTACAAAATCTATGTCAATCAACACAGGGTGCAGCTGATATAGGTGATCTTTTTGGATCCCCCACACTTGTTTTAGTCTAATTTAATTCAATACAGCTTTAAGATGTACCTTAGTATGTACAGTTCTGAGAAAAACACAAGACTCATCTATTAAAGGTTCTTCTGTGGCATTGCTCCAAAGAATCCCCAGGGGCACTTTTATTTACTGACTTTTTCCTTAGTTCTTACAAAAATCACCAAACTGTGCTGCACTCTGGACCTCTAGAACCTTAGCTTGCCTAATGCAGGACACAGAGCATGCTCGAAACTGACAGGTCTTGAGTTTGTTTCTGAAGCCGCTCCTCATCAGTAGCACAATGACAGGAAGAAAGCAGGAGAAGGAGAGCGAGAGGCTCCAAACCCACCCACTGCAGCACGTCCTCCGCCCAAAGGGCCTTCCAGGACAGAGCTCAGGTTTTATAAACTCAAGCCAGGAAGTAATGCTAACAAATGTCAGAGCTCATCAGCGCTCGTACCCTCGGTGAGAGGATATGGCGCGTTATCTGCTCATCTAAAAAACGCTCATTCAAAATGGTGCCAAACCATGTCAACCGAATGTCAGCAAGGTCGTGTATACTATAGATTGATGGAAAAGAGAATAATGGCGAGTATGTATGTGTATGTGTGTGTGTGTGTGTGTGTGTGTGTGTGTATGGTTCTACAGAGTTAGTAGTGCTAGTGAGCACTTACAGTACTGAGCTGTATATACAGTATAAACTGTTAATCCGGTGATTGTGGTGTGTTTGTGTGTGAATGGTTGTAGAAGTGTGTAAAATGTGTACGTTTGCTGTATCTGAGAAGAAGCTGTTTCTCCAAATACACCAAGCATAAAATTAGTGTGCATGTGTGTGTGCGTATGTGAGTGTGTGTGTGAGTGTGTGCGTGCGTGTGGGTCCAGCACTCTGCACTCAGACAGAAAGCAGATGTTGGGGACGTGCTAAAAGACACTCTTGTTGATAATCAACCTGCTATTAGCGAGGTATGTGGCAGTGGTACTCCTGGACTGTGAAGGATTACTTTAGTCAATCCCTCCAGCCAGACAAGTGGCTGCCTCACTCTCAGCGGACACATCTAGAGGAGTGCCGTAGCACACGCGTACGCATGCAAGCAAGGGTAACAAATGAGCTCTCGCACTGTTTTGGAGCATCTCTCCTCTTTCTGTTTTATCCAGACTGCAGTGTGTGTAAGTATCAGTGAATGAGTTATGGTCAGAGATGGCTCTGTTTCCTCCCGTGGCTCAGGAGGTCCTGTAAACATGGGTTAAAGTAATGCACCTTATTTGATTTCCAGTGTGGGAGGGGGGCAGCAAGACCTCCCTCCTCATTTCTTCTCTACAAAACAAATGAGGTAATAGCCTCTCTTGGCTTTCAGAATGGAGCACGAGACAGACGGAGGAGGAGGAAGACGGTGCCTGGGTGGACGGGAGAATTGAAGTGAAGGCCATGCACGAATAGCATGAGTCTGTTAACAAATGTACGATTGGTATTTATAAAAAAGTAAATTTCCAGAGTCTGAGCCACATTCAAAGCTGTTCCATGTGAAGCAGTCAATATATACATATACAGTTCTTAAAATCAGGCCAACTTTCAATGAGAAAGTAACGTTTTTTTTAATGACCTCAAATGACTCCGACGTTTGCATAATTCACCATTTATTTTAGTTCTGCAGCTCAGTTTGGTCAACTATGCATTTTGAGTTGAGCCACAAAAACATCAGTAAATGAGCTGCAGCTGAAATCACTGATCCCTTATCACATGATGTTCCCAGACTGGGAGACTTTTGACAATGGAGCACTGAGCCCTTCCTGGGACTTGAACTTATGATCTCCTCAAATTTGATGAGCAGTTAGGCTGTTGTGCCACTCTAGAGCAATCAAATGACACCACATTAAAACACAGTTCTAAGTAAATCTGTCTTGACACAGATAAGTACATGCTTTCACAGTTCTAGAGTGGTGTAACTGTCTAACTGCCTGCTTTTTAAGAGACAGGAGGTCAGTTTAAATCCCATCAATACCACAGGCCTCCATGGTTAGGGGTCAGCTCATTTACTTATGTTTGTGAGTTGCTCTATTCAGTGTGCATTACTGACCAAACTAAGATGCAGAAGTAAAGAATGTGAGTTAGAAGAATTTTTAACTAAACTAAGTTGAGTTAACTCAAAAAACGCTCTCTAATCAGTAACCATTTAAAGTTGGCCTGACTTTACATTTGTACAGTGTATGATGGGTCTACTTATACACTAATTTGCCATTTTAGTAGGTACGTTTAGTAGGTGAACAGTTACTGATTGTAGCTGCATGTTTTAGCAGGCCCACTTAAACCCTGTCCATCAATCTATGGGGACTGACATAGGACCACCACTGACCCCATATTATTGGGCAGTGAAGTAGTATGTGCTGCATTGACACAAGTGTATCAGACAAAGTTGTGTTGACGGAGGAACTCTCAATCTGAAACAGTCATAAGACTACTTGTTTTTACAGAGTGTCTACAAAAGTGTTCCAGCAAGTGTAGGCAGTGAGGAACACCGCTGTGACTGATGTAAAGCCCACGCTGCCACTGCAATGTTGGTTCCACTGCTGTGAAAGTGGTCCACTAACCAAATGGTCTCTTGCCAGTGGTGGGCCTATGTTGGTCCTCTTCCATTAATGGATGGGGAAGAGTGGGCCTGGTAAATTGCAGCAACAGATGGACTGCAGGCAGTAATTGTAAAAGCCTACAAAGT
Organism: Salminus brasiliensis; assembly: GCF_030463535.1. Taxonomy (NCBI): domain Eukaryota; kingdom Metazoa; phylum Chordata; class Actinopteri; order Characiformes; family Bryconidae; genus Salminus; species Salminus brasiliensis. The sequence goes on along the minus strand of NC_132881.1, from coordinate 25,565,229 downwards.
GCACCTATATAGTAGGTGACGGCAAAATGGATGATAAAATGGCTTGATGGAAGAGTTGAAGGAACACATCTATCTATTTTGTGTCGTGTCTACACTGTACATGGGGTTTTATAAGTTCAGTTCAAAATTAAACCTCATATGGCAACTTTTTAAGTCACATAAATAAATATTATGTTGACTGAAACCATGCAAAGCCAAATGAAGAGGTTGGGTGATCAAAGGCAACTTTTTACATCAATTCACTTCAAAACTTCACAATCAACGTCTACCAACATCTCTGAATAGTGGTTAAATCACTATAGTGTACAACCTTTGGTGGCCTGGTAGTTGTGTATGTCACTGTTTAGCCTGGACTTTACACCAGTTTGCTCCTATCTCCTTCTACTTTAATACTGAGCATGTGTCTTGCACTCCCATCCCATAACTCATGACTCGTTGTCCCATTAGTCATTGTTCTCCATTATCTCACTTTACCTGGCATTTGATTCTACTGCTGCTTTGTTATCTGTCGTGCTATCCAGTGTCGACCAGAGGAGGATAGGTTCCTTTTTTGAGTCTCAAGGTTTCTTAATCTAGGGGGGTTTCTTCTTGCCACTATTGGTTTGCTCAAAAGAAGCTTGGGCCAGAATCTCTGTAATTTTACTGGAATTTGATCACTGAATTTAGAGAAGGACAGAAGATGAAGAGAAGGATGTGGACAGTAGGAGGGAATGCAACTGAGAAAACAGAAACAGAAAGTGATGTAGGAGGAAGGAGGGTGGGAATGAGAAAAGGAGTGAGTGAGAGAGCACCAGAGAGAGAGAGAGAGTAGGAAAGAGTTGGAGAGAGAAGAGGCGGTGGGAAGTCGCTGGGCTCACTCTCTTTCTTCATTTGACCTGCGGCCAAGGAGCGAGGCTCAGTGATGCGGCCAGGCTCTTTCGGAGACAGCTGCAACATTTCAGGGCTCCAACTCAGCAAATTTCCATCAGCCACTGCTGCCAGAGACCACAAAACGCTTTCAAACAACGACTCACTTCAAGAATTCTTGTCTTGGGAGGAGAGAGAGAGAGAGAGAGAAAGAGAGTGGGAGAGAGAGGGAGAGTAAAGAGGGCTGGAGAAATTTGTCTTGGTGTTGCTGAGTGAGCTTGGTGCATTAGGCTTAAAACAGATTAATGCAAACTGTGCCCTGGCAGAGGAGTCTGATTGGCCTTCCACTATGAAATTGCTTGCAGGTTTAGAGGGCAATGTTCAAAAGGCATGGTGTGTGTGTGTGTCTATGTGCATGTTTGGTGGTGGCGGTTGCACGACAGCATGTTTCGTGTCAAAGTCCTCACCCTCTCTGCCGTACATTAGCACTTGTCAGAGATGGCCATTAAGCACAAAGCCAGCGCGGAAAATTTAATTACCAAACCATTTATTTCCTCGGAAGGAAAAATAAACCCGCACCACCTCGCTGTGCATTAGGCCAGGCGCGAGGGACCCTCCGCTTTCTCAGACTCTGTTGATAACACCCAGGACCCCGCCATGGGCCCTGCACAGGGGGGGGAAATAATACGCCTCTTATTCAGCGGCAGCAGCCTAGGCTCTATTAGAACCAGCTGCCCTTGCATAAGTCACTCTTTATTTAAGTTCAATTAAGAGAACAACTGATTTAATGAAGGCCGCTATTTATATGCCGGGGTTACTCATCCGTGCCGCCCATCGGCGGAGCGCAGCGCAGCGCAGGCTGAGTGGAGACCTGTCCCAATAAACCAGGCCGTTTACTCAAGGTGCTTGTAAAAACAAGAGGGCCCAGGCCAGCAGGGGAGCAGGCAGGGGGGAACTACAGGCAGCCTTTGTGGTGGACAACTTAGTGCTGGGGCTGCAGCTTGGAGAGTGAAGGGACAGAGTGGGAAGCAACAGTCCAGATAAGTGAAGAGTGCTGATTAGGGGTGGGAAGAGGTCTGAGTCAACTGAGGACTTGTTTCACCCAAGAAGTAATTGAAACAAGATCCAGACCAAATCAATGCCTCTTGATTGCTACTTACAGTAACTGCATAATTTAGCTCAACTGTTCATAAGTAGCCTCAATCAAGTAGGTAGACTGGGGATACATTGTGTTGTTTATACAGTGCATTTTGTAGGTTGTAGATTTATGCATCAGAAAATGTAGGACCAAAAGTAGTACAAAAAGAAGGACTTCATGATGTTCCTTCCACCACACTCTAAAAAATAAAGAGGCTTCTAATGTCCAAAACTTTACAGAAGGAGGAAAAAAACTCCTTAACTTTTTTAATGGAAGTCAATGTAAAAAAAAGAATGGGGCAGTGTTGGCTCAGCAGTTAGAGCTGTTGGACCCTTGAGCAAGGCCCTTCACCCTATCTGCTCCCCGGGCGCTGGAGTTGGCTGCCCACCGCTCTGGGTGTGTGTGCTCAATGCCCCTAGTTCACAACCACGGGTCAAATGCGGAGGACGCATTTCGCTAAACATAGTACAGTGACCAATACATGCACCTTTATCCAGAATTATTTACAAAGGATATGGGGCAGCTTTATGGTTCAAAAGCTGGAGAAAACTAAAAACAACAATGGATATACAGGTTTTTCATTGGGCAGCAGCAATATGCACAGACCTGTAGCCTATGTGACCCACACTTTAACTGCTCACTCTCATAACAACATAACATCAGGGGAGGGTTCCTTTAAAAATGTGTTACAATGTTACAGATTGCTGATTACCTCGTAAAATGTCATTGTAATGTAATCAAAAACACTGCTATATTAAAATGAAGTAGTCTGATTAGTTTCCATTACTTTTGGATTGATATTCTTGTTAAAGCCACATTGACTTGTGTGTAAATTTAAACTTCATGTTTAACACACCAAATATCAAACAGTCTCATATCCACATCAAACCATCTTGTGTCTTTAAACCCCATGTCTACTATATTATATATCGTTACTGCTGGACTAAAACATTAACTCTAAAATGGAAACTCTAAAGTTGTAAATGTAAAAAGATTGAAAGGTGAAATGTTCAAATATTTGGCTAAAACAAACAGCTTGGACCAGCATGAGTTCTATATTCATCTAAAATGGTCTAAGCTGGTTTATGCTGGTCTGGTTTGCTGCTGGTTTTCTTAGACTATGCAAAAAAACCAAAAAAATGTCAAAAAGGAGTATTTGAAAAGGTTTCTATATGTCAGCGAGAAATATACGATTTTAATTAATTGTGATTAATAATATGCTAAATTATTACACAGAAACACACCTGCACACTCGTTTCAGCAACAGAAGGAAACGCTTGGCAGTCAGCTAATCGTACAGCAGTCCTAGCTCGTCGACATGGATTCAGGGGTGAATTTCTTACCTACCAGAGTTTCTTTTAGTTCGAGTGGAGTCTTCTGAAGCTGAGAGAATGCTAACTGCTGAAAGGTCTAGTTTATTGCGGAGGGTGATATTCTTTTCCTCGTCACTTTAAAAAAATAAATAAAATAGTGCACGCTATCCTGGGACGGTTTAAGATTCTCCATTGGGGGAACTGTTACACTCAACTAGCCCCATGTGATCATCAAAAAGGAGAAAGAAGAAGTCAGGATCGAACATCAACAACAGCAGCGTCTTACAAACACATGCTGACTCACTGGATAAGAAACAAACATGGTGAGAGTAGTGACCCTGTTTCGGCATTGACATAATCCTGCTTGTAGTCACCCTTTTTCCTCATGTTTTCCCAGTAATTGTAACAGATTACAGCTAGCTACTGCTTCTTTGTATACATGTATTATGGTACTACCCAACCCTGCACAACACACACACAGTAGTTTCAAAGTATTTAATGAAATGTAAAGAAATATATTAGTAATTGAATAGTAAGCCTGCAGTCTACATGGTTAAGTTACACTTGCACGTAAATTACAGAGCAGAACCAACGTCTAAAACGGGAATTGCTCAGACAAGAAAAACTCCTGTTAGAGCTTAGCCCATAACTCTTCTGCGCTGCCCGTCTATGTACTTTCTCTCCCTCTCTCTTAAGTTCTTAGTGCAGTTATAAAGTGAGGAGCAGGGCGGGAGAATGACGTTTGAAGTCTGCACCCAGGCCCCAGCTCAGCAGTAAAGAGACTCCCCCTGCCTTCCTCCGGCTGTATAAATGACAGCTAGTGAAACATGAACCGCCGGCCCTTCGTCAAAAGCCAGGCTATCTGCGCGGCCCTCCCGCTTAATCAAATCCCGCCGTAATTGTCATCCGTGGACTTTAAAACACACGAAGGGGAAATCAGAACTTGACCTCCGAACCGGTGACTCGGGGTTGTTGGACAGTTTGTGTGCAGTCATGCTTGGCCGTATGGACTTTGTGGGGGGGAGGTGAAGGCCACGGTTGTCGACTTTATCTTCTCCTCTCCTCATCTCTTGCTCGTACACTGCTTAGATCTTCAAAGCCGGCACAGGCCAACAAATCACGGTGTCTTGTGAGCACGGGCCCATAATAACAGTGACAAGGGATGACTTGGAGGAGTGGGGAGCTTGGAACAATGGGAGGACCATCTGGGATGTTTTTAGGAGAAGATGGAACACAAGCAACGTTGTAAAAGCACATTTGTGAGAAAAGAGCAGAGCAGCAGGGGAGCGACTACAGTATATCTGCAGCGCAGGTCCTCCGAGCCACGATATATTTATATACTACCTTACTGCAGACTGCACCCATGTGTCCACTTAACAGCAAAACAATGCCTGTCCTACCCCGCAGACGAACCTCAGACTTGACCCTGACCTGAACCTTTTGGCTGATCCAAGCCATGCTAAAGAAAACAGCTATCTACTGCCTGGTTGTAGGGGCCTATTCCAGTAAGAAAATGGAGCCCATTGGGAATGGGTGTGGTTATTGGGGTTAGAAGATGAATATTTGAATAATGGGAGGGGCTGGTGGAACAGCTGCAGCGATGGAATGCATCCATGGTGGTGGCAGTCGTACTGGTGCGCCGCTCAACTGTGTTAACTGTGACAGACGGTGAGGACCTGCGAGTCCGAGAGGGATTTCTTCACAAGGAGACCCTAACAGCCGGCTGTGAGTAATTCCATGTCAACGCCAGGGCCCTCATTTGTGGGAGGGAAAGGAAAATGTTTTTATGTTACCAATAGAGACAGAAAGTAAAAATAATACTCCATTAAGATGAGTTAGAAGCAGAGTTCTGTGAGAGCTCTCACTGGGACGTCACTTGCGTCTGCCTGTAAAATACAGCTTCTGACATTCACAACTTTATTTCATTCCATTGCATTCCAATACATACTCTCCCAGCTGTTCCCACAACCTTGAATCTTATATGCATAACCAAAAAAAAACAATACCATCACAATTAACATATGCATGCACAGATTACTGTAACGTGATCCCATGCAAAGGAGCCGAGTTAAATGATGTCCTCCTGACAGCCTGTAACAGTTCTGAGATCCTTACAACCTATCAGCCATGCGTGGCTTTAAGCCTAAGGATTCAGCGCACAAGCCTTTCCTATCCTGTTTCCACCCAGGCCTCCCACAGTGGTCAAGGCCATAGCCTCTTCAGCGAAGTCTCTGTCTTTGATTAGATCCACCACCCACATGCTCAAAACAGTCGCGTTTACTAGAGACTATGAGGACTATAGAGTTTGACAAGTGGATATCAATTCTATTAGCAATTGGACACATTCCACACACGAGCAGGAAGCAAAATGACCATTTGCAAAGCAGATGCACAAGTGTTTAGGGCCTGGGACACATGCACAGCAGGGGGGATGAAAAACGATAGTGTGTGTGTGCGCTGCGAGTGGCACATTTGATATGGTCGGCACAGGTGTCCCGAGGGGACAGCAGTTGCCTTGGCTGTAGGAGCCTTAATGAGGATTGACACGTTTAACTCGACAAATATGAGAGCCATCTATAGAATGGTGGGGGTGTGTGTGTTGTGGAGAGGTGTTAAAGGAAATGGTTGGTGACCAACAACAGCTAGATTGTAATAAAGCCCTATTCACACAAAAAGTACAATTATTTTGTGTTTGTGTGTTTCTAACAGTGTGGATCTCCATAGCTCTCGCAAATTTGCACTCTTTCTTTTCTCTGCTTCCTGTCCGCTTTAGCTCTTGTCAATTTCCCCTCTCCACACAAGTGCTTATTAGCAAGGGAAGCTGTAGTAAACGGCTTCATTAAGTGTCTGTAAAGTTCTCAGCCTCATTCTCCAGCCTTTCTTTAACCTCTGCATTTGTATAGTCAGAATGTTGCTCATCATATAAGCTACTGTGTTATGCTACAAACAAGTTGCACTGTTCTGCCACTGACATTGAAGCTTTGATTGGTCAGTCTGATTTAAAACCCATCTGCAAAACGCAGAGAATAGAGCAGTTAAGATTAATAAAATAAGTTAGTTAATATACATGTGTTTGTTTTCAAAACCTGGCATGCTTATGCAATAAAATAGGATGCACCAATACAGGCTAATCTTGATGCCATTCTTGATTTTGTAACATGGAGGGAAAATAAGGAATATATATATATATATATATGTATATATATATATATATATATATATATATATATATATATATATATATATAATTAATAAAGTAATGGTTATTTTCGGTTATTGCTCTGCAATGCTGATCCAGGGATACTATACCATATAATAATATAGTAGGTAATAATATAAGATGCACCAATACAGGCTGATCTTGATGCCTGTATTGGTAAAAAATAAATAAATAAATAAAATGATTATATATATATATATATATATATATATATATATATATATATATATATATTGAATCAAGAACAGCACCAAGACAATCCTGTATTGCTGCATCTCCACTAAAAATATAGGTCTCAATAAATGTTTTGGGAAATACATTGTAGAGATTAGTTTAAAAAGGAGTCAATAACTTCTATTCACAAGCTCTTAGCTCTGGCAGCAAAAAAAGCTGTTTTCACATCCAACTCTGCAAGACTCCGGGATCAGTGTTTAGGGCTCAAATATTTTGTTCGCAACCAGCGGTTGTTTGTTTTATTATTCCACTTGAATAGATATTTGTTTGGCCTGACGTGGCTTGGGGTAATGCTTTCCATGCCAGAAGCAGCATGGAGCTGTCTGGAGAAAAATAAACAGAGAATCTTTTCCTCTTCTCATCATATCAGCGAGGAGACGTGAGAGGAGGGTTTCGTCTCTCACACATCAGAATGGTGCAATTATGCTGGTGTTGTCATTTGAACCTGAGACGAAAAGGAACCACAGAGAGGGCAGGATGAAGAGGCCACGGATCCAGAATGCTAACTCGCTATTTCTCATGACTTTTCAAACTGAGCTTCATTTCAGTACTCTCTTCCAGGTTACTAAATGTGTGTGTGTGTGAATCTGGCACCACCTTTGTGCATAGATTGTATATGTGTGAATTGCTCCATACTACGGACCCGAGGAAACATATCAGTACACTGAATTTTACCTCCACTGAATTGAATTGACATAAATAACGCAGTAAAAAATGGTTGAAAGTAACTGTTGATTTCTGTTTAAGGGATTTCATTAAGTCAGACAGGCTCCTTATAAGGGAAAACTGCTGAAGTTCTCTTGAAGTATGTACAAGCAGTCCTTTGGCTTTCCTCTGATGCACAGTGCTGTGTTTACCCAATTCTCTGACCTTCTCACCATGACACTTTCGCTGCTGATATAAATACCACCACCACAGTAAATTATTGCAACTCATTCAGGTAACCCAACACCTTAACCCCCAATTCTCCAATAGGCTGCATTAGATCACATGGCTTGCCCTTCAGCCAGTAGGATGAGACAGTTCCTACTGCCAGGAGATATTTTTATACAAAGCTTGTTTGTTGAGAAGCCATCTGTTAAAAAAAAAAGTGCAAGGATAAAAAGACGTGTGGAGATTGGATTCCATACTGAAGCCGGATCATAGCGCCTATGCTAATATGTCCAAAAGGACGATAATTACAAAGTGATAATTTGTGGTGATCAAGTTGCTTGTTGCCAACACGAGGGAAACCCGTGGTAGTTCCAAGGCCAGAAGGTCAGAAGGGGGGGGGGGGCTATCATGTTCAAGGAGGCAATACCAGGGAGGGGTGATGAAACTTTTGCGCTGACCAGTCATATGGGATAAGCAGCCACTGGTTTGGACACTGGCTCGCTGATTGAGTGGTTCAGATGACCACTCGTTGGCCTTGAGGAAAGAAGATGGCTCAGCATGCTATCAGTCAAACGCTTACCAATAGTCAAGCAGTGATGGATGTTTGGTATCCAATAACGAGGTCAGAAAATGGCAATCTCTAAAACAGGTGTCCAGGGGTAAGAAAAAGGGTGAGGCTACATGATTACATACATGCAGGTCCATGCGAGTATTTGGACAGTTACACAATGTTGGTCATTTTTACCTTTGTACACCATCTCAATGAATTTGAAATAAATCAATCAATATGTAATTTTAACAGGCTCAAAAGTAATTGGATAAACTAGGATAATTATAAATATAAGAAGTAATTGTAATTGTACTTGTAATAAACTGCTCTGCTGGGTAGTGGTCAGGTGACTGACTAGGCCAGTTTGTGGTATGTTTTAGGTTATTATCTATCTGCATTGTGAAAGACAATTATATCAGTTTTGCAGCAGTTGACCAAATATAAGCAGAGATTATAGCTCTATAATTTATAAGTTGCAGGAAATTATCCTGCAATTTCTAACATCAGTGACCTAGTTCCACTGGCAGTGCCTCCACCATGTTTGACAGAAGGTATGCTTGGTATGCTTCAGATCATAAACCCTTTCTTTCCTTTTCCATGCTCAGGTTAATATTGGTTTCATCTGTCAAAGGATCTTGTTCTAGAACTACGTTTTATAGATTTCTAGCAGTGTAATCTGGCCTCTCTGTTATTGAGTGTTACCAGTGGTTTGCATCTTGAAGTAAACCCTCTGTATTTACTTTCATGAATGCATCTCTAATTGTGCACTTTTCACAATGATACACCTACTTAGAGTGTTTGTGAGGTGATGAGAAGTTCTCCTAAATCTATGTTAGTTGTCTACCATGTTCTTCCATGCCTTTTGGTGTTGCTGAGCTCACAAGTGCATTCCTTCTTTTTCTCAGTCTAATGATTGCCTCCTTCATTTGCATCATCCTCTCTTTGGGCTGCATACTGTGAGTTCTAATAAACAGCTACCAAATGCAAATTCAACACTTGGACTGTCCAAAACTGTTATACTCCATAATTTGTATTTTTGTAAATAAAAAGGGAACACGCCACAAAACAAATTCTTCTGTGAAGTCAAAACTGTCTGTCATTTTGACAGATCTACAACCAGAGTCTGTGCATTACAGAACAGAGAAAGAGCCAGACATGTCAACTTATTTAGTAGACCCAACCCTTCTCTTAGACCAAGTGTGTCTCAGACCACCTTCATTGATTTTCCCATGCAGAAGCAAAGCAGAATTTCCTCTTACCCAGTTTGTTTGGTAAGTGTAATGTGTCAACAGTCATTGAAGTGCCGATATAGCAGAATAAGGATTTAAAAACTAAAAATAAAACATGTAAATATAAGCTCAAGAAAACTAACTGACATGGAGAGATGAAAATATAGTTTAGAGAGAAGAATCAGATGGAAAATATGCCTTCTCATTGAAACATATGAGGATTGGGTGGAGCTCCACATCATACCAGCTGTAACCAGCTGTGATTACTTCACAAGACATTGTTTAAAATGACTTTTTATTTAAATTATATTTAAATACAATTAAAAATTGTAATTAATAATTTATTAAAAATGAGTTCCTATGGGATATTTTGTTTAGTCTACACTTGATTGTTCAGTCTATGATTGCTTTCTTTCAAATTCATTGTGGTAGTGTACACAGGCAAAATTAAAATAATGTGTGTGTCACTGTCCAAATTCTAATGTACCTGACTGTACTACCACTCTTTATACCTGATACACGTATACTATAAACTCGTAAAGGCAATGTTTTATTTTATTCATAGCATTCAAATGTAGACATGTACAGGTGTTTGTAGATGCTTTTGTGGTACTGATACGGTACTGATGCACACTATGGAACTTATTTAAAAAACCTATGGCTATTCTGCGGTCCAAAAGTGTTATTACAACTTCTATTCTATTTTCTATTACCAAAGACTAGCCCCAACCATTTGTACAGAAGTCCCTGTAGTTACTGAATAACACACCTTAATGTGTAAAAAGCCTTTGAGTGTTTAGGGGTTATTGTCAAAAGCAATGAAGATAAATCCCAACGGAATACTCACTCCACGGACAATTACAACCATTTCAGGCAACAATAATATAAAATGAAACAAATATGCATGTCAATGTGTGACAAAGCTCACAGGATGTCTCACTTTCAAGCCTCATAAATTAACACCCGCAAATGAACAGCTCACAACCTGACGATGTATCAAAATAATCACAGTGACAATTCATTGAAGCGCAGTATATCTCTTTCTGTCTACACCCTTGCAGTCTCTTAGGAACACTTCACTCATTTCAACTACAGTATCCTTCAAAAGCCAGCATATGCATTACTACAGTATCCATGTTACCTAGCTAATGTCATAGGTCATAAGAAGAGTTATAGCAAATCCTCTGTGGCCGAGAGGTATTAAATAGCAGGCAGTGGTGTGTGGAGGTGAGAGGTTGTGCTGGAGTCAGGGTCAGGGACATGGTGTGAGGCTTAGTTTTATCAGCTCTGTTACACTGGGCCACGCACACAGGGTGACGTGGATATGCTGAGACGTAATTATTCCTGACGCACGTAGCTCAGCCACAGCTGCTCCCCACAGCAGAGTGGAAACCTGCGGAAAGCCATGGAAATATACCCGCGCGTGTTGATTCAGCGTCTCATATTTACACTCATTTCCTTTTCATGTTTTCGGATTACGTTCAGATTTTCCAGGCTGGAACGTTTAATGCAAGGGGAAAAAGAGTGAGGAGAAAAAAAGGGCTTAATTTTGGTTCCTTTTGAGTGAAACTCTTTCTTGTACATTCTCCTGTTTCGTTATTCCGAAACTCTACCTCCTTCATTTTGTGACTATACTGTCCAGATCAGGGTTGTTGGGATGACAGACAATCCTCAATGCCTTAATGATCCTTCCTCTAAGATCATAAAGGAATTATTCAGTTTAATTAACACCTTAAATTCCTAAGTGTATTACATCTTAAAACATACTATTTAGTAACAACATAATAATATGCAAACTGTGTTACTTCTTCATAAACTAAAGAGATGCATTATGGAATCGTAAACCTGCCGGGTTGGCCCTGACCGTTTTATTTCTAGCCAATAGCTCAGACCTCACAGGACACCGCCAGAGCTGGAAAGGTGAAGCTCACTAGCATGTAGTTTACTGCCAAATCTGTTACATCAGCTAGCAAACATTCATGTTGACTAGCATTGTGCTGATTGATGAGGGGGAGAGAGGACAATCCTACTCACCGAGAGAATGCAAGGCCAGTTATGCCCTCTTGGACTCCTGTTGCATCACCAGAAATCCAGGCCATTTAAGAGGTCAACACCCCAATCCATTCCTCAGTTTAACTAGCTATATAACCTATGTAGTAGTCTACAGTGGACAGTAATGAAGTACATGCACTTTGCAACTGTACTTAACCCCTTAAAAAGTGTATGACCTACTGGCAGGCTGAAAGTATTATTATGAACTTCTATTACTAAAGAATAGCCCCACCAGTTTGTCCCTGTAGTTACTGACTAATAAACCTTAGTTTGTAATAAGCCTTGGGGTGGTTAACTACCATTTTTAGGTATTTGTTCTTTATTAATGTATTTCCTTAACATGGTTTACAAAACCTCTCACCTAAATAAAGATTGTGTAATTATGACCTTAACAAGTATTTTAAATACCTGGCATAACTAAAACAGGGCTGTAAAACTGTCCAAACCCCTTAACTGTTACACAACAGTCTTGACTCGTAATATTTATGACCCTAAAATTTACATACACCCAGCCCACTTGCTAGAGCTCAATACAAAAATGGCGACAGAAGGGGAGCTCAAACTTGACACATGATGAAGTAAAAGCTGGGAAGGCAACCAGGGATCTGTGCTATAGGCTAAAGGGTGACAATCTTTTTCCATCTTCTCTCTTTAGGCTTCGGACTTTAGCTAATTCGGCTCCGATCTGATCAGCTTGATAACAGTATATTGCACTGAGAGAACACAATGAGAGAACAGCAAAACAATCCAGTATGATTAAGTAAAAAAAATTAGTGTGTTTGTTAAAGTGTTATGCTATAATACACAGCTTCTGTACACCAGGCAACTAATTCTTTGTACATCAAAGAACAATTGAAATAATAGTTATGCATTCTTTGGCACTGACAATAATCATCCATTTATTTTCCCATTGTACAGTAAGAATACTAGTCTTTTACCTCATCTTTTTAGTCATCTAGATGAATAACTATTTGACAAGGCATCTCCCCTTGTGACTATGATCAATAAGCTTTAGTCTCTAACCTCATAATTTTAGCTCTGATTTAGTGCTTAGACCCCAGTCTTTTTGGAAGTATTGGTCTAAAGATGACATGATTTAACTGAAGTAATTCTTTTACTGAAGTACAGGATTTGTGTCCATCTCTGGTAGCAGTTTCACAGCAGTTGCTGAATATTTGTAGTATTTACAGAACAACAGAAATACTTTTACATCTATAATTCTTTTAATTTCTTCCTCACAACATCACTTCCATATAAGCTTCATAGTAGTTCTAGAATTAATCAAATACTTAAATACACTAAATAAGTGTTCAGCCCCTGTGCAGAAATGCATTTTGCAATTGTGCTCCACCTATATTACAAAACCTTATGTTCCAAGAACTATTTTGTAACCCCACCAAGACACTAAGGTTATGGACAGTCTCATGTCCCAATTACACAACTAACACATTAGATTTCCCTTCCCCCCTAATGCCCATATGGACACCCCAAATTCCCTTGAAACAACTACAAGGTAAGCGGACACCAAAATATGCAGACAAGGCTGATATGGCTCTCATTCTTCTCATTCTATAGTCCTGCAGGCTCTGCGTGTGTATTTCCAGCCAGCCAGGTCCAAAGGCCCAGGAGCAGATGGAGCTGGACTGGCCTGTCTGGCCTTATCCTGGGTGGGCAGCAGTTACCCACCACTCCCCTGTGCCCACAGGAGAACTGAGCTGGATTTAATGTCCATACATTGAAAATGCAATCTTGTAAGATTGCATGAAGCCCAATGTAAACATTAAATGCATCGGAATGTCTCAAATCTAAGAGTACTGGTACAGTTTCTCCGGGCAAACATTTGCTGGCAGCCAGTGTGATTCAGTATTAGCCTGTGAAATGTGATGTAGAATCACTGTTTATGTTGGAAAGTGAGTTTAAATAGCAAAAAGGTCAACCATGGAGTTAATTCATTCCATGGTGAATTTAGTAGTGTAGGTTTCCTTTCAACTGCAGTAGGAAAACAACTTCTCATACTACCCAACCCATCATAAGATACAGTGTTTTATGCAAAAGTTTTAACATTAAGGGTATGCGTGATTGGGAATGTGCCAACAAATGGTTATTCAACATGCAAAACACTTTTTAACACTTCAATTTGCTATCATAATATAAAACAAATGCCATATTAATCCTCTTCTTAGCAAAACTATTCAAAAATAATAATGTTGCATCATGTTGTAACTGATATCTATTATTAAGTCTCATTCATTAGCTTAGCTTCAAGCATCCTTTCATGCATTTTACTGTAATATCCCTTCCTTTACTCTAAAACTACAGTGATTAAGCAGTGGTTATAGTACCATGGTTTAACAACTGCCACAGTATCTCTAGTATGGTATTCCTACCATGCATCATACACCCTTTAATAATGAGTTCTTCAAGAGTTTGCTTGTAAATTCAGAACCAGGGCAACTTAAAGAACTCTTTGCCTGGAACAACTTTGCCTGGTTAAATGGTTTTTAAAATACAAGGGGAACCACGATAGATGGTCCTTTATATTTAAATGCATATTTTAAAGAATGGCTCTAGTATATTGCATCAAAGTGTGCAACTTTTAAATCAAATTAATATTCCATTCTTATTTAAAATATAAAATGAAATTGCTATACTTAAGATTATTTCCATAACAATCTGGTTACTTATTAAACCAGGGCCTTTAGACTCAACATTTGCCTCTAAAACAATGTGATAAAATAAGCTCAGCCTGCGAGAGCAAAGGCACATGAAAGATACTGCTGACTAGACATTTTGAATGCCTAATGTGCTTTTAAAATATGAAGTAGTTACTTATGGATTTAAGTAATTTCTTTTTTCAAACTTGCTTTACTTTAAATATTAAATTTAACCCAATAACTCAATCCAATAACCATACACATTGCTAAGTGCCAAGTAGAGTAGAGTAAGGGCATTTCTATCAATTTCTGGACTCTTATTCTAATAGTAATCCAGATTACAAGTCAAATTATGCGAATGTAAAAACACATTTCAGTGTAGCATGCTCAAAAGTATCCTGAAATCCCATCTAATGACTGATTCAGTCAGTGTACCTATTGTATAATCTCCTTAGAGGTCAACATTGAATAGAACAGAATGGTCAGGTTGGTATTTGGCAGCCACAAAGATCAACTACAGAGGTATAAAGCCCATCTTAAACGTGGTGTTTGATATCCAGCACTAATCATCCGACCTCAGTACCTTACCTTACCAATGCTATTGTGGTCGAATGCAATGAAATCATCACAGCAATGTTCTAACGTCTAGTGTAAAGCCTTCCCAGAAGAGGAGAGGCTGTTACTGCAGCAAAGAGGAGAAACACTCTATTAATACCCTTGATTTTAGGAAAAAATGTTGATGTTGATAGACAGCTGTCGGCAATTTTTTGGACTTGGACACTGGATAGTGTATTCTTAACTAAGCACAGACAGGGAAAACAGCACATTTGGTATGCAGACCCTAAACCAACACATTCTTCTACCTTCCTCCTGTCTAACTAAGAAACTACTGCTCATGGAGGAGCTTTACAGGTTGCGAAACCAGGCTGCTCTCAAGCCACCAAGCTTAGGCCCCGGTCCAAATCTAGAGGGGTGAGGTTTTTCTCACTTTGGCTATAATTTACACACTGACTACTTCTTTGAACCATGTTTTTATGGTCATTTCTGAATAGTATAATTACTGTGAAACCGCACTGGAAAACTACTCATTTCCTGCCTAATTTATCCCTTAAGATAATTTAGTCGAACCACACTGTTAGTTTTCTACATGCATATAACTTAACCCTGTTATGAAACCCTGTAAGGAGTAACACTAACCATATTGCTAGCATAACCGTTGGAAAGAGTTCATAATTAAATCACTAAAGCCAGCTTTGTGGGCCTTGTGTGTCTGTTCATTTACAAGATCCCTTGTAAATCCTTATGGTCTACTTGAATCCCTCTTTCACAGATTTATTTCTAAAATGAGTTTTTACACCTTTTTAATTAATTTTCTTTATGAAACTTAAACCTTGTGTTTGCAACTGTTCTATTATATACTTATATCACTTGATTACATTAATTATCAGTAGTACAGCACAATAAAAAAATCTAGTGAGCAAATTGTATGTTTATTGTCCAAAATAACAGATGATGGAAATCCTACAGTGTAAACCCCAGTGTATTTATTTAATGAATTTAAATCTCAAACCACAAATGCAAACCACAAGGACTATTTGCACACCTGTACAGATGTTCTCTCTCTTTCTGTAAATATTCAGGTCATCTGTAACTTTCTACATATAATATTTTTCAACTAAATCTGTTTCACATCTCTCAGCTTCTTCAGCTCTTGTTACCCTTAGTACTTTTTACTTTACTTTTTAAATTTATCCCCTACGCTATTTATTGTTCAGTGTAATTTTCCTTTAGTTTAATACTGTAAATAATCTTGTGTTCTGTGTTTTTGTTACTTGTCATACATGTTGCTCTCACCAAGACAAATTCCTTGTATGTGTAACATACTTGGTGAAATAAAGAGATTCTGATTCTGATTCTGATTCTGATTCATTTTTGGGCCTATTTAATGGGATTTGCAAAACATACATTGGTTCTAGTGAAGAACAAACTGCCTTACATGCATTTTGTCAAGAAAAGACATATACACCCATTAGTCATGTTTAAGCCAATTAGTTTTGCCACTGACTGGTGAGAGAATAATTAATATAATTATTACATTAGAAAACCATTATTATCTAGTTACAATGGCAGTTTGCAAGTGTGGGATATATTCAGTTGCTGACGTTGATGTGTTGAAAGCAGGAAAAGGAAACAAGTGCAAGAATCTGAGCGTCTTTGACAAGAGCCAGTTTGTTATGGCTAGACCACTGGATCAGAACATCTCAGTCAGACAGATCTTTACTTGTCAGTACCTACCACAAATTGTCCAAAAAGGACAATTGGTGAACCGGTGACAGGCCTTGCAACTTCCATAATTTAGAGGATCTACGTCTTGCCAGACACCACAGGATAACCAGAAGTTCATGTCTCAACAGATTACAGCTGTTCTAGCAGCACAATGGCAGTTTAATGTTATGACTGGTCAGTGATATGATAAACATAAGCAGTTAACTGTGATAAGTTCTATAGACAACAGAGAAGAGTAGAGTTCTTCAGATTTCTGAGATGACAGATTATCAAAGCAATAGATTGGATTTTGCTTTATATTATTAATTTGTGATATTTGTTTGAAATGCACTGGCTGAAAATGATGTATACAGCACTCACAGATGTGCCTTCCTCAGCTGTGTAAGTGTGATTTTACAGATTTACCCAGTTTAATTAATCTGAGTGATTTACTGCTAAGGTTTACAGCACAGGGTTTCCAAAGCATCTCTGCAAGTTAGTCCATTTGCTTTCACAGTAACAAAATATGCATGATGTTTATAGCTTTAGTTTAAAATAGCAGCATGACTCATGGCTGCATTGGACGTGGCAGTTTGTGACCTAACACCCGTCTCCTATTGCAGTGAAGAAAAGCAAAAGGTGCTGCTGCATGTGGTGGGAGTGATGGTAAGGTGTGTTTCTGTGTGTGTGTATGTGTATGTGTTTGGACACCCTTTAGCCTTAGAGCAATTGACTGGGGGAAAAGGAGAGAAGCAGAGAGGGAGAGAGCAGAGATTTCAGGCCAGATTATGTCAGTTCAATCATTCTCACACCCACTTTCCGTTTGGTGGACGAAACCGCAAATAAGGTTTGAATCGGGCCGATCAAACAAGCCACCTCGCGCCCCCGCACATGGGGCTGGGTTAGGCCTTGTCATGGGCCGGCGGCTGGGGGTTAGGGGGGATAGAGACAGGGTCCGTGCACTGAGCGCTTTAGCAGACAGGTCGGCTCCAGTAGCAATGAGTCATGGCTGTCTGTCTGTGCTGCCTGAAGGTTAGCCGTGAGGGGCTTATATTTTATCATAATGCTAACAACTGCTTCATTCACATAAAGAATAAGCCCTGCCATTTATGACTTGTGGGAGCCGGGTTATATCCAAGTCTAGCAAAATCCTTGCATGGCCATATATATATACACAGGGCAAACAGTGGCTGGAAGTTTAGAGAGTACTTTTGCCTACAGTGAGGTCAAGTATAAGGCATATATACCAAAACCAGAAATACTTGAATAAAGTCTAAAATATGCGCAAACCCCAGACTATGGAATGACAGTATGGGGCAGAAAAGGTCAGCAGACACTGCTTAATTCCTTAACTGAGGAATCTATAAATCCTTATAGTGACAAATCAGCCACAAAAAAGATAACATTTTCCCATCATGTCATATTTACACTCAGGATTCAAATTTAGTTTCTTTTGTGTTACTATGGAGCTATGAGGTTAATGTAGCTACTGATTATTGATATTATATGTATCCACACACTGCCAGTCTAAATCATCTAAAAGTTGACTTGTTAAGTAGAATACAAACTTGCTCATGTGTTTTTGACACTGTCTGATAAACTGCTCAAATGGACACGAGCATGGACAAAATCCAAACTTAAAGAGCACTGCTGTTATGCAATGTGTCAGTGATACAACAGTGCTTAAAACTACATAATCAAGTATATTTAAAATTACCTAACAAGTCAACAGGCTGTCAGACCAATATGTGATATTGTAGGCATGCAGATTTTACTTACAGGTAGGATTAGCCTTGTAACTCCAGTGTTACACTATATGGACAAAAGTATAGGGGCATCTACACTAGTACACCTACAGGAGATTGTATGGCATCCCATAAACATCACATTCAAAATACATAAAATCTATGGAATTGGTCCCCTACATTTACGTGGGAGCCAGTCAAGTTCTTTCACACCCAACTCACCCAAACATGCCTTTGTGCACTGGGGCAAAGTCATGCTAAAAAGAGTTAGGACACATACAGTTGGAACCATACAATTGTCTTAGAATTCTCTTCACTGGAACAAAGGGACATAGGCCAACCCCTGAAAAACAACTCCATAGCATTATCCTTCCTCCACCATGCTTTACAGTTGGCACAGGCAGGTAATGTTCTCTGGGCATCATCAAATCTAGACCTAGACTTGTCCACCAGACTGCTAGATAGAGAAGCATGATTCTTTACTCAACAGCATACTTTTCCACTGCTCCAAAATCCAGTGGCGGTGTGCTTTACACCAATCACCAATGCTTGGCCTTGTGATGTAAGGCTTACATGCAGCTGCTTAGCTGTGGGAACCCATGCCATGAAGCTCCCAGTGCACAGGTTTTGTGTTTTTGTTAATGCCAGGGGAGGTTTAGAGCTGCCATTTAGGACCTGTGGGAACCGGGTTATGTCAAAGTCTAGCAAAGTCCTTGCATGGCCATATATATATACAGGGCCAAACCGCACTATTGCCTACAGTGAGGTCAGGTATAAAGCATTAATACTAAATACTAAAACAGTATGGGGCTGAGAAGGTCAGTGGGCAAGCAAAATAATTCCTCAGAATTTCAATTTAGCAGACACTGCTTAATTCCTTAATAGAAATTATTAATACCTAAGATAGTGGGTCGTCCACAAGAAAATATCATTTAGTCTTTAGTCCTGTTACATACCATGCTGACATTCAGTTAACTATTTAGAATCACCCTCTTTTCTTTTTCAAAACATAAAAATATATTTTTAAATTTTTTAAATGTTAATATATTATAAACAGTATAGTATAAAATACTACAGAGAACTGCTGAACCTCTCTAGTAACAGTAGAAAGTGGGAGACTTATATAAGCTAGCTGTGGCATTGCTGGGTTGGTTTGTGAGGGATCAGCTAAACTGATGTTTCTTCTATAAGAGTTTTCGGGACACACCGAAGAACCTCAGAAAACACCTTTCAGACTACCAGATTTCTTGTAGTTTGGCCTTTCACAATATTCTGAAACTACTAAGAATCTACTTTACTAATAAATAGACAGGGTTTCCACAATAAACTGCATACACGTTCCACTGAAAATCGTACAGAGTAGTGTAGAGTATCGTAGAGCAACCTAATGTGGCATGGGTAGATATCAGATTTTCCCTGTGGGGTGTGTCTGACAAAACTTGTCCCGCCACTGGTGCCACATCATTAACGACTCTCTCAGCAGAAGCAGACAATAGGATACTAGTAGGTAGACAAGTTCTTAGAATAATGCACTTCACACTACCTTAAAGTGTGTCCTTGTTTAAGCTTGGCCTATTGCAGCAGTGTCACAGAAGAAGCTCTAAAACGCTCTAAGTGACATATGTTAGAGCACTAATGTATTGGACTTGAACCACATCAGAACCATTATAGAGCGACACCCTGGTGTTCAGGTCTTGCAGAAGCACGTGGTAAACTCAACATGGACCCTCATCAAAGAAGAGCCACGGTGAAGCTCTATTTGACCCAGGTCGCATTCTCTACTAACCTAGTGTGAAAAGTCCTGGCCAAAATCCCCAACTGTCCAATATTTCTAAGCTGCGGTCTGGTCCACAGGCCGGATACGTAGGCAGATGGACGCGCTCCAAATCAGGCCGATTTCACAGCTGAAGCTAAGAGTCCTGAACCTTCTTGTTCTCTTGGTTCACCATGTGCAGCGACACAGACCTTCCGGCATTGTTCTGTGGAAAAAGAGAGAAGGATCATCTTACCTTTCAGGAAAAAAGAGGCAAAAAACATGCAACCTAAAACTCTTCGGAACTGGGTGAGAAGAAGGGGAACTCTCTCTCTCTCTCTCTCTCTCGGACCACAATGGCACACATGTGAAGGTACACGCACATGCCCTCACATGATAATAATCAATAATCAATAGAAATAAAAGAACATGTACATATTACACAAACACACATGTTTGTGTTTGTGTCTTTGTATGGTAGCTCCTTTGACTTCTTAATGACTGAAAAATGACATATCTACATTTAACTCATCCATAACCTTAACCCCTTAACACCCCAAGACTTATTACACACTAAGGTGTATTACTCAGTAACTACAGTGACTTCTGTACACACTGGTGGGGCTATTCTTTAGTAAAAGAAGTTTGCAATAACACTGGTGGTCAAAAGACTGAAAGGAAATGTTTCACTTTATCTAACAAAAGTGTGCTTTTGTTATAAACTCATACATTAAAAATGAAAAAGTATACATTTAAATGGACACTTTTTCATATTTAATGAAAAAGTGTTTACCACAAAGTACATCAAGATGTTCATCCATTCCTATTATCATTTACAAAGAGGAAAAAAGAGCTAAATAGCTAAACGATGACCATACACACAGCCCTACACTAGCAGGCCTTTGGTTCTTTCACTTCCGCCATTCAAAAGTAAGGATGCAAATTAGGATTCAAATTAAAAAAACTGAGTGAAATAGGTCTCTGAATCATGTCTCGAATTCTTGTTCTTTAGATACTCGAATTCTTTAGGTTTCACTGAGAACAAGTAGAACTTACAGAGAGGTGGGACATAACACAACACCATAGAACTCTATAAGACACTGTGCGCAATGGTATAGTCAAAAACGATGAACGATGATGTAGCACACTGATGTATAGAAACAATTTTGGGTATGTTTCAAGGGATCTATGCCTTTTTTATCAGCGGATAAACCGCAAAAAAAAAAAAAAAAGATTCACCTGATCTGCCAACAGCACAAAGCAGGATGCTGTGGGTTGAGCAAATAAGGAAGATCACGATCACCAGATTTTAATAGCATTGAATACCTGTGGAACTGTGTTGAGAAATGTGTGTGTCACTACAAGGAGGCATGTGGACAGCAGTGAAGAATGTGTGAAAAGAAACCCATTTAGACCAGTGGTCTCCAACCTTCCTTCTGGAAAGCTGTAGCTTCCACACCAGATATACCACACCCCATTCAGCCAATCAAGGAGTTCTGAAGCCAGTTGGCTTAGTTGGATTAGGGTTGGTGGGATGGTAGCTCTCCAGGAACAGAGTTGAAGATCATCAACATTTGTAAGTAAAACAAACCTGGAACTGGAGGCCGGTGTTCAACACAGTTTGGTGCTTTTCCTGCTTAAACACACCTGGTAATTAGGTGGGCTGGATTTCCAGAAAGCATCTTAGCACAAAGGGTGGGGAAAACCTTACACTGAACCTTACACTGAGCAGAGAGATAACTTAAGTACCAGGGTTCTTCAAGTTCAGTACCTGAACTACAAAATGCTAACAAACACTCTTACTTGTCATTTTTTTTTTTTTGCTAGTACATATTAATATTTACAAATAATATTAACTCCTCACGACTCCAATGCATATTGCACACTAAGGAGTATTACTTAATAACTACAGGAACTTCTGTGCAAAGTGGTGGGGGCTATTCTCTGGTAATAGACATTCGTAAAAAACACACCAGCGGTCCATTGGCTTTTTAAGGGGTTAATAACCCATCCCAGTCTCAAACATAACCAGCATTAAAGTGTACAGCCTTCAGTGAAATGAAATAGAGACTGTCTTTAATACTGGCTTTATCATGTCTTCCCCCTTTGCTTTTGGAAATGGTGCTGGTGTAAACTGTGCGCACTGTGAGTCTTGAATTAAGGAAGAAAAAAATGCAAAGTCACATGGAGAGAGACGGACACAAAGGTAATAGAGACTGGTGAGTCGAAAAGGATGCACAAGTTCAGAGCCAGACAACCAGACAACAATTTGAATAATCAGTCAGCCTAGACCCAGACACACTCTGTCTGACCTTCACACACACTTGACCCATAGTTTACCTTACAAGGTCACACTAGCAGGTAGTACATTCTCTCACTGTGACACTTGGAGTGATTCATGACAGTAGTGATAGTATCATCACTGCGCCTGTGGTTAGCCACTATTAATAGAATGTTAATTACACTGCTGAGTGTGAGAGCCGTCGTTGTGGCTGTGAAGTTGTGTGTGTGTGTGCGTGCTCATCTTCCTCGTGCTCTGGCTGATCAGTGGGGATTTTTTTGGGTAAACCGAGAGGTCCCAGACACAAACAGGATCTTATCAGTCGGATCAGGTATGTATGGGAAAGCGATACATGGCGAGTCACTTGCCCCCTAGATAAGGAGGTACAAGTTTCCAGTTTGCACTGCAGGCGTATCCTGTTACTAATACTGGCCTGCTTTTGTTCCTCTGCTGGGATGTCACGTCTCCTCAGGGCACAGGAACGGCAACTTCCACTCGCTCTTGCTCACACACTCTCTCTCAGCGCATTGCGCACATAACACACACAAAACACAACAGTGTACACCTCTCTGTCACACCTGTCACTGAGGCCGAAACCTAACGTAGCCTTTTCACACAGGTCTAGGTGTGTTGGGACGTCAGGCTCCATATTTAAAATGCCTGATGGCACAACTTCATTCAAGTGTGTGGATCCATGCTCTACTTCTGTGAGAATAGATATGTAACAGGTGTGTGTAACAAGTCATCACATTCACTTTTTTTCCATTCTCAGCCCCTCATATATGCTAACACACTAATGCTGGTTATTGTGGGGGTTTTCTATTGACTTCCATTAAAATCATTTAGAGTCTTTATATATATATAAATATATGTTTTTATTAAACCTTACTTATTAAGTTGATTAACGTAACATAATAATAGTAATAATTCTATTCAGTCAGTTTACGATTAGAAGTTCAATCCATCCATGCTTCATCATATCTGCTTCTTACTGGTCAGGATGGCTGTGGGTCCGAAGCCTACCTGGAGGGAAGGAATACCCCCTGGAAAGTGCATCAGTTCATCTATTCACTCACAACTAGGGGCAGTTTAGTATGGCCCATTCACTTACCATGTATGTTTTGGTGGGGTGGGAGGAAACGCATACAGACACATGCAGAACACACAAAACTGACACAGACAGAAAAAACGGAGGGAGGATCGAACACATAACCCCTGGCCCCTGGCGTTATGTGGTACACATTAATGGCAGTGCCACTATGCCGCCTAGAAATTCAATGAACAGAATATTTTAAAGCCCCTGGGAACACATTGTAATATACAGATTTTTTTGTATAATACTAAAATTGGCTGTTAAGTGAAGCGTTCAGCAAAGTCTACATAGATGGATCTATAGATACAAGCTTAAGGCCCCACGTGCCCGGTCATGTTTCCCATCCAGCGCCCATTGCTTCTTCTCTTCTCCGCTTCTCTGCTTCGGTGGCTGGCTACTCGCTGTGCCAGTAGGGTGGGGTGCAGGTAAGCAGCGGGACCCAGCTGCTAAATTCTGAGGTGAAGCAGAGAGCCGACATGGGCCAGACACAAGGACTTTAGCTTAGCAGGTTCAGCTTTAGCTTAAACTTTCTAGATTGTTTAGACTCAAAGACAGGGCAGAGACATGTTTGCCTTGTGATTGGTCAGGGCTATGCTGATGAAAACCTGATCTATATTTAGGACAGCTCATTTCACATGGAGAGAAGAGCAATACTGGTGAAATATACATAGCAGACACTTATTGGACTTTGGGAAGATGTTCCTAATGCGTAATCCCATCATTCTCTCTCTCTCTTACACACACACACTCACACACACACACACACACACACACACACACACACACACACACACAGACAGAAAGAAAGACAAACTTCTTGACAAACTTGTAATACTTTAAAATCATGTCTCTAACCGTCACCTGTCCTGAAATATCAGTTTCACTGTCACAGGCACAGCAGTGAGGTGATAGCACATCTATCTTTTAGGCTTTTAGGCTCAGTTCTGGGGCCTAGTTCAGTAAAATATTTACATGTTGAGCAGAGGCCCGCTGTCTGAGGGTGCAGGGGTCATGACATACTGGGGCAGGTGCATCTCAGCCTTTGCACTCTTGGTCAAAGGTCACACAGACCAAACCATTTACATCATATCCTCTATTAGGTTCCTGCAGACACCACTGCTCGTGATGCAAGCTGGCAGTAAACACAACTACGCCAATATGAATTAGGTCTATGAACTGGTGAATAATCTTGAAAAAACAAGATGATTTAGAGGGATTCGCTTGCCAAGAGCTCACACCTGGCAGTGAACAGATGCATACAATTACTCATATAATGAATTAATATAATTATGAATTATTGTAACACAGTTTTTTGTAGTCAATTGTAGTCACAATTTGTCTTTTTATGATACATGCAGTTGTTGAAAAGAAGTCATTAAACCAGTTGGAGGTTAGCTTTTGTTCTGTAACATGGTGCATTATCATGCTGGAAGGAGCCATTTGAATATGGGTAAATTGTGGCCATGAAGGGATGCACATGGTCAGCGACAGTGCTTAAATAGGCTGTCACTCCCAAGCAGTGATTGATTGGTGTTAACGGGCCTAAAGTGTGTCAAGTACACAATATTACACTATTACAGCACCTCCACCAGCCTGGACTGTAAACACAAGGCAAGTTGGGTCCATGGATTCATGCTATTGGCACCAAATTCTGACCACCAGACACTCCAGACCAGGCTACTTTTTTTTAGATTTCTACTGTCCAGTCTTACTGCAGCCTCAGCTTTCTGTTCTTGGCTGAATTACGTGAAATCTGACATGGTCTTCTGCTTTTGTTGTTCATCCACCTTCCACCCAAGGTTCCTTAAGTTTACTGAGATGCTTTTCTGCTCACCACAATTGTACAGAGTGAATCAGAGTTACTGTAGCTTTAGTGACAGCTTCAACCAGTCTGGTCATTCTCCATTGACCTCTCTCATTAAACAAGCCGTTTCCATTTGCAGAACTGCCGCTCACTGGATGCATTTTCCAGTTAAACAAAATTGCATTTTGAGTAAACTCTAGAGACCATTGTACAGAAAATCCCAGCAGTTCTACAAAAACATAGTCTATCTGGCATCAACAATCATGCAACAAATCAAAATGGTTCACATTTTGCCCCATTTTGATGGTTGATTGCTTGAAGCTGCTGGCCTTTATTTGCATGATTGCACTGCTGCCACATGACTGACCGATGAGATGATTGCAGCAGTAGGTAGTAGTAAGTGTCCTAATATATAATTGCTCAGTAAGTGTCTGTTTGTTCTCTAAAGCTTAAAAATTCAGTTTCCCTCCACCTACATCATTGTTTTAAAAGAACAAAACACTCTTTTCACATGCAATGCCTTTCCTTTCGCTCTACTGTCCTGCAACCCTCTTGCCATGCTGCTCTTCCAGGGCTTGCCCTTACACCTCTCTTTCTCTTCCCTCAGTGACCTGCCCTGCAGAAACACAGCCCAATCCCATTTAAAGAGCATTTCTCACATTCCTGTGCTGTCATCCTAACCTGACTGTTTACCTCTTCTTTCACAGGATGCCTTGGCCGGCTCTCAGTGCCGCCCTGACAAGCTGTGGGATTGACGTGGCCCTTCAGAGAGCAGCTCAGCAGCAGGCGCTCCGCTCACCTGCACAGGTAGTCATTAAACTCATCACTCCTGCACCCTGCCACGCTCTGTTCTGTCAACACAGCTAATCCAGCCCCCCTAAAAGCCCTGGGCCTCCTTAAACCCCTTTCTCAGATCCTCAAGTGCCTTTAATGCCAAATGAAAGTTTTGTGGACAGATGGCAGGGTAATTTGATAAGCCATCTTGGCCTGTTTTCCTTTCTTCTGGTTGTCAGCAGACGAAGCGAAGGGTTTTGGCAGTTGAGTAACATGGCGATATGATCGTTCAGGTAAATTCAAATGCAAAGACGTTTGAAAGGGCCAGCTTTCCAGACGTAGGTTAAGCTTAAACTTAAAAAGCCTGGTAATTGCAAGTGTGCATGGTATATCTGAGGGCAATGTGTTTATTTGTCCAAAAATGAGGGAAAAAAGCAGCCAGTCAGTCATTGCCTTCACCCTCATCATCAGAAATGGCCCTGTTAAATCTTTACATGTATGTAAATTTGAACAATAATTATCATACTTGGGAATACTATGCAAAAATCTTAGGACACATGTTAAGACACCTGCTCCTCCAACTTTTCTTTTGAAGTCAAGGGTATTAACATAGAGTGACTATATTTTGATTTTCAAAAAAAGAGGACATTGTGGTCCACACGAGACCATCATGGTTAGCATAAGTTCTAGAACCGTGGAAGTTGTATGTGTAAGAACAGGAGAGTGTTAAATATCTCAAAAAGTCATTTTTTTTATTCATAAGCACTTACTAATTTACTGAAACTTATTAATAGCCTTAATTACAGCTTATATTGCCAATGTTTTACCAACTTTTACATAAAATGCTTGTTTGTTTGTTTGTTTGTTTTTATTATAATGCCAATGTTCAAAATATGAATAAATACCTAAATAAAATACTATGATGGACTGGCACTCTGTCCTATCCAGGGTTTTTTCCTGCCTTGTGCCAGGAAAATGTAGCCTCCGGACTTATTGCCACTGCCAGCAGAAGAGAAGATGAATGGATGAACAGATGGACATCAATAAACCAACAACTGAAAAAGTCTGATAAAGCATTTTAGGCAGTGGTCAGTTGGTAGTGGTGGGAAGCAGTTTGACTGATGGTTTAAGTAGATGCAGGTATATGCAGACCAATAGTGGCGACTGTAGAAGCAAGCACTGAGGTTAAATCAATACGAAATCCTGGACGTTTTACACAATTTAAAAATCCCGGCCAGATGCATTTTTTTTACATCCCTCAAAAGAGGAAATGTCACTGTAATTAACATGGAGTTCGCTTTTGCTGCAGTAACAGCATCGACTTTTCAGGACAGTTTCTGATGTTGGATGGATGGTTCTGGATCTGGATCTGGATCTGGATCGGTCACCATGCCCAGTGCCATTCCAACTCACTCCAAAGATATTGGATGAAGCTCCATCACTCCAGAGAACGCAGTTCTGCTGCTCCACAGCGCAGTGCTGGGGGATTTAACCATCTAGCTGATGTTTGGCACTGCACATGGTGACCTTAGGCTCAAGTGTCCCATTCTATTGGCGATGTTGTTCTATAGAGATTAAACAACTTAACCAGGCAGCAATGTATGTTTGTTCAGAAGACACAAGATTTGATATTTGAATGTTTCTGAGATGGGTAAGCATGCATACTTATAGGTATAAAAGATGTTAAGGCCTGTGTGTCAAGTCAGATTGTAGATAAATTAATTGCCACCTTAAAGTTAATGCCAGCTGACCACAACACTTGTCCACTGAGCATTAACGAGATGCTTCTGCAAGCTTCCCAACGTCTCACATACATTGGATTGTCATCTTGTTCTTCTGACTCCATCAAACTCCTTTCTTCCATAGCTCCAGCCAGGTGCTGGCCCAAATATTGTGTGTGTGTGTGTGTGTGAATGTGTGTGAAAACACCACCCAAAATGAGGATGTGGCCATGGCAGGCAACACTCACGCCGGTGTCAACAAGAGTTCATCCAAGTTGAGGAAAGACGCTGCCAGCGCAGTCAAGTCTGAACACACACAGCAGCAGGAAGCTTCACACCTTCCTTCTGTTGTCTTATGCAACTCAGCACGCTTTCAGGTGCCTGTCGGATCTGAGAGAAGCCGGGCTGCCAAGTACATGCTGGAGCTGACCCACGGCCTTGTGTTTTTGAAGCGGCTTTCTTTTCTGTTGGAGAATGAGTAACCTTTTTGGATTCGCTCTCAGCACCTTGTTCTGCAGCTCAGAGCACAGAGGCACGGTGATGAGCTGCTGGACCAATGCCAGCAGCTGTCTCGCAGTTCAGACAGGTGAAGTGGCTGCATGAATAAGCCCGCTCGGGTCCTCGGCTATCTGTTCATCCCCCCAGAGACTGCTTCCTTTATCTCCCCCTACTGGCTATAGAACACACCACTGGGCATAGAACACGGGGTATCCGTGTGTTCCCTCAGACTATTATGTAGACGGCACATAAGAGATAAGGCTGATCAAACTTACCTGATTATTAGCTAATTAGCTAATTAACATATTAACACATTTGTTTCTGAGCTTCTAGAGGGGAATGTAGCAAGAAAATCAGTAAAATGTGCTCAAGGATCAGAATTTAGAACTGTATCTCAAAAGTTCAATAAAGTGCTATTCAGCATATTGATGCACCTTTACATTATGTTCAATGTAATTGTGGACTGTTTCTATTGGCTATATCTTTAAAATGTAAAGATCATGCTAAATAAAAAAAAACAAAAAACAGAGTTTTGATGTGACATTGATGATATGAATGAGAGTCTGGTCAAAATGTAGAGTCTAGTCAAATCTTAGACCCAATTCTTGCCTTTCAGCTTGCATACTTCTGAGCTTGTGGTTTTATCTTTAAGCTAAACATGTTCTTCTCCAACAGTGCAACATCATTCATCTTTGATCTCCACTAAACATGATGATTAAGCCTAAACTCTGGTTCTTGCCTTCATAATCTATTTGCCTTATCAGCCCTATAAAGACCCTAAATAGACCTCAAATAAAACAGGGCTGAAGGAGGTAGGACTGGGCGATATGGTAAAAATATCATGATATTTCAATAAAATAAATTTTCGTGATACTCAAGATATATCATAATATTTTGACTTTCAGACAAAATAAATCATTAGTGGCAGATTCTTAAAAGCTGCTGTTCAAATATTCTCCCACACTGAGTAGTTATACAGTGATTTTCCAATGTCCATAAGCTGCTTGCCCACCCCTAGTTGAGGGTAATTTGTATGACCCCTAGTTTGTATGATTTGTTTTTATGCCAACTCAACCCCTAGTTGAGTTTGTATATTTGATAACAACTGTTTCTTTACATTATGTGAACATTTCATGGTTAGGGAGCCAATGGAAACTTCCCAGAATTATGTGTAACATGATCTTGTAACATAAATTTATATTAAATTAAAAATGTCTAACAATGCGTTAACTTGCAGTCACTTCCCTGTAAAGCTGCATTTGCAATGGATACATTTTGGTTTTGGTACAACAGCAGGAAAATTGCTAAATTGTTATTTAATTGGTCTAAAAACTTGAAAAATCACTTGAAAATCATTTGATTGAGCTGTTTTTGTTTACTTAGGGCAAGAGGTTTGCCATATGGTGGCTCATTGTGGTGTTAAAATAATTCATTCAATTATTTTAACCCCTTAAAAAGCCTATGGCCGGCTGGTGGGCTGAAAGTGTTACCAGAGAATAGCCCCACCGGTTTGTACAGAAGTCCCTGTAGTTACTGAATAATACACCTCAGTGTGTAATAAGCCTGGGAGTGTTAAGGGGTTAACAGATTTATATTATTTGTATTCAGGCAGTCTCCACTTAGTGTCTTACATTTGTGGGGGGAAAATGCCATAGATCCACCACCCCATAGATGGGGTAACCATTAGACAGATTAAAGAACTCATCAATGCAGTTATGGTACATAAAGTGTGTCAAACACTGACAACGTAGAACAGCAAGACTAATGAAAATGCTTTGTATTTTGAGTGGTTTGGATGCTTGGGTAGTAAGTACCAAACAGCTGTTTAACCTCTTTAACCCTCCAAGGCTTATGACAGACTAATTTGTATTACTCTACAACTACAGGAACTTCTATACAAACTAGTGGGACTATTTTATTTTATGGTAATTGAAGTTTGTAATAACACTTTTGACCCGGCAGTGGAGCATAGGCTGTGTTAATGGGGGCATCAATGCATCAGTATCACCTTTTTCAAACAGATTTAAAGCTTTTCATAGCCTGACCCCTCAACCAAATTTACTCACAGGAGCCTGTTCATGTATCAAATTGGCCACCTAGTATCATGCCTTAGACCTGGACCAGTAAAGTAAAGGTCCAGGATTGAAAGTGCCTGCACTACACCCATGCCTGCTCTCCAGGGTCCTCTTTTATGGAGGAGATGTAGGAAAGGTGGTTTTCCTCAAGCCGAGAGCACTGCCTGTTGAGCAGACAGGCTGAGCCTGCACACCTATCAGCTGCTGGGCTGTTTCTACAGCACGTCTGCCTGCAGCATGTCACCCTGGTCCCTGGAAGCCTGCTCGGGAGTGAGCCTAATCCTGATAGATTACCCTGATCTGCACAGCGACCTCCAGCCTGGCCCATCAAAGCCTGCCGCAGGCTCCTGGACTGGAGGATGAAAGCGGTTGTTTCTGAAAGCAGGGCCTATGCTGGGAAGCCCTCAGGAGCCTGGCGAGTCCTGAGCCTGAAGCGGAAAGGTGCTGATTGAACAGGGCCCACAGAGAACCTGGGGAACAGCTACAAATGCAAGGGAAGCCTGACAGGCCCTCAAGGGCTGAAGCTGAGGGTAAGAGCTAAGGTTAGAGGGGATGTGGTGTGGAGATCCACTGAAAGAGGATAGCGGTTGTAGATGTTTTTACAAAAGGTTTTAAAGGGCATAAAGCGCTTAAAGCGGTGGACAGAAGCCACAAAGCTTCATTTGCTATTCATTACATATAATAACCCCAGATTTAACAGAGCTATTGTTATGACAACAGATGGTTGACGTTGGATTGTACTACACTGGACTTGTTAGGTGTAACCACTGCAATGCGTGACAAATGCTGGGCTATTCACTGCTACTCTAGGCACAGATTTAATAGGTACTGTAACGAGCACAGATAGAAGATGTATTGTCACACCAAAAAACAAACAGCATCAACTATGCTATTAATGATTAACACCCTGTTACTCACTGCGAGCCAGTCCCTTCAAAGAGTCCCAGATTTATCATGAGTATTATTAAGCTCACAGCTGGTTACCATCAGACATCTACCCCATTTAGCAGACATATTACCGCAATGCACCAAAAACAAACACCACCAACTACGGATCAACGCTGCATGACTTGAAATAGCTACGCTCTAAGCTCAGAACATGGCTTAGACACAGGGCAAAAAAGTGAGTCTGAGCAGTTTCCCCTGGTGCTGGGGTTTTGGGATTTCTCATCCTTTCTTTTCCACTCTCATAACAATGGAGGAGTGAGGAGCGGGGGAATGGAGAAGGAAGAGATTTGCTTGAGAAAATAAACATGTGAAATAAACACGGGCCGTATTGGTGTAGGGTTGCTGTAAAAACGCAGGCCTCTCTGCACAGGGACTGCGCTCCGTAACCTGATGAGGATAATCATGTTGCTGCTGAAATCCATCCATATGCAGCAGCCAGAGGGACACACACACACACACACACACACACACACACAAAGTTTTGGAAGAGAGTACAGCAAGGTCCGATTGGAAGATTTAACAGGAGTAAAGCTGTTTCTACTTTTTCCTTTGTCTCCATTGTTTGTTAACAGCCCAAAAAATCTGAATCGGTTCTTATAACTTTTTAGGAAAAGAGAGAAAAACAGTTGGGCTTCATATGTAGACATGAGGGGTATAACAATGCAATATGACATGACATATGATATGGATTTAAGGTTTTACAGTATGAAACAATACAGTTTCCATCCAAATGCAGAAGAAAAATATTTCATTCTGATAAAAAGAGTTACTAATAAAAGCAGAATTCAAATAAGTACATGACTTTATTCTTATTAAAGGTTTTTAAATGCCCCATAACACCTCTACACACATTATTATTTCTGCCCAATATAATAAATTAAGCCAATTAACATTATTGTGTACAGTAAGTTGTTGCAGTCATGCAAACAAAATGAATTTCACTTTTTGATGATTGGACCAATAGAGAAATGCTCCAAAATGACCTAGAATGTTTTTTGTTTTGTAACATTTTTGTTCCTTCTCCAGTAAAGTTGCAATTTTGGAAATACAAGGTCTTAGCCTGACCGTGACAATATCCAACTGAACTTTCTATTATTAGATCTAATAAATCTAACCCAAAACTCCACCTTAACTTACATACCCAAAACCTACACCTAATCCTAAACCCAACTTTTATCCTAATGATGACAATCAAATAAGTTTCATATATTTGTTAAGAATTTGAGCATCTGTAGATGATGTAAGCAAACTTCTGGGCACCATCTGGGTCAAATGACAAGTTCTGTTGATTTTCTAAGTGTAAATAAGTGATCAAGTCCTCTACAGAGACACCCTCCTACCCAATCACTGCTTACTGGCTTCATTTATTACACTGGGCAAAAATACAATACATAAAATGTGTGTATACAAAGATCATAACATTAAAACAACCTGCCTAATATTGAGTATCTGCCTAGTACCTACCACTCTAGTAGGTACCCATCATTGCATTACGAGGAACACTCCACAAGTGTACTCGCATGCAAATGATTGTTATTCAGTGAAGGCTTTTCTTATGATCATCATGGGAATATTATGGAGTGTTTTTTAATATGTAGTTTTTTAATGAGTAGTCGAATCCAACCAAATATCACAATAGGTGCTTTTTTTCACTTTATTTATTTGATTTATAGGGAATATTATCTCATTATCTATATTAGGGTAAAAAAAATCACAACAAAATCAGAACAAAAGCGCTACTATGTGTATCGTAGCGTAACAGCCCTGTAGTCATTCAAACATCCTAACACACACATACATTCAATGGCAGATAATTTTAGAAAATCACGGTAACTGATCCTTCCTCCTACACACAGCTCAAGGTAACCCTAACCCAGGCTGTGCTCCTGACTGTGTATACACACACTCCTATGGGAGAGTGAGAGAGGACAAACTGAAAACAAATGACTTCACCAAAAAACACATCACAGCCTCTCACGGCTCCATTTAAAAACACTGCACATGAGAGCTCACAGCAACCCCAACAACATACCGCCAATCAACTAGACCCAGGCTTCCAAAGCAAGTAAGTTCAGTCCTAAAACCACAAATGAAGTCAGGAGCATTTCTGAATCAGTGTATCACCCATTCATATTATTTTCAATTGAGAATCCAAACTGAAAAAACAATAATTTTTTTAATTATTTCATTTATGAATTGGAGGCAAAAAAAAACTTTCTCTACTTTGGATGTTCTGAATCAAAGTTTTTTTCTGGAAAAATTCATTAATAAGGGGCCAAACTTAATATTAATATATTAAAGTTTCTGTTTGTATGCCCTGGACGTTACTGACATCTTCATGTGTTGCACTTAATCAGTAATTTGTTATCATTATCATGGCTATGCACCTTTTAGTACCCCCCCCCCCCCATTGTGGTTCACCACAATGTCAATAATAATAAAATAATGTATAGATGTGACATTTAAGAAATAATTAATATGATATATTTATAGACAAAGCTACAATATCTGGAAGATCCTGATAGTATTTTTGGTCTTAGAGCAAGAGCTCTCCACATTCAACTCCATCTAAACCTACATCCTACTACAACCTACTTCAACTTTGATTGTCAAGGCTAGCAAAAGTGAAGGAAGCTAACAAGCTCACTCCAGGTCAGTTTTATCATTTTCTATTTCCTAAACGCAACAAAGTTTTAGTTTCCTTCCTTTCTGATTTGAGCATAAAATTGAAAGTAGAAAAAAAACAGCCCATTATGTTTTTTTTTTCATTGGCTTATTTTTTTACTCTTAATTGAATATGAAAAAAAAATGGTTGATTGATTTTTCATACTTTAGATTTTATGCTTAAATGATAACTTTTTGTTTGTGTGACCTGGAAGTTTCTGTCTTGCTGACTTCCTTTAGTTTTGATGACGAATCTTGGGGTTTCATAGTTTTGAAGCAGGGGAACTAAATGATTTGCCATCAATTACATATCAACCGAAAGAATCAGGCAGGATCTTCCAGCTTTTGTAGCTTTGCCTGAAAACACACAAATATAACAGAATGCTGTAAAATGACACTTATCCTCACTGTTTACTTTAGAAAAGCTCCCAGTCTCTACATCACTGATCACAGCAACATAGCCATATTTACCACGACTGACAGCCACTTTAACCCCTTAACACTCCAAGGCTTATTACACACTAAGGTGTATTACTCAGTAACTACGGGGACTTTTGTACACACTGGTGGGGCTGTTCTCTGGTTATAGAAGTTAAAGTAATAACACTTACGGCCCACTGGTGAGATATAGGCTTTTTAGGGGGTTGGTCAATCTTTTAGAGCTCATAGTAAGGGGTCACTACGATGTGCCTGGCCATGTTGACAATTCCATATTACTCAAAACAATAGCGATCCAGTGCAACACACAAATAAATCAATAACTTCCAGGTAACACAAACCAAACTACTTAAAAAATCAAGTCAAGTTCAGCCCTCAGTTCATTTTTCTTTTTTTTTCAACCTGTTTTCTGACATCCAATTCATAATTTTATATATTAATTTTATATTCTTTCTTTTTTTAAAGTTTTTGGATTCTTGATACAAACAATTCTTGATGAAAATCACTAATGCTACACTGACTATGCGGCTATTCTCTCAGCCGAAGAGACAGTTTTGTAAAGAAATGACTGGAACAGCAACTGTTGGTGCATGCAGCGTCATTCAGGCTCACTGTATCTAATAACAACTAACGGTAAGAGAAGACTCAATCACAGTGTCGATGTTTTATTGCGGTGGTGTTGGTGTGAAGTGAAGCATGCTGGGGTGTGGGGGGTGGAGGAAGCGTCATGTTTCTGTGTGTGCTAGCTTATGTGTGTGTGTGTGTGTGTGTGTGTGTAAGCACAAAAACCTCTCCTCTCACCTGACTTCTCAAGTTTCATTCCTCTCTCTCTCTCTTCTTCCCTCTCTCCATCCCTTGAGGCAGAATCATCCACCTGTTTATATGTGTGTGTGTGTGTGTGTGTGTGTGTGTGTGTGTGTGTGTGTGTGTGTGTGTGTGTATGTGTGTGCGCGCACATGCGTAGCTTCACAACAATAGCTGGCTAGGCTGCATCTCTCCTCAGGCACTGAGATTTACACTCTCTCTGCTGAGCCTGGGAAAGGAAGTACACCTGTAACTCAAGCCCAAATCTCAAGGTTAGACTGTCAGTCAAGTCACTGCTGCTTACTTTCTGTCTCCATTCAGGCTCTCCCTGAGCCAGAGTCGTTAAGTGCAACACCTTAAATGGTCGCGGCCGCAAGAAGGAACTCCCCAGCACTTTTTCATCTAGTCTAAGCTAACACGTGGTTAATTACCACAGACGGTAGTTTCCCGCTTACCCAACATTCAGGTTGTTTCAGCACCTGCTTGCTGACTTCTGGGTCAAGTGACTTCAACCTGGATCAACCAGGTTTCTGTCTGTTTACAAAGAATGCTTTTACAGAATGACTGTAATTACTTGTGAAATGATTTCCTTATTTGTGTTAAACACATGTTTCTAAATTGCATTTACACAAACAGTCTTGTGCAAAAGTCTGAACACCCCTGGTCAAATGAAGCAATACATCTTCAACAAGAAAGACACTTAACTAAGGATCATTTCTTTTTTATTTTCTACGTTTAACATTGGGGACAATGTATTTAGTTTGCCATTACTTTTGTGTAGATATGTAGATTGTGTTGGCAATGTGAACTTATTTACAATTAGACTGTCTAATATCTCTATTTGCTGGCTACATAACTTTAGATTTTAGGGAAAACAAAGGAAAATGCAACCTGGAAAAAGCTAAAGTTTCCAGGAGTTAAAATAAACAGTTAATAGGTAAAGAGAAAGTGGGACTCCTAACAACCGTGCAAGACATGGTAGAACACCACAGCTGTCTACCAGACAAGAAATATCTGATATTACATGCAGTTGTTGATGCTTCTGTGTAATTTTCTGATTTTATTGGTTCTGAACAGAATTAAGGAAATGGCTTTGAGTTGTAACTAATTGAAGTGTAGTTTTTGACTTTGCACAGTACTGCATATCCACAGCTGAGACAGGTTTTAACACTATAAGCACAATCAGAAGTGGAGTTTCATCATTTTTAAAAATTTTGACAAAACATAACAACTGTTGCTTTGAGCTTCTGTTTTTTAAAGAAGGACTTTTAAATAATGTGTACTTATTACATGCTTATTACAAAGTTTTTTGGCCTTTAAAGAGTAACAATAGTAATGAGTCCTGTGCTGATTGTTTTCTGGGAATTACTCCTGTTTTAATTGAATTATTTATTATTTGTAATGGACTGGTTTCTTTGAGTAACTACCTTTAACACTGATGATAAACAACCCATTTGTTATACATAGAGATTAAGCTGAAAAACCCTGGAATCGTCTGCTAATAATCAGCGACTTTAACCGAATGGTTACACTCATAGCACTGGTGCGTGTTCTTCTGTGACAGCTATAAGTTGTAAGGCAGCCCAGGTAGAAACCTGAACTGTGAATTTTCCACTGCTGATATATAAGAGGAACAAACTGTTGTTAAGGAAACCGAGAGTGAGGAAAGAACGAAAATGGGACGATCTAAAAGGCGTAAATTGAACTTGCTGTTTTGCGAGCCGTTCATTTCCTGGGGTATTTGAGCAAATATTATGAAGATATTATTCAGTGTTGCACAGTCAATCCATCACTCCACAAACTCCAGGTTTTAGCTCACTCTGTTCGCTTTGTCATAATTAGTCATTCAGGCTTTTCAGGCTGACGTCTTTTTTTCCCCCGCTGAGTCCTCCTGCGGCACGAAAACATATTACCACCCTCAAGCCCTCTTTTCTACAAGCAGCCATGAGCCAGGAGCCATGGGCAGGTGGAAAAAGCTAGCATGACAGACATGGCTTAGCTAAAGCAGTCAAGAAATCACTAACATACATCAGGCAGGTGTGGAGAACATTAGACCGGGATACACATTAGACATGCATTGGAGCAAGGCCCAGGAACAGTAGAGATCTTGCTGGAGTGTAGGAAGTACCCACATAGGCGGTTCTGTCGAGTGATTTTTGGATATGCAGTATTAAGTTCCAAGTACCATCTATTAGGTCAGATAAATCTAGAAAGGAAAACCCCCCTATCATAACACACCAATGGAAACGGAGCTGGATGTTCTGAGGGAGTCTATAGAGAGATCTACATCGGGGAAATTCTACTGAATGCATTTCAAAAGGCTTTAAGCAAACATATCAACAATGATATAATTGAGAATATATATTTAACACAGTCTATTGACAGTTAACGTCTCCAGTCATGGTCATGGACACGCAAACCGACAGATATACACCTCCTAAATCACGTGGAAACATCAGCTAACTTTAGAGCACTAATCCAGAGTGCTCCAGTAATTGACTCTAGGGCTTTCTTTCTGTAGTTTTGGGTAATTCTACACTATTACTCCAGAGCTAGACACCAAATCTGTAACAGGTGATAGATGAACCGCAGAATTCCTTTTGTCCTTCACATTTAACTGCTTGTCAGAAGGGATACGGAAGGGAGTAATACAGTCACATCCAGCAAAAGAACAAAAACGCCTCTCAGCCCATCTCAGACTGGCTTTTATAGAGCTCCCAGCCCGGCCTGGGCGAGGGAGATAATTGGCCGATGGATATTTCAGACGCTCAACTCTCCACGTTCCAAGCTCTCCAGGTCCCGGCCGGCCGGAAGCAAGGGCTTCTGGGATAGATTTATACGGGCTCTGGCTTAAATTGCACGTCAGGGTCGACTCACTCTAATATTAATATTAATTCCTTTTGGACTGGGAGCCGATTCTGGCAAGCCTAGCACGTCTGGAGTTCTAAGTAGTTTTCCATGAACCTACCACAGCACTGAGGCTTTGGAGATATGATGACAAAAACCGCCCTCTCTCTCTTTCTCTCTCTCTCTCTCTCTCTCTCTCTTTCTCTCTCACACACCACAGAGCTCCACCTCACATTCTCTTCATAAATGCCACAATTTCCTCCTCTACTTTTTTTCCTTTTCTTTTTCTTTTTTTTTTTTAAACAGAAAATGCTAATCTGAACTTTGGAAATGGGAACACAAAGCTGGCTGTTTGGCTGTTAGCTTGCAGGACTGTGGAAAAAAGGGAATGGGCACAACTTCAAAGGACACGTATTAGGATATTACGTACCAACAAAGCCTTAGAATGTAACTAAATGTATTACAGCCAACGTGATTTTCGTCTGTCAGATCTTGACCATTTGGCCAATACAGTATTTCCTTCATTAGTATCCTTCATTACCTCTAACTCTAACCTCTAACTCAGTATAACGCTGCATTTCTGGAAAATGCACCTTAACGTACTCCAGGTATACAGTGTCGCCTATTCCCATTCTTATTTTCTCAGGGGTCCCTCTATTCTTATCGCCACCAGGCGCAAAGCTGTCAAGTAAGTCCTTCGCCCCTGATGCGGAGTCAGATCTGATGCTCTGTTCCTTGCGGACGTATCTGCAGCGATCCGATCTGAGATCAGTTGTCTGGGGCTTTTCAGTAACCTGAGCTTAAGCTCCAGGCCTGCTTCTGATCTGTCCCCAAGCAGCCTGATCGGCCATAAACACAGCCGCTTTGAGTTCATTTACAGCGTGTCGGCAGCCAAAGACATCATTATACCTGATCCCGCGTCTGCCTCCAAGTACTATCGAAGCTATAAGGAGGGAGGCCTGCACTATCGCAAGCGGAGGGACCGCACAGCTACCCACCACTGTGCCTGCTGCTTTCACTAAGACCATTATGGGACAATTAACAGCACACGTCAGTGTGGCTCGGCTCCCTGTGCCAGAGTAAACCCATGTTCGCATTGGATGTCATGGATGAAATGTGTGCATTTCTCAGTCCAGTTCTGAAGCTAAAACATGCCAACCACTTCTCTGTATGTGTAGTTTGTGTGTCCTGCCAGGGGGTGTTTTTTTGTGAGGTTAGAAATATCAGGATCTCTTTTTGTAAGGTAATGAAGCTTTTCAGACTTGCAGTACTATGCTAAAGGCCTCTAAGCAAATTGTTTTGAACTATTTTAGACTTGGTAAGTGTGCTCTGCATGTAACTGCATGTAATAAAAATATTTAACAATAAAAGTGTACACATTATAATGAACAAATATACAGTCAAAAGTAAGAAGATATTTCCTTTCCTTTTTTTTTATAACTATGAGCTATTTATAAAAACACAAGGTCAAGTCCACCGCCAGCAGAGGCAGCAGCTCACCTGGTTTAACTTAATGAATCACTGATTATCTAGAATTGAAGGCTGCTGGAGTGTTTTGGCAATGGTTAAACAAACACAATTTATATTGTATTCTGTTTTGGGGGTTTCTTGCAGTTAGTAACTCACTGCCCACTTGATTTTCGTCTGTCAGATCTTGACCATTTGGCCAATACAGTATTTCCTTCATTAGTATCCTTCATTACCTCTAACTCTAACCTCTAAATCAGTATAACACTGCATTTCTGGAAAACGCACCTTAACGTACTCCAGGTATACAGTGTCGCCTAACACAATTTATATTGTATTATATTAATAATTATATTGTATTCTGTTTTGGGGGTTTCTTGCAGTTAGTAACTCACTGCCCACTTTATAAGCTCTTTAAATGCTTCAGCTCATTCAATCCTTTTCTCAGATTGCACAAAAATATTCTATACAGTCTCTGACTGGTTGTATTGTGGTGGGTGATATAAACTCAAATTGATATCATGGTACTTTCAACAAACCATTAATAATAATAAGAACAAACTAATAATAATAATAATAATAATAATAATAATAAGAAGAAGAAGAAGAAGAAGAAGGAGAAAAAGAAGTAGTAATAATAATAAAAAATACAGTGTTATAATATCATGACATGCAAAATAATAATAGCAATAGTAATAATAAGATAAGATAAGATAAGATAGTCCTTTATTAGTCCCGCAGTGGGGAAATTCACAATGATGAAACATAATGATGAGGATTTCTAATATTACGACTATTAGAACCACTACATAAATACAGTAATATTATGACATACAAAATACTATGACTACTACAACTACTACAAAATACTACTACAAATAATAATAATAATAATAATAATATGATATTATTACTATTAGAACCACTAAAAATATACAATGTTACAAAATGTATACAAAAATATACAACGACATACAAAATACTACTATGACTACTAATACTACTACTTCTATTACTCCTACTACTACTACTACTACTAATAATAATAATAATAATAATTCCTTCCTATTAGAACCACCACATAAATACAACAATATAATATTATAAGCTATACAGTCCTACTGTATCATATTATGCCCTCTACTAATAATAAAGCTTCTCTAATTCATTCTCAGTCGTGTTTGTGTGATGTCCTCCTGTTTTAGGTCTAGTTTGGGGGATTTTGTAGATGGTGTTTGCTGCAGCGCAACAGAAAAGTAAAAAAGGACACATGTTCAAACACTGTAAATCTGTCTACATATTGACAATAAAAATATAAATGAAATAATAATGAGGAATACAATAACTAGTAAATGATGGAATTGCATCATTTGTTGGGCCTTGATGGTCTACACCTGATGGTAAAAATGTTAATCATTCATTATGTCACTGCTGATTTGACAATGATTACATTTTGCTAATTAGCCAATCAGAGTTACAGTTTCAGGTGACTCTAGCTCAGCGTTTGGCTCATATGAGGCGTCTTTACTAATCAGTTGCTTAAACTGCACTAAGCACTGAAGATCAGGGTCCCATATAAAACCTGGCAGCTCTCCCCCAGCCAGGTGAGGAGAACTGAGGCGTTCTGGGCCTGATACCGAGCCGTGGTCTGAGTCAAAGCAGCTCCACTGTGGGATTCCATTGCATCAAAGGAATGTTAACTGCCCTGCTCATTTAACAAAGCAGTCGAAGTCACTCCACTCTCTAATACATCTTCATTAGGCTTCATTACACTCTCATGTTCTGCAAAAACCCCCAAAAACAGAAAGAGAAGAAAAGACTACGGAAGAAAGATCTTACGTGGGCACATTTTTGTGTTGCTGCTGCACTTCCTCCCCAGGCAGGATGTGAGTTCAGCTGGGAGCTGATCCCTTGCAGAAACAATGGCTGAGGCGTGCGGCGGCCCAGGCCAGCTGGGCATCCAGCACTGGACCAGGAGAAATGCAGGAAATTATGAGCTCCCGAATCTAGCTTGGACACAAAGAGAGACTGTATGGCATGTTGATTAGAGGAGCAGACACGGGGATGTATGGAGGGTTAACACACACTCATTCAAATAAACGTGGTCTAAGTGCTGCACAGTGATAGTCTTTA
The DNA here is from genome assembly GCF_030463535.1 of Salminus brasiliensis. Taxonomy (NCBI): domain Eukaryota; kingdom Metazoa; phylum Chordata; class Actinopteri; order Characiformes; family Bryconidae; genus Salminus; species Salminus brasiliensis. The sequence continues at coordinate 25,523,810 of NC_132881.1, read as the reverse complement.
AATCAGGAGTATTCAGCTCCAGTCCTGGAGGGCCTAGGCCCAGTACAGCTTAGTGAATTCCCTGCTCTGAAATAATAGATTTCACGAGACTAAACTGTTTAACACACGTAACATGTCTAGAACCAGGTTAAATCTTTTAATATTCTTACCTCAATCTCAAAACGAGAAATATTAGATATTCTGAAGTGATTTAAAATGATTTTGCTTGCAAGACATCATTCTTGAGCAAGGAAATTCCCAAAACTGTGCTGAACACCAGCCCTTTTTTTCGTTTTACATAATGATTGACTAAAAAGTCAAGGGCAAATCCAGAATTAAGTCTGTGAGACTCACCGGTGATGGATTTCAGGACTTCCGAGTGGCGCAGATGTCTAAGCTTTGACTCCATTACTCTATTGGGATAGCACATTTGATTCCCAGTCTGTGGCTGAGAGTCTATCTGGGTGGGTAGAAAGACCCCATCACTAAGTGTAATGGTAGTTAGTGTTCTCCATACATGTTAAGATGTCCAAGGGTCAGTTTGAAAAGATGTCGTGAAGCTTCATGCCACTCAGAGGAAGCACATGCTAGCCTTTACTCTCCTTTAGCCAGTGTTGGTAACATGGTGGGATAGCCCATTATAATGAACAAATATACAGCCAAAAGTAAGAAGATATTTATAATTATGAGCTATTTAGAAGAACACAAGGTCAAGTCCACTGCCAGCAGAGGCAGCAGCTCACCTGGTTTAACCTAATGAATCACTGATTATCTAGAATTAAAGGCTGCTGCAATGGTTAATCAAACACAATTTAAATAGTTTTTTTTTTGTTTGTTTGTTTTTGGGGTTTTCTTGCAGTTAGTAACTCACTACCCAGTTGATTAGCTCTTTAAATGTCCTTTTCTCAGATTGCACAAAAATATTTCCACATTCTGTACAGTCTTTGACTGGCTGTATTGTGGTGGGCGATATAAACTCAAATTGATATCATAGTACTTTCAACAAACCATAATAATATGCTAATTAATAATACAAACAAACTAATAATAACAATAATTATAATAATAATAATAATAATTTATTATATTACTACTATTAAAACCACTATAAAAATACTACAAAAAATATTATGATATCATGACATTATAATTAATAGTAGTAGTATAGGTAATAATAATAATAATAATAATAATAATAACATGGTGTGATAACTAGCTAGTGGGTAGGAACTGGAAATGAATAAATCGTGGGGAGAACCTGTCCAGGCACCTTCTACTACTATTACATTTCAAGAACACGTTGCAAAGATTGGAATGTCTTCTCATTCCCTCGTGTTTAGCAGAAGTAACAGATGCTATCTTATTAAAGACCTACGTTGGGATACATTTCACTGTTTATTTGAATTAAACCCAATTTGTCTTCTGCAGCACAGCCGTCATTTTCTCAAGGGAATAGAAAGAAAATACAATTTTCAGGAATCATGAGCACAAACAAAAACAACTGGAAATAGCCATGAGGCAAACATATCATCCAGCATTAAATATTCGAGTCTGCACTGTGTTGTTTGTTTTCATCTCGGATGTGCTGTGCATGTTGAGAACTTGAGAGGAGCCTTTCCCCCTATGTATACTGCAAGGCAAGCATGGGAAAACTAAAGAGAAAGGGTTCAATGAGAAAGTTCAGTAAGTGCTACTCTGACACCTGCCAATCATTTTCAAATTTCAAATACACTCAACAAGATCAGGTTTCAGGCCGTAAAGCTCACTAATTCCAATCACTGATTTCTGATGAGTTCAGAGTGAATTCAGCGGGCCTCAGAAAAACCTCTGGAGTGATCTATAATAAAAAAGAGAGAAAGACGAGTGAGGCGATGATGATATATCAGGAACTCTTGAATGAGGGCAGATGCCTAAAATGAATCAAACGGCAGAAGACAGAGTTGAACATTAACTCACTAACCTGAACCCAGTTCTGAATATTGATACAAAGGAATTGAATCAGTTCAATTAATTGAGCAGCTTTATTAATTTATCTGATTCACTTAAACTGCTTTCTCTTCACATGGCATCTTCTGTAAAAGGTTAAAATCCCAAATTTAACATATCCCTGCTGTCCAATGAACATGTATCTCCATTTCTGTCCATTTATTGTTTATTGGACCCTGAACCCTGTAGCTGCTCTGTACACTGTGTATTTCTGGATGAGCGGACCAATAGAAAAGCTCTAAATTGCTTGGAGTAAACGCTTATTTTACACTGACTTCCATTCCGAGTTCAGACCATTTTTGCCTTCTGAAAATTCTCTATTGTGGAGATACATTGAGATTTATTGGACAGTGAAAATATGTGTCACAGCAGCATCACAACTCGCATTTTATCATTGTAAAGCATTAAAGCATTTGAATCGCTAAATGTGTTGGAGCAGACCTTTTGAATAATAATAATAATAATAATAATAATAATTTAGATGCTTTATGAATTATAATGAAGGATAAAGTGCTGTAGGGAACGTTCTACATCTTTTAAAGGGTCTGTGACACTATTATGGAGGTAATGTCCATCATTAGAACAGCATACAAGCACTACCTACTCTCCTACCAAGACCTATCAAAAGCTTGTATCTCCACAATGTATCTGTAACAGTTTGTATGTTAATAGCAAGATTCTATTACAGGTCAGTTTGGACCATTTCCATTGGTTCGTTCACATGTAGATAGCAGGTGCTGCACTCCAAACATGAAGCCTCTAAATTGAGTAGTTTTGATAAGACAGTGATGATATTAGTGCATCAAAGGTTTACTGGCTCCTCCACAGGAGAAAAAAGGAGATAAAACGATTAAGTAACTACGAGTGTGCAAAGTCTACCAAACAGGACAATCCGTCTATAACCCTGATTACAACTAGAACCAGAACTGCCACCTAACTTTGCTTACCTGTAATATGCTCCTGTGGTGTAATTACACACTACATGGGTAGAACAGCAGTCCAGTTGTTGATATCTCTTTATTTGCAATGCAATAACATGCTACTCTTAGCACAGGCGCTAGTCCTGCTTCCCGGCCACACCTTATTACAGTATTACAGTAGAGGTGTCTTACAATAGGCTGTTTTTCTCTGTGGGAAAAAAGCCCTGAGCCAGTGCAGTCCTATGCAACTTTTGAACTTGTCATTCCTTTAAGTTATGACACATTACAGTGTTGTGCTTGGCGTTAGAGGGATGTGCAATAATGGCTTGGTGTTAGGCTCTGGGTCTGCCAAAGCTGGGATGACGGCTCTCTGGCCTGGAAATGACTCTTCTCTCCTCCTCAGTTCTGGGGAGCATGGGCATTGTGAGTGGTAAAAGTTCGATGGCAGCACCACAGCTGCAGTTTGAGCTCGGCCAGGGAGTTGGACGAAGCCAGGATGTGGGCATGGTAAAGAATTCTACCCTGAAACACAGGGAATAACGTCAGTGAAATCAACTTTGCCAAGATAAACGTGTAACAGTTGTTGGAAGAGATCTGTAACTCTGAACTTTGAGAATATAACTCGTACAGCCCTACATGTCAGTCAATTATTCACACCTACCTTATAACCACAATTACTGGTGAACCATTAACTTACACAGTACCACACAAGTACATATGTGTCTACCAACAGATAACACCACTACCTGCCAGTGAGCTACCACACCACGTGGGAGACTGGGGTTCGATTCCCAGTCTGGATGATTATGCTGTGCTACACCAATAAGAGTCCTTGGGCAAGACTCCTAATACTACCTCTGTAATACGAGTAACCGTGTAAGTCGCTCTGGATAAGAGTGTCTGTTAAATGCCGTAAATGTAAAAACTGCCAGTATCATTAAGCTCTGTACCCTAAAGGTGCATTCCAATATTTTCCATGTAACAAATGAATTAATTAAAAAGTAGGTTCACTTTGTAGATTACAATTACTGAGTGTAGCCCATCTATTGGAGCACAGCCCCTTCTACACTGTCTATTATTGGAAAGGGGCCACCATACACTCTAATAAACAGAGTTTTTTGGTTGTCTAAAATTTGGACCAGTCAGTGGGTGGTTCTTCAAAGAATCATTTTCTGAGTGTGAAGAATCTTTATAATGTAAAGGCTCAATATCAGTTAAAGCTTTTTCCTATAATCATTGAACCTTTTAGGAAACCACTGTTGAGAAGAGTTGGAGCACTGCTTGGCAGACCACATTTTTGCAAGTCTCAGGCACAGTGTCAAAGTCTGTCATTATATTTAGAAAATGAACGCAGATTACAAATTGTGTATGAATAAAAACTATGAGCTCCAGCCTATAATCATGGACCTACCACGATCACTTCCAAGAATTAACAATGAGAATTGAAAGAGAAGACTGCCTCCAGCTAGCTGGTCCAGTGGCCAGCACTTGTGCTGAACAGCAGCTGCGGGAACAGTTGCACTGGTGGCAGTGTTAATAGACAGCTCTGCTAATTGGCCTGCTGATTGTTAGTACTTGATGACAGGCAGTGCTCCTCCTGCTCATTGGACTGCTGGCCACGGGGAGAAATCGATCATCATTAGCTGTCTTAAAGGTGTAGGGGCCAAGCAGCACTCCAGTTAAATAGACTACCTCCTTCCTTCCTCTTTCTCACTGCCACACACACACACACACACACACACACACACACACACACACACACACACACACACACACATATTTGCTTTGTGGGTGGTAGAGTCACAATACAAAAAAATATGCATGATTCACAATATGTCAAAAATGGCCGCGCAATTTAATCGAGAATTATCATTTCACAGTCAACATTCCACTAAATCCAATTACACACAAAGGAATGATGCTTTCTTCGTAATGAAACATGCAGTGGGTCAGTGATTTACAAGCTGTTAACAGGTGAAAGTTACTGTTTTGAAACCTGAGCAAAACCAAAACATGGTACTCAAAATTTCCTTCCAGATAAAAAACTCTCTCTATCGTCAATATTCACAATATATAAAATGCAGTTATGGACTTTATATGATGATGAATTTCTTTATATTTTCTTGAGTGGAGCAGCGGTCTAAGCTTTGACCCCATCATCGGGAGATTGCCAGTGCGATTCACAAGAAGTTTAAGCACACTTGACTAACTTTGTTTTTTTAGAATCGTAAAGATATTCTTTCATTCTTAAATAATATCTTAAACAATATTATAATTATATAATATAATATAATAATTTATCTCCCCAATTAGATGCTTTCAGGTGCTTTCATTATCTTCCAAATGATCTAAAACATATCTCCAAAATGCCAATTTTACAACAGAAAGGAAAAAAACTTAAAAATGTGTGAAATATTTGCCATTTTGGAGCATTTCTATTCAGTTTTTACATAGGTAAATAACTTTTATGCATTTTTTGCAAAATTATCCTAGGGGACTTCTCAGTAAGCTGCTTAGGAGGATAGCGCAAGGGTGTAAAGCTGATACTATTACTGTGCTTTAATGATAGACATATGTAAAGACATGTGTGTGTGTTCTGATTGGCTGAGTTGCAATTCAGTCATCAACATAAAGGGGTGGAGCTAAACTGCTGCAGGCTGAATAAGCAGATAAAAGTACATGCTGTGTTTTTGTGACCTCTTAACTAATTTCAGCTGTATTGGAATAGGCAATTAACAGTACATTTAAAGTACATTCACAAAATTTATAATGATTTAAATGTTTTTTTACATTTTAATATACACGTCTCGTTACATTTAATATATATCGGCTTTAAGAAGCTGGAGTCAGAGCGCAGGGACAGTCATACTACACAGCGCCCCTGGAGCAGAGAGGTTAAGTGGCTTGCTCAGGAACTCAACAGTGGCAGCTTAGCTCATTTGCTTAGCTAAGCTGATAGCTCACTTGAAGGCAGGTCCGCTCTGCAGCACTGGAGCTATTGTTTTAACAGTAAATCTGTCACAACGTGACAAGCCAGCCTGACATTAATAAGGTATTATTAACCCTCATTGTTTAGAAGCCGAATCCCTTCAATGAGAGGCAATTACTCAGCAGGCTTCACATCCTGGCAGTCAGCATCGGCAGCTCAGAGACGTGTCAGGACCCGTCCTCCCCTGTCACTAACGTTCCTTGCGCTGAACCCTGCTGGCCGCAGGGGGGGAGCTCATTAAACAGTGTGATCTGAAAGGAAAGTCAAATAATCTAACATAATACTCGAACACGTGTCCATGGGTTAAACCCTCACCCAATGTACACTGATCGCTTTTAATCCAGTACGAATCAGATTTCCCAACAGATCCTTCAAGATGATTCAGAGAGTCAACATGCAGTCGTGTGGACTGAGGGGCTTAAGTGGTCCATATGTGTACAAGTACAAAGTCTGGACATACTAACAAGTGTTCAGCATATGTGGAACATGATCCCTGTTGGAAAAACATCTCAGGAAGCTGCTTGAGAGAATGCCAAGGGTGTAAAAGACGATTGTCGGAAATCATAAAGCAGTACATTAAGTGATGATGAGATACACTGGCACGCACTGGATGTTTTGTTTAAAGAAGTTCATGAAACAAACAACATATATGTGCAGGATATTGTATAAAGACCTACAGTGTACAAAAAAAACGTCATGTGATAAAGTTGCTGTAGGATAATCTAGGTAACTAATTGAATAAATGCATCAAATGAGTAAAAGGCTCAATATCAGTTAAAGCTTTTTCTTATAAATCATTGAACCTTTTAGGAAATCACTGTTGGGAAGAGTTGGAGCACTGCTTGGCAGACCACATTTTTTGCGAGTCTTAGGCACAGCGGAGTCAAAAGTCTGTCTATATCCAGCCAACATTCGTTTTATAGTCAGAAAATGAACGTTGATTACAAATTGTGTATGAAAAAGCACAGGAACAGTTCTCTTCAAGTTTCCTTGGTCTTCCAGATCTCATCTATACCTCAACAGTTCCCCTGAACTCCCCCATTTCTTCATAATATCCCACGCCTTAGAAACCGCAAGCCAAATATGCTTGGCTACCTTCCCCTGCCTTGTGAGCATTGATTACTTTTGCTTTAAGCATCTTTATGCAGTTGCTTAAAGGTACCCAGGGTTGCTGAGTGCTAGCAGTCCCTAATTACAGTTGGTGACCTGCCTCAGGCCTGATTTAAGAGCTTGTCAAAAACCATCAGAGCCTTTGTGACACTTAGGATGCCCAAGACGAAGACAAGGTGGTGCCCAAGGGTGCCCACACTTTTGCATTAGATGGTATGTACTGTGTGTTTACTTTTGTATGTACAGAATGAGCAGAGGCAGGCTTTGGAACAGGGTATAGCATGTTTCCCGGGGCATCATGAGCCGCCCCCACCCTCCACCTCCCTCCCCTCCCTCCCCTCCATAGCCCCTCTTCCTTCCTGTGACCGGGGCAGCTGCGCTCCCTGAGTGGCTGAATATGAGACATGGATATGAGATATGCATATGAGATTAGCAGAGTGTGTGAAAAGGCGAGAGGTCTGCAGAGAGGCAGTCTGATAAAGGCTCTCTCTACTCAGTGGCCAGTGAGGTGAGAGAGAGTAAAAACACAACTTCCTTACTTCGTCTGTCAATCACTGCGACTGGGGGGCTGCACCAGTGACCCTGGAAGAGGAAGGGGTCTGAATCTGAACAGGGAATTCACACCGCGCCAGGCTGGGGTGTGAGAAAGTAACAGGGAGGGTAAACTACAGGGGATATCACTGGTGCAATACAGTTTAGGTAATGTCAAACCAGGGAAGTTTGCGCTAATAAGGAGAAAGATTATATAGTACGTATATTCTGCATGTACACTCTTAAAAATAGGTGTTCTTTAAGAGTTCTTTATTGGATTATTTGAGAACTTAAATAGTTCTCCTCAGTAATGGAAAACCTCTCGCATATGTTCAGATGTGAAATAGTGGGTCTGTTTACCATTAGACAACAATGTGTCAAGTGACCCCTTTTCAGTATTATGTAGAACCCTTCCTGCTTTAAGGGCAGGCCTTTATAGTGAACAGGGATCCAGTAATCCAACCTTTTCTCAAACACCACCAATTCCTTCACTGAGGAGATCAGTCAACGATTAATTGCAAACAAATTACGGCACTTGTAAAATACATACAGACCTGATTATATACATTATCCTGCTGAAAGAGGCCACTGCCATCAGGGAATCCACATTATGGCTGGACCCAAGAGCCCTGAGCCCCAAAGCCCTGATGCCAGTTCATGGTGAATTCCTTGGAGGACCGCTGTCAGGTGGTACTCTGCACCACTGACTCGTAACAGCTCACCTTTCGGAGATGCATCAACCCAGTTTACTAGCTAATGTATCCCAGGCCTTGACATGATCATGACAAGATGAGCAACATTATACACTTCATCTGATCATCTTGCACATTTGCACATCTGGGCAAATTTTCTTTCACATAGCTACATAATCTAACATATTAGTTTTTAGTTTTCTCCATGTTTTGAAGCCTGTAGCTGCTCTGTACACCGTGTCCAGAAGTCTGGATGAATAGACCGATGGAAACACTCCTATTTTACATTGACCTCCAGAAATTTCTTCTCACGTGAAGTCCCCTTGTTGGAGATCTTTATTGGACAGCGACAATATAATAAATAATACACTATATGTCCAAATGTTTGTGGACACCCCTTCTAATGAATGCATGCAGCTACTTCAAGTTGCACCCATTGCTGGTACAGGTGTGCAAATGAACACACACAGCTTGTCTAGTCCCTGTAGAGAAGTACTACCAATAGAACAGGACTCTATGGAGCAGATGAACACCAACCTATTGGCACCATGCCTAATGCCAGGTGTGGGCTAGAAAAATAAAGCCCACCCCACCCCCAGCATTGAGCTGTAGAGCAGTGCAGCTGTGTTCTCTGGAATGATGGATAGTGCTCCATCCAATACTTTGGGATGATGGGGATGAGGTAGGGTGGTGATCATCCAACATCCTGACTCCACTAACTCTCTGGTCACTAAATACGATCAGCAATCCTCACAGCGATGCCTTTTTAATACCCTTGATTTCAGGAAAAAAAAGACAATGAATGAGCCGGTGTCCCAATACTTTTGTCCATAGAGTGTAACTCTTAATATGAATTATTTTCACAATTAATAAGTCAATAATAAGAAAGTCAACATCTGTTTCCATCTACAGAAATGGTCATTTCTCTCCGATTTCCCTCCGTCTGCCCTTGCCTTCTGTGGAGAGGAACACCTGGGCTTCTGTGAAAATATTTAGCCAGCACAAGGTTCATCGCTGCAGGGCCCCTTCTCAATAGCATCTCTCTCTCGTTCTCTCTCTCATAATCAGTCTAAAGACATTATCCACTTACTGGAGATGAGCTGAGGGGCTGCAGGGGATACGCCGCCGCACTAACACAGTTAGTCTAATGGCCGCCAGTGAAGGAGCCTAATGAATTTCAGCTCTGAGCAAGAGAGGAGAGGGAGGGGAAGGGGGCTCTGGGGAGTTGGGGGTTTCTCCTGGGGCCAGCTAATCGGATGCTCATGTGGAGATTTTGATATCGTGCTCATTTGGGGACAACAGCGTTTATAAGCTCTGTTGACAAGGTGCAGCCTAATGCAAACAGCCATCCAACTGCCCCGAAGGCAACCAATGCAGCTGATGAGCGCAGGCAGTGGCACGCTTCACCAGTGCGAACAAAGAACAGTCAATAGACTTTTTTTCATCATCATATGTACTTCAGTCAATACAGATATGGGATTATTATAGCATTATTATACAATATTGGACGCTCACAGAGAACATCTTCCTATTACTTTAATCAGTTTACCTCAATTTCATACAAGGAGCTTAAGGACGTTTATTTGCTGCAGCATTTCTGCTGGCCTGATTCTATCAGTTGTCAGCACTGCAGTGACCCCAACATTACAGGCTTTAGTATGAATGTATCAGACATGGCAAGGTTTCAGAGGTCCTTAAATACTGCATACTGCATGGCCATTTTATTAGACACACTTACCTTGTAGATCCAATTGGTGGATGTATGGTTTATACACAACACAGCAGGACCACTGTTGCCAGACTATTCTCAAACCAGCAGTGGAATGAGGTGTGGTCACTTCATGTGAAAAGCATCAAGAAGTTGAGATGTCCTTACTGAGAAAAGACAAAAATTTAAAATCTAACTTTTGAAGCTGCTGCTACTGTGGTCAGAAAAATGGACTAATCACACTAGACTAGTCCACTAGTCCAGACCTTAACATTATTGTAAACTTTTAGGATTATTTGAAATAGTCAAATGCGTCTCGTTAGTCAGACTGCAATCTGTGGAAGTAAATACACACATTTGCTCATTGTTTGGTGGTTATTACAGGCGTTGCGGTTGTCGAATGTGTAATGGAGAAACGAATAGTGACTAAAATGTGCCTCAGACCACCTCCTGAAGCGGTTTGAGTGATTGGACTTGGATCAGGTTTAAATGAGAGTCTTGGGTGTGTTTACACCTTTTTTATGTGGCTTGGTCTAATCCAGATATGACCCTGATCCTCAATATCCATGCAGTGAGCAGGTGAACATAGTCCAAGAACTACTGCTGTGCCTGATACACTCATTCCAGCACCACACACTGCCTTGCTACTATATGGTGCCAATGGTGTGCTGAGAATGGTTCTCCAGCCAAATACTGCAGTCTTTTTCCACTGGTGGACGTGTCAAAGGGGTGGGTGATAGATTATGCAACTCAATATAGCATTAAGTACACCTTATACTTTTTAGAAGATATTTCTGAGATTAGATATAAAATAATATACTTACATAAGGAAAGAGAAATATTAAAGAAAATAGTCCACAGATGTTTCTGCCTGTTGTTCAACTGTGAGGAGAGCATTCACTGCCAAGGTCTAAACGGATTAGGAGCTGATCAAGAAGTCCTTACTGAGACAAGGAAATGTGAAAGTTTGCTGTTGCTGTTGTTTTTAGAAAAATGGACTGACCACCCTAGAGTCCAGACCTCAATATCATTGAATGTGTTCCGGATTGCTTGGAGAACTTGGAAATGACACACTGAACTTCGGAGGGTTAACACTTGCACTAAATTTAACAGTTTTGAACCACTACATCAGTGGATTTGTCCAGTAATGTAGTCCACCAACTTCTGAACCCATGAAAGAGGCCGCGCCACCACTCCTCCACATCCCTCCTTTATTGAAGCACCAACAGGCAGCTACTTTCACAAAAGAATTTCTTGGCCAGCTGGCTCTTTTCTTCCCTGCAGTATCATTTTCAGCCTTCCTTCATTTATTCAATTGCGCACAGATTTTGGAATTTTCAGTTGCACTAAAATGGCACATGCTGACCTTCGGCTTAAATGGCACCATGCAATCATCCAGCTCTGAAAGTCTGGTACCTAGAAGCGTTTTCCATTGCCGTAATGTGGCACACTCCCCTGTTGACCTACCGGACTTTAAAGCGAAGCTAATTTTCATATTTTCCAGAAAGCTGACCTTTGGTAGGGTAATATACATTGGTGGAGCTCAGAGAGCAAACACAAAGACTGGTCATTTGTATCTTGTGTCATTCTGCCTCGCACTCTTGCTCGCCATCCCTCACTTTAGCCTGTCATCCCTCTGTCTGGAGACCCATCCTTCACTCCTCACTATCAACACACTAGGCAAAGGCTAACTTATTGCCCTTGAAGGCCACTCTGACCACAAGCTCATACACATACCCCGTCACCCTCCCTGAAGGAGGCACGCAGCACAAACTGACTTGCTCCCCATAGGGTCATGGAAACTCGGGCAAAAATAACAGTGCGAACTTAAAGAACCCTCCGAGGAGATATATAAACTCACTCCTCACAGCGAACACAAAGTACTTTAACAGCAAGGTCCTTCCACTTCACTAGTGATTTACTTAAAGCTTAGGCAATGTGGTAGCCTAATTAGGTTTCACTGCTACCTCCGCAGCATAGTGTATCATTATTTATGGCATTGTACTGGAGCAGCCTGGAGATTTTACAGGGGATGGACACACTCTGTGATGCAAATGTGCTTAAACTAGGGGCTAATATGCATCATTAGGGCGGATTTATTTACCTGCACATAATCTATTAATGTCCTCAGACTACGGAATATAAGTAAAGCTGGAACACTGGAATACAAAAATGTTCTATGGCATATTCTGCTCATTAGAAACTTCTAATGACGCAAATTCTAAGCAAAAGGGGTCCTATATAGTACTGGAAAAAGGTTATTTGGACTGTACCAATAGTGGAACTCTATATAAAGCCCATTTTAAAGGTTCTACATATACTTAACCATCTACAAAAGGTTTCCACCAATCTAAAGAACCCTTTAATCAGGCAAAGAGCCATTCAAGCATTTAAACGGTTCTCTGAGTTAAACCACTGGCTGTATTAAAAGCCCCCAAGGAACCTTTCTTATGTTCTTTGTTTGTTATTATGTGCACTTCTGTTGTCTCTGGATCAGCCATGCATATGTACATACATACATCAGTCATATACATACAGGCCTTTAGAGTTGGAGTCCTTTTTACTACATCCCAACAGGGCTTCTAGTGGGCAGAACCGATGACTGGGAAGGCCACTGAAGAACACTATCATTATCATGCTGGAAGTAGCCGTTAGAAGAGGGGAGGGGTGGACAATCCAGGTCCTGAAGGGCCAGATTCCTGCACAGTTTTGTGTTTTTCCTCCTCAAGCACCCCGATTTAACTTGCCTCCTAATTGCCTGGCCTAGCTGGTCTGTTACAACATAAACCAGTAAAGTGTGCTGGACTCCGGCCCCCGTTGTTTACCCCTGTGTTAGAAAATGGGTAAATTGTGGCCATTAGGGGCCAATAAGCGTAAAGTCAGCAACAACACTCAGATGAGATGAGTCATTCAAGTAATAAATGATTGGTGTTACCTGGCCCAAACTGTGGCAAGAAAACATTCCCCACACCATTAGACCACCAACTGAGTGAGGTGTCCAAGTGTTGCTAATCAGGTTTTCAGTGTGTGTGTACTGAATTATCTGAACTGTACTGGTATGTGTCCTTTTATCTACGATATCATTTTGATATTTCATAACTACATACAATACTTCCAGCCAGCTGTGATGTTCAGCACCATGGATTTAAGTTATTACTACTGCTTAAGTCACTGGCAGAAGTGAGACGAGGGGTTCTTTTGCTCAATCATAGACACAGAATCATTTAGATGCCTGATAAAATGGTTCTTTGAATCCAAAGAAAAGCTGTTGAAGATGGTTCCTAATAAAAACCTTGAAAAAATGGTTCTACATAGTACCAAAAAGGGTTCCACTGTAAGTCAAATAATCCCATTTTAGTACTACATAGGACCCTTTTCACATCATGTACCAGTATATGACGCTTCTGCAGTGAGAGAATTTCACTGGGTTTTGAATACCCCTTATTTTTAAACTGTTACTGTTACTACGCCTCTGTTGCCACCTGTTTTCAATGAGGTATGATCAGCTTAAAATAGCAAGAATACTGAGGTTTTTCACATTTCCAGTCCTTTCATGCTGATCCCTGATCGTTCTATGCAGAGGCAAATAAGCAAATGAGTAAGACGAATTTTTGGAATTTTTCACTATTTTCATGCATTTAAACAGAATATGTATGACAGTATATTTGGCATTAATTATTTATTTAATTATGGATTTTTTTTAAATTTTTATTTAATTTTTTTTTTTTTTTTCTGTGCAACCCCGAATAATGGGATAGGCTGCTTTTAGAAGTTGGTTTACATGTCTGTGTATGTGTGTGTAAGTCTTGGAAACCATGTTGGCGAAAGGGTGAGTCTTTATGACAGGTGCCCTAAAGGAACTCCAACTCTCCGCTGTGGGAAATCTGGCAACAGCTCGTAAAACTGGGACTCCAGCATACAAATCACTTCCAATTTCAAATCCAACCACTTGCAGCGTGTGCACACCTCCTCTCTCTCTCACACACACACACTTCAAAATGTGCCATTTAAATGCCACAGAAAACACTCATTCCCAAAAACCTGCAAGGAATTTGCATTGGCAGTATCCTGAAGTACACCTTTCTACTGCGCAGCCCCACATTACATTTCATCTCTCAACACGCTGAGTGTATGGTAGCTAGAAGTTGCGTGTGTGGAGCCGGGTGTGTACATAGTGAGGAAATGGCGGCTCTGCACTATAGCCCTCATCACATCATCCACTGCTTGCCCCCACACTCTAATCTGGTCCGTAATCACCACTAAAGACATTGCACACTCGTGGCTCGTACATTCAAATGAAACCGTTCCCCCTATTTTGCTTTCCTTAATTTAGCTAATGAAAAACTATGTAAGAGGGAAGGACTGGGAAATGAGTCAACATACACACACATATGCTCTCAACCTCACGTAATCATCAGCAAAGAGCAATAGCCCCGTTGAAATGCCAGATGTCCAGAACAGGCTGCTGAGGCAAAACGGAGTGAACGAGTGCTGGGAGATCCATCCCGCACCACGGCTCCATCCTGCCTTCCCTCTTCAGTTCTCCTATAGGACGTGTTCTCTAATGGCCGTCCCACAAAGTTGAGCAATGAATCAGCCTCTCAGGGACACATATAGGACAATTGAATGCATGGCTTCAAAGCAATGCTCGAACCCACCAGGAATTACCCCAGGGAAGATCTCACCCTCTGCTCTTCTCTGGATTTCGTTCATGCATCACAGCAAGGCCCAAGTCCATCCACACCTGCTCTTAACCAAGTCTTCAGGGTGAGCAGCATTGGCTCAGGCAGAGAACTTGATGGCTCTCTGGATGGTGCTGGTGAAGTAATTTCCACTTAATTGGCTTTCGCCTTGGCTGGCTCACGTCTCGGGGCTCTGAAAGCACCAGGGGCTCGTAACGACACAGGTGACTACAGGGATGCTGCACCAGGCCGACTGCTAGATTGCTCTACGTCCAGCGCCCTCATGCAGAGCCTAGAACAAAGGCACTTGCATGCATACAGCACACAGCTACGAGAACGCACACGCAAAAGCACAGGCTAAAGGACAGGGCCACACATTGAACCCTGAAACAGGAAACGGGACCTGAAGAGAAACATAAGAGCAAATCAGTTTCAGTTTTCAAATGCCTACGTATAGGATGACATCCCGCCGCCAAAGGCCACTAACGACACCTGTGACGTATAAAACCAACGGAAAAATCTCTGGCTTTTGATCATACTCTGGCAAACGCTGTTTGCCTGCCACTGCTGGTTATGTCTGATGAAACTCCTCCGTAACAAAAAAGCAACATTCTGAATGCAAATTTCATCCCCTGATTTCGTATTCTCTCTGCGGTTTGCGCGAATAGCGCTCAGGGCACCACGGGCCCCTTATTTATCCATTTCTTTATTTGTGCCACATACACGCAAACAGATTGAATAATAGAGAACTGGGAATATGGGATTAATTTTGAAGTAGCTGATTAGCACGTGGCTAGCCAGGGATAATTGGGTTTAGCTTTTTCCCCATGGCCCCCTAAGTCATATTGCAGTCTGGCAGCTGCTTGTGGCACCCCCTCCTTCTCGTTTCCTAAGAGGCTGTCAATCAAACTGCATTGCTATCAAAGTGGGATCTCAACAGTATCTTGAAGATACTTGAAGAGATAGAAAAATAAACTGCAGCAGGCACTTCGCTAACTGAGTATCTTGTATGCCATGTATTAAAGGGGGTCCTCGAATGTCAAATCTGCATCTTCCTTGGAATTGTTGAATTAAGAGGTACATGGAAGTGGCGTACTGTGAACCTCAAACGCTGTCGTGTCCTTTTTCAAAAGAAAATCTGGCACAACCAAAACAGGGTATTGAAAACTGGTCAATTCCAAAACTCGTACAAATGGTAAAAATGCAATGGGGACTGGAGAATATGGTGGACCTGAGCAGACACTACTAGTTTTGGGAATACAGGTTACTATGTGGACCAGCACCTTTTCCTGTGCTAGCATTCAAGAAAGGGGAGCATACACTTTGGTACAGTGTTAAATCAATGCAACAATTTGCTTTTATAATAATAACAATAATAATAAGCTTACCATTTGTTCCCCATACACAAGCTCTACAAAAAGAGAAATCAGTGTGTATCATTCTTGAGCAAAATAACAGGACGCAAGACACATGCTATTAATACATCAAATAGAAACTTAAAATATTCAATAAATGTAAAATTTGTCACCTTTAAAGTTCTATGATGTCACACTGAAATAATATTTGATGATTTAATTAAACCCATTTTTGCATTTCCTACATTCAGATGAATGGTGAGAGATGAAATGACTAGTCAGCAGTCGAGTGGCCGGAGATGCCTATGTTATATTTAAGAGCAAAGTATCTTCTGTGGGTTAAAAGCAACTTCAGAAAAAGCCCTTGAATTGATCATCATTTCACCAAGCTCTGAAAACAATGTAGTTAGGGTTAAAAGGGGAAGCCTGCTAAACTGTTACTTATTCTAGTAATGACTACTAAATCAATTCCAACGATGTTGGATGAAATAGCTATGAGATCAGATAGGAGAAAAGAAAATAACCCACAAAGATGACAACCTGTCAATGTGAAAAAATGACATTTACTAGCCAGTTTCTTTCTAAGCTCAATTACATCCAATAACATACTTTGAGAATTTTGGCACGTACAGTATTGTCTTATATTGGTACAATTGGTACTACTTATCAAACTCAAACAAATTATAAAGTGATTTCTAACTTATTTTGCAATAACACAAGCATTAAGCCTAGACTTGCACAGTGTGCAAATGCACTGTATGCAGAACAGAACCAGAAAAATGGTGTAAACTGAAATTACTACATTAACCAATCAGAACAAACTTAGGGTAACTTAAGATAACATATGTGCTTGTGCTCTGGGTCTCGCTGATTGGTTTGGTGCGCCTTCTACATTTACTTAGGAGTAAGGTAAAGAGGCTCAATATAAAGCTGAATCCCACTTTCCCTGAATCCCTGGAGCTTGATCTTAACTACTGTGAACAGAATGGCTAAGCAGTCGCAGCTCTTTTTCGTGCTCGATCCACAGGTCCTATCTGAGAACCCTGACGAGATCCAAGGAAATCCGGTTCCGTTGAAGATCCACGTCTATAACACGGACTTCAACTCGTTCTCCTGGTCCTAGGGCTAGACTTCGGCGTCTCTTGTCAGTAGGCAGTTTATCAGGAGTGATGTAGCGCTTTGGGATGAGTCCGGATCGGCCCACTCCGATATCAACGAAGGCCCCGAATAAAGCGGTGTTCTCCACACGCCCTGTCAGGAGCATGCCCTTGTGGAGGTCACTCATGGAAACGATCCCTCGCTTAAAGTCTGCTTGCTCAAAGTCTATGAGGAGAGAGCAGGATAGCAAAGTAAGGACCAGGTGAAGAAAGGGTGAAGAAAAGGAAGGTTGGGGGGCAGGGGGAGACAGATTCCATTTAAAAATGTATTTCCAGCAAATATTGGCAACAATTCCACAACCATTGATATTGGTACTAGGCCAACCTCAGCAGAAAACGCTGGATCAGGTACTGATGGGGGAAGAAAAAAAGGGAGTAAAATGGATTATACATAATTTAGCCATTTATGTACTCTCTACAACTGCACGCTCAGTCCAAATTACACTGCACGGTTTATTTCTGTTTTCTTAAACTACACTTGGCTTATTCAAAGAGCCAATTAAGCAAAGTCTGGATATCCATATACTTCACTAAGTATGAACATGGTGACAATGAGTCGAGGTGGGATTTAGATTTATGCTCAGCGCTTAAGCATGACTATGTAACGGAGCGGTTGAGAAATTTGAGCACGGTAGCTTATGTCGAGATGGGATTTTGACCCCAGAGCTGTCAGCAATGCACTGTTACAAAATGACTGAATAAAATCTACATATTACGTTGTTACAGTATTAAATATTTACTATTTATTAATAGAATTCATATTTACTATTAGATTGTTATTAAATTAGATTACTATATTTTTAGCCTCCTAGAATTGGTTTAGAATGACTGGTTTGAATTGTGCATTGATTTAGTTATTGATTTATTTTTTATTATTTAAATAATCCTTAGAATGTAATAAATTTTTTAAAATAAAAGACTTTAAGAGGCTAATAAAAAATTGTGGATTGTCGGGGTGTAGCAGTACATGGTGGTTCACATCACGTTTTGGTATGATACTTTATACATAAACATTTAAAATGAACAGATAAAAAAAAATGTGCATTGTGAGAAGTGAATTTGTCTCACATATGTTTTACATCAATCAGCCATAACATTAGCACTCAGCACTGTCCCTGTACCACAACAGCGCTACCACAACAGATCTGACTATTTGACGCACAAACTCCACAAGACCTCTAAAGGAGTCCTGTGGCATCTGACACCGAGACATTAGCAGCAGATCCTTGAGGTCCTATAAGTCCATGACTCTGTCGTCGATTCACCGGTTGTCCTTTCTTGGAGCACTTTTGGTAGGTACTGACCACTGCATACCGGGAACACCCCACAAGACTGATGCCTGCCTGATGTTTTGAAGATGCTCCGGCGTAGTCGTTTACCCCTTACAATTTGGTTCTTGTCAAAGTGGCTCAGATCCTTATGCTTGCCAATTATTTCTAACACACCACCCACCTTCCTTCAAAAACTGACTGGTTACTTGCTGCCCAATATATCCCACAATCAATGTTTCACACTTTACCGGTGTTAATGTTATGGCTGCTTAAACACTTCAAAGCTTCAAAAGTATTCAATGCCCAACCTTCCCAAAGAGAAGACTGAGGAAAACACCCTTGCTGATTTGAAAGAAGCAGGCAGCATTTCTAGCTCCTGTGTGTCATTTGTACTCGTCATAGTCAGACCCCAATCGGCATTTGTACCTTATTGTGGTGGTAAGGGACTCACACGCATACGTTACACCCATACTGGGTTGCTATCAGCATTGACCAAAGTTTTAATATCAGCAGCAAAGAAAAGAAGTGGCCTCATGGCATCAAAACTTTCACAGTTCTTTTCTAGTGAGCTATGATCTGCCTGACATCACTGGATTTGAGCTAGTCCAAGCAAAATACCATGCAAGACCTGCAGAAAGTAGGACTAGGACTAGAGTACCACTGGAGCTCCCTAAAACAAATGAAATTACCAGTCCCTCTCTCTCTGCACTCCTTCCGAGTCCATTTAGTGTCTTCTGGGGGAGACTTATTCTGGAAGGTGCTTTTAGACAAACATGGCCTCTCCACAGGCTCTGTGGTTCAGGAAACATTCATCTGTGATTATTCTTATCCGGGACACCTTACCTAACACACGGATCACATGGCAGCTATTTATACAGCTGGCTATAGAGGGAGCCTCATCAGGGAACTGAACCTGCAACCTCCTGATGAAAAAGCCAGTGTCCCAGCCACTGGACAAGACACATAGCTCTGACCCACAGGCGTGCGATCTGCTGAGGGTGCGACTGTAACTTTGGTCGCAGACAATGGTGTGAATACATAAATAGAACATGTGTGCAAAACAACTCTAGATAACATCTAAACAGTGTTTGCGGCTGAGGAATATGTGTACTGGAATGTGCAGAGAAGGAGGCATGCCTTGTCTCTTGTCCTTATCTAACCACATAAAAAATGTAGCTCTATTGTATAAACGAACCTCAACCCCCTAAAATAGTTTGTATGTTTTGCCAGAAATCCACAGTTAAGAAAAATCCCAATGCATGCAAATAAAGAACTCTGTCTTGCCCCTAAAGACATTACTGTACACATGCATATCTCCAATACTATGTACAAAATAGGCTTGGGCCAAGATCCAACACACAATATTACAGAGCTTTCTCATTAGAAGTGTATACAAAATGAGGAGCAGATATGATGAACTGCTATGCTGGATTAGCTGAAGGCTGAGATCTGCTATGGGTTAGGTGGATCTGATATATCTGCACCCAATCAATGGGAAATTTTATTCAGTTATTGGTCCGATATTGGAATCACAGTTGATAAGTACAGAGCTTTCATTCCACTAGTTGCCTAATGAGCCTTGGGAGCAACCTGCCACACTAACTTCAATTCAGTGTCCATTTTATACTGTATATACACTAAATGGACAGAAGTATTGGGACATCTCCTAATTTCTTGTCAATTCCGAAATCAAGGGTATTAAGAAGAGTTTATCTCTATATGTTGGAGTAATTATCTCTACTGTCCAGGGAAGGCCTTCTATTAGATTTAGAAAACCTGGTTGCACAGCTTCACAGCTCAGTGCCAGGGGGTTTAATGCCTGACATCAGGCACTGTGCCAAAACGTTCATGTTTATCTGCTCCAGAGAATCCTATTCTATTGCCAATACTTCTCTACAGGGACTAAATAGCAATGGGTGTAACTTAAGGTAGCTGAATGCATTCATTAGAAGGGGTGCCCACAAACATTTGGACATACAGTGTATAGTCACAATAAACTATTTGATTTGCTAAAGAATCTCATACTCTGCGCCACATCTTCCCATTAAGGTAAAATGATCATTCTGTGGTATGTCTGGTGTTGAACATCGGCTCACAGTCATTTTCATCCTGCCCCAAGTCTCCCTAAAGACACATCACAGCATTAATCTTAATTATGCTTCAGATGGCAACAATGAACATACCGCACATTACTGTCAGCCACACTAGGAAAACCCTGTCCTCTGGCCCGACTGAGGGTAATGTTAAAACCAGGATCTGCATTTGTTGTTCACATGGTTTTATTCTTGTAGTAAGAGTGGCTGTGGGACCCATTGAGAGAGTGTTACTCTGCTTTCCTCTTTAAACACGCCGCTGCTCTCTCATTAATGATATATCTGTCGGCAGGGCGAGTTTAATAACTTGGGTCTTCCCCCAAATTACTCGGCGGGACTTCAAAAAGCTTGGAGCACCGCCCAGATCTCGCTCAGACCAGAGTCAGACTCTGGGGAGGGGAGCAGACGATGGTGAGGAAGTGAAGAAGAGAGAGAGAGAGCACGAGAGCAACAGACAGAAAGCCAGACAGACACACTGTTCCCTTTAATCTGTTTGAATTATGGTCATGGGGGGAGAAAGTGTGACTGTGTGTGTATATGTGTGTGTGTGTGTGTATGTGTGTATGTGTGTGATGCAGTAAACTGTTATGTAACATCACAACACTGCAATTTTTCATCTTATTTTTAAAGTTCCTACTGTGTACGCTGTACACGAATGAGCCAAAACATTATGTCCATTTCCGTTATATTGTGACTGTGGTGCAAACACTGTATTTCCAAAATGGCAACTTTACAGGAGAAGGGAAAACCTTTTTAACTTTTACTCTAAACGTCATTTTGGAGAATTTTTATTGGTCCTTTTATCACATGACATTTTGACACAATGTAACTGCCAGATTCACACTCATGTCAAAAAGCGCAGAAATAGAGAAAAAAGGCTTTTGTGTGACACTGACTACATGCTGTTGCTTTAAAGATGCCCTGAGGTATCTGGCACCAAGGTGTTAGCAGCAGATCCTTCAAGTCCTGTAAGGACAATTGCGAGGTGGAACAGTTGTGGATCGTCCTTTCAATAATGGAGCGGGGTTAGCATGAGCACTTTCACTTTTGCGTTATCTATGAGTGGTCATAATGATTTGGCTCAGAGATAGGTGTATGTGGTGTTGTTGTGGTCCTGGAGCAGCCCTGCATATATTGGTGCACAGATCCCGACTCAGCGTTCTCCGACAGACACCACCAAACCCAACTTTGGGTTGGGTTGCTCATCTGTGTGTGTTTGTTGAGGGACTCATTAAATGACAAATGTTCTCCCCCTTTAGAACTGTTCTAGTTCCTTTAGAAATGTTCTGTGCCTTTTAGGTTGTTCCAGGCTATTTTACAATGCTTTCCCATTTTACACTAAAAAATATTATAGAAAAGATCATTTAATCCACGTCGGATTCTTAGAAGGACATTTACCGTCAGAATCATGCAGGTTAAATTTATATGTGAGACGGTGTGGTGCTTTAAAGCACTAACAACACATGAAAATGGGTCGAAAACACACAATAGCTCTACTTTCATGTTGAGGTCCAGCACTGTGGTAGCCCTGAACCAGAAAAGGGACCCACTCTTACCCTGACGAATGTCAAAACCGGGCGGCTGGGTGAGGCCATCCACGATAAGCTGTAGGGTCTCAGGGCAGGTGTTGAGAGACTGGGCCAAAGCCTCCAGACCACTACTCTTCACACTGCTCTCAACCTGCTGCCTGAGCTCAGCACTACCCAGCTGGTTCAGACTCCCGCCAACCTGAGACAGGAACCTGGAGAAGAGGACACACAAATGATTACACACACATTCAGGACAAAACATTGGCTGATAAAGTTCAGTGCATAATAAAGACTATGCTCCACAGACAGGCGCATGCACATTACAGGCTGTGTAATAAGGCAGTGAAGTCTCATGGTCTAGGGGAGGTGCTGTCATAATGAATGGCTTTTTAATAGACCTCCCTAGAGCCCAACACACATGGTGAATACACCCCACCACCCCCCACCCCAACCCAGCCTGCGGCTGAAGGCCTGACTCGCATCGAGGAGGGAAGGGAAAGGGGAGTGGAGGTGAGACTAATTATGCCCTAAATCCTGATCTCCAGGGTCCCAGAGATGAAGACTCTGTCTCCTTCCATAAATCACATAGCTTTGCAAGTATATTAAAAAGAGCCACTGGTGGGGCCTTAGTGAGACAACAGGAGCACTCCCATAAACCAAAGCCCAATCCAACACATTCAGCAGTGCAGATCCAGACAGGAAGGCTTACTTTACTCTAGGCCTTTTCCAGGCTGCAGTCATAGGCCTAGGCTTTTTTTTTTTTAGAATAAATAGACACTCAAAGACAGTAAAATACCAATAATCTATTAATTTGAGATGTGACCGAACATGTATAAAACACACATAACAATCTCACCATACCCAACAAGATGTCTTTCTCAAAAATGTAAGTGTTCTGCTCCACTTTACCTTAAAATCGAGAGCAAAAGCACAAAGCATATATTACCTTGCAAATCCTTGTATTGAAGTATTGCCAATAGACTCTCTACCTAGGCAGTAGAGACAGTAACTCCAACAAAAGTAGGATAAACACTTGTAATACTCATGTTTCAGAAGGAACGATGAATGAACAGATGTCCCAATACTTTTGTCCACATAGTGTGTTGCTTATATTTAATACAAAATATTGCACATTTAATACTTACATATAAATATACATACATACATACACAAATATACATATATATATACATACACACACATATATATATATATATATATATATAGTTAAGTATAAATATATATATATATATATATATATATATATATATATATATATATATATATATATAGTTATATAGTTAAGTTGTATATATCTACAACTTTACTGTGTAAACAAAGAATACATCTTAGCTTGTGGCTAACTTAGCACTATTAAAGTGTACTCTTAACAGTCCAGGAACCTAACCAAGAGTTCTGTTTGTGGACTTCAGCCAGCGGCAGGCAGCAGGTGCAGCTAGGAAAACGTGTCAGACATCCAGACCCTCAGTACTGGAGTACCACAAGGCTGTGGGCTCCTACCCCTGTCCTGAAGTTGCGGATGATGACGCTGTGCTTGGCCTCCTACCCAATGGCGAAGAGCTTGCCTACATAGAGGAAGTTGAGCAGCTGGTGTCCTGGTGCATCAGATCCCATCTGTTGCTGAACGCACAAAAGACTGTAGAGATGATGGTGGACATCAGACATCTATGGCTTTGTTTTTTTTTCCCACTGTGGAGTCACTCAAGCTCCTGGGCACCAGCATATCCAGCATATCCTGAAGTGGTAGATCCCATAGACCAGCAGAGGATGTTCTTGCTGAGGCAGCTGAAGAAATTCAACTTGCCACAGGCCCTGATGAGCCAGTTCTACACAGCAATCATCGACTCCATCCTCACATCATCTACGTATGACCATCTGGTTTGGATCGACCACCTCTCAAGAACGAGCCAAACTCCAGCACATAATCAGGACAGCATCATTGGGTGCAATCTGCCAACGCTTCAAGAAATATAACAGCAGGTTCTTGAAACACGCTGGCAAGATTATAGCCAACCTCTCTTACTCTGGACAGAACCTCCTTCAACCACTTCCCTCTGGTAGACGCCTTAGGGCCTTCAAAGCCAGCACATCTAGACAGGCTAACAGCTCTTCCCCCCCCCCCCAAGAGCTACAGAACTCAACCACGGTGGACTCCACTCTATGCCATGTGTTCTGCACAATTCTGTAACATCTGTAATCATTGCAACATTCTGTTAATAATATCCTATTTTTATGCTTTCTGAGACCCTGCCCATACGCATGTATCCACATATTCTATGTTGGCTCCCTTCATGCCGGAATTTCTAGATGTATCTGGTGGTGTCTGACACCAGGACATCAGCAGCAGATCCATGAAGTCATGCAAGTTCCAAGGTGGGGAGCCATTGTGAATCGGACTTGTTGACTTCTTCCAGCACACACCCCACATACTCTCGACTGGATTGAGATCTGGGGAATTCATAGGCCAGGATAACAACTTGAACTTTTCTTCATGTTCCTAAACCCATTCCTAAACAGAGTGTGGAGTATGGCAGGCAGCATTATCCTGCTAAAAAAGGACAATGCCATCAGGGTCTAACACTGCCTAGATTGAGTGTACCTGGTCTGCAACAATGTTTAGGTGGGTGGCACATGTCAAAGAGACGTGACATTAATGCCAGGACCCAAGGTTTCCCAGTGGGACACTGCTCAGAATACCACACTTTTCGAAATGTAAAAAATTGGGACTCATTGGGAGACGTGATCTTCAAGGTCCAGTTCCCAGAGTGGCCTTGGCCTTGGCTACACAGCTCCACACTTAGGTATGATGCTGTGAGTTTTGTTACCCGAAATGTCTTGATTTTCTATTCCCTTCACTTCCATTGTGCACTGATGGGCCCTGGGTGCCCAAAACCATGTTGCCAAGTTGTGGTTTGTCCCTCCTCACACCACTGCTGACCGGGGGTGCAACCCTTTGATTTGGCCCTTGGTCGCTGCTTAGGTCTTCACTTCATTTCTCCTACATCCAACAAGTCGCCTACAAAGACCGATTGCTCAGTAACCATCAAAAATATCTCAGAGCTTAATGTGCACCGCTGTTGGTTCATCCGTGTATATCATGCACTGAGTAACTGTGGTGTAGTCCAGGCAGGAACAACCTCTGGTGTAGTTGAGGAACATCAACTGTGCAAGGAAAGCACTTGACATGCACTTCTTACAGTGACAGAAGAGAACACACACAGACTTAAAAGTGCAGACATGTGCACACAACCAAGTGTGT
This sequence comes from Salminus brasiliensis, assembly GCF_030463535.1. Lineage (NCBI taxonomy): Eukaryota > Metazoa > Chordata > Actinopteri > Characiformes > Bryconidae > Salminus > Salminus brasiliensis. The sequence goes on along the minus strand of NC_132881.1, from coordinate 25,498,528 downwards.
GTGACAGCAGGGTAGCTGGGAGAACACGGGAGATCAGTGTGCCCAGAGGTGGCTGTGGAATGTGGGGCTCCATGGCTCTGCTGGAATGTAGGACAGGGGGGACACACTGCTGAGCCAGACCGCTGATGGATAGCCGTCGCTGTGGCAGCCTGACGCCAGCCAGTCACCACAGCTGTCCTCACTGTGACTGACAGGGCAGGTGGGCAGAGGCTCCACCCACTTCCTGCAGTACACAGAGGCACTTCTCTGCGTAGACACTCTGAAACAGTTGCTTGTGCAGAAACGCTAATACATCGCCTCCCACACACAAAAACATTATGTTTTTATATCTTTGTAAGGACCTGCGCCTAGCTAAACCGAACCTTGACTTAGAACTTGACTAAATGATTACCATTCCCCCAGACCTAGTAAAAAGCTGGATCTAACAATAATATCTATAAACCAAATGTATTTATTTAATTAAAAATATATATATATATACATATATATATATACATATATATATATATATATATATATATATATATATATATATATATATATATATATATATATAATAAAAGGTCAACATTCTCTTAAGGTTTCCCAAGAAATAATAAGCTGCAGACACACAAAACACACACAGACAGACTATTCTTTATGCCTGCCTGGCCTCAATACATGTGTGGTTGCCAAAGACTGTGGTGTTGGAGCGTAACTGAAAACTGTGTGTGTACAAACTGTGCGGCAGCTGTGTGAGACCACGCCAGCTCCTTGCTCTTCTCGTTCTCGGGTCTCCTCCGTGGAGCTGGTTTTCAAATTAAAGACACATTAATCAAAGCGTCTGAAGTTTCTTGAAACAGACATCAAAGTAATCGGCACATTACGTCTTTCCTATTCACGGGAAACACAGAAGTCCGGAATTCCGTGAACGTGGCTTCATGCTCACTTAGTAGTCACTAACAGTTCACAAGCAGACTCGGGTCTGCTGAAAGAATAAAAAAATAAAGTTATGGTGTGCTGAAAATGTAGAAACACAGACACACCTGATAGATTCCAATGTGCCTCTCAGGTTAAGCGAGCTGTATGTGGTTGTGTCAGTGCTTCAGGCAGTAACACACATCTTCACAGCTGGATCAACACATCTGCCACTTAAGCTGGGCCGATTCAGCAGAGCATGCACCTTCGATCTAGCCTGACCTCAAGCTGATAGAGGATAAAATCTGGCTCAAGTGGATCCAAAAGGGAAATGAGCAATGCATTATAATCCTGGGCTGCATTTACTTCTCCTGATACTCAACCACACACAGGTTCTAACTGGGACATGACTGACAGAAAAACACTGCCACTGATTCTGCTCCCAATCTCAGTGTTTGGGCTAAAAGTCCTATCAATATCATTTATATTTATATATTAAATAATTCTAATATATAAACCAGACCCCAATAGATTAAGTCAGCATAGCATCTAACCTATTTGGCATTAAATTGTTAAATCTTAAGATTATTATTCAGCAATTACATGGGAAATAGTGCAAAGTGGCTCATATGGAGTAGCAGTGCAAGTCTGAATCCACTGATGGTTCCATGAAGCCTAAGAATTGGATTACATACTGTCAGGGGTCAATTTCTAAATGTGAGGTCAGTCAGAAACTGGCAGTCTTAAATGATGAATCACTAAATGCTAAAACTGCTTATTTCTGAACCCCCTTAAGGCCAGAGTGCACAGAGTGCAAAACTTGGTGTGCCACAACTGGGATTGGATATTGGGAGGGTCTAGAAAGTTCTCTCCTTATTCACCACAAATATGTCAATGTTGGGGATTCAAAGTCTGGTTTGTGTACTCCTTAAAACTTCAACCTAAAAACAAGCAACGAGTCTCTGACTACATATGCCATTCTGGCAACATGCCATTTTTAATGCTAAAATAGCACCATCATCATGCTTGCACCATGACATTCCCTCCTTTAAGCATTCTGGCAGTTACAGGTACATCACCACAGTCTGTTTGCTTATTTAAATAATGCACATAAAAAAAAGGACTGAATTTTCTTTACAATGTGAAATATTTGTCCAGCCATATTTTTATCAATACGTTCAAATTCAAATCATTTTAAAATCATAACGGAGCATATTGTTTGTCTTGCCGTGATCACTGACAAAATAAGAAATCCTACATTTTTTAGACTAATCAAGCGTAGGTCACATTGCTAAGCTACACATAGGCAAGGCTAACATCAGCATTATTATTTCACACCACCAAACCAAATATTAGCCATCTACTGTGAAAGTCGCTTGACCACCACACCTGATAAAAAAATGTTGCACCATGGTGAAGTTTCTAGTTTAATGAGGGCAAAACTGCAGGAGTGTTTTTTTTTTTTTGATGTATTTAATTGAACATTGTCTTTATTGTTCTAATACTGAGAGCTGAAAGGGTTAAGACCTTGCTCACGGCTCAACAATGGCAGCTTACCGGACGATGGTATTAATGGTGGATCACACTGTGATCAGTAACCCAGCAGTCACCACTGGCCCATCAAGAACTCACAATGCTCACAAACACATTTAAAGCACACAGGCCTTTCTTCTCCCGTAATCAGTGCTTTATTGGCTGTATTTCCAACAATGCCGATATACTCATGGATCCATGGAATATCGGCACCAGCAGCATTAATTGGAATGAATCAGCCGGGCCCTTTTTCTTTCAGCTGCACAGCGAACAACCTCTCCACCCCTGTGTGTTTCTTTACAGCCTCTGCGTCTCAGTGGCAGTCTCCCCGGAGCTCAGGGGCCAAGCGGCCCAGCCTGAGAGAGCTGCGGGGCAGTGCTGCGGCTGATTTATGAAGAGCCGGCGTGCGGGCGCGGGCGGTGGCGGCCCATCAGGCCGGGGGCTCGGGTTTCTCCCTGGTGTGTTTGTGTTTGGGAGGGGGGGGGGGGCAAGAGCCGGAGTGGTCAGGAGCGAGCGGAGCAGAGCGCAGCTTCTCCAGCAGGGCTAATGAAAAGCAGCTCCACCGAGGAGCAGCACAGGGGAGGCCCTCTGCTTCATGTACTGCAGGCCACAGGGTGGGCCCCCATATAGAGGCTCTCCAGACACAGTCACAGGGACTTCAGCACTCTTTTGAGGGGATGCCCGTAAAATACATCCTACAGTATCCGTCTCAAAAGCACAGCACACTTTGAGAGGAAGTCAATCAGTCAGTCAATTAAAGGATCTGCTGCTAACATCTTGGTGCCAGATACCACAAGACACCTTTAGAATCCATACCGAATGGTCAGATTGGTTGTGGCGGCATAAGGGGGACCTGCTCAAGTTTAGGCAGTTGTTCATGTTACGGCTGATCTTTGTACTTTTGACCACAAATTTAGTATCGTAATTCATTTACTCACCAAACGTTTTATTTTCTAAGATTCTCATGCATAAAAGTCATGCTGTCTGGCTTGGTAAGCTCGACTTTACCCAACTGATGTTTTTTTTTCTTTTCCTTTTTAATCTCTGCAACCTGTACTTTCTTCTAACTGTTTTTTATTCAGTGATTGTTGGGGGACTGTGAAGTGAGAAGCATAAGCACTGACTAATCAAGCTGACTAATCAAATAGCTGCCAATATTCAACATTATTAATGTCAGGTTGAGATTCATCTACCAATACAATTCCACCAGTGTGTTTCCCTAGTTTTAAAGAATATATGCTCCCCCTATGTATAACAACATATTAAAAAATTCACGTTAGGGGGTTGATACCGGGTATGTGGAGGTGGGATTTAGTGAAGGAGCCAACGTTATATGACCAGTGCGATTTGGAAAGTCAACATTTGGAAAGTCGGCACTCTATTTGGGACTGAACTGAATTTTCAACCTTGTGGGGGCGCACTATCCGGGATTGAAACATTAAAAAGAGTGATCGTTGGTATTACATGGCTTTTGCTGGACAAATCACTTATATATACAAAATGTAATGAGACTAATATCTCAGAAAACATTTGTAGATGTAGAAAATAGACTTTAGAAAAATATATATAAATAATAATAATAAAAAAGATTTTTCAAGTCTATTTTCTACTTCTACAAAAATTTTCAGATATGATAGTCTTGTGGAATGTTGTTGATTTTGTCTCTATGTCTATATTGCACCAGTTACCCAGTCTAGGAATACTGACACAGCATTACTGGCTAGACTGATACTTCCGCCAACACAGGCTAAAACAAGATCATCTCATATCATCTCCGCTACCATATCTCTCGTTTTGCAATTCAAATCATCTATTTGTGTCCATTCATTTCCATGTTAACCCACATGTGAATGACTGAACACAAACCAACATATAGTCACAGTTTGTCAGTTCTTTAACCGAACCCACACCTTTCTTTGGAAACCCATCAGGGGGTCAGCAGCCGAGCATTTGCCAATGTGTGTGCGCGCGTATTTGTGTGTGTGGGAAGTGCTTCCCAGTGGTAGGACTAAGGGTATCAGGTTCATCACATTAGAGCAACACGATCCACCATTACCGCCTGCTGGCCCACGCTTCTCACAGAGCGGCCATCGTGCAACAATCACCCCCAGAGTGAGAGGAGGGTAAGCACACGTCCACACAGGCACAATGTGTGTCTGATTTCAGAGCTCTTTTCTCCTGTCCACACCAATCTCGCAGCCCACCATATCCTGGGAAGGGCCCCGTCCCTCTGTGCTGGGTTGTTGGAGGGCCCTGGAAGATTTTCATTGAATTGCAAGCTCACATTAACTGCTTTATTTAAGTGCTGGGACACACATGGGGGAGAGGCAGCGATCGAGAGAGGAAGAGAAAAAGCCTGAGAGAGAGCGAGAGAGAGAGAGAGAGGCCGTCTGCGTCCAATAACGCGAGGGGGGCTGAGGGAGAGTGAGCGAAATAGAGCGCGAGCCGGACAGAAGAGAAGACTGATGAATCCAATGCAGAAATGGGCTGCAGATTGTTGGGAATCTGTCAAGCTTGTCATCATCATTATAAAGCCATCGTTCAGACGTCCTGCTCGCATCATTAGCCCTCCGGTTCCAGCTCTGGCGAACGTCCGGCCTTTCGCGTTCAGGCACACTTTATTAGCAATACCCCAAATTCCTCCCACACCTCCTGGAAACCCTTGTTTCAAGTCCGCTACATTAGCCCGGCGCTACATTACGAACTCAGCACTGCTGGTGGCCATGTTTAATCAAATGCTGTTTTTCCAAGAAAAATAAGGCCAGGCCTCACAATGACAATCGGAGTCTAGCAGAACATCCATTAGCGCAGCATTTGGTAACGATAGAGTGTGCCGATAATACGGGAGACTGCGAGGGAGGCTTTTTCAGCCTGGTTTAGTAGGAAATGAAGCCGAACGGAGAGAAAGGAAAACAAACAGAAGGAGAGAGTGGAGGGAGGATATGACAGGGTGATTATTCCCCCCTCTCCATGCCCCTAAGTGGCTTTATTAGACCTCTAACCCCCACAGACGCCTATGATGACAGATCAGGCCAAGCGTTGGCAGACCAGCCCACTCCCCTAACCCCCAAAACACTGTTTATGAGGACCATACAGAATTAATGACGGGTCACACAGATATATTTATCCCTATGTTATCAATGTGAATACAACTTTGCAGTCATGAGAATGGATGCGCCGCCAGAACACACAGTGTGGTCAGCACGGTGAACGACCACTAGTACGTCAGCTCTGTCTGCTTTGCCATCCACTTCTAATGTGCGCGTATGTCTTAATACAGAGCTACCAAGTAAAACGGGCATAGGAGTGAAAGAAAGAAAAGCAAGGCGATGAGTGAAGACAGCCCCTGCCATAAAACCGAGCTGGGGCTGAGCTATTTTGCTTACAAAGCACCAACAGTGTGGGCCTAATTCATATTCAATTAGTCAAATTCCTCCGCACACATGGACACATTCATTTTCACTTGACTTGCAGCTGTCAAGCGCGCAGCCCTAGGAGCTTCCGTACAGACACATCTCCTGGCATAGGCTGTCACAAGTGTCAGAGAGGAGTAGTCTAAACAGACCTCAGCAGCACAGCTGCAGGCACAGCTTCCATTCACAGCCACAGAGGCAGCAGCACATGCTCAACGTGCTTTTTAACATGAGCAGTGGCAGCGCTAACAGTTCCACTTACACACACACACACACACACACACACACACACACACACACACACACACACACACACACACACACACACGCTCTTGTTTTTATACAATGGCAGGGTGTGGGGTCACACATACAGTGGAAAGGCCACAAGTGAAAATGCTTCTGTTCTGGCTAGGTGGTAGCCAGCTCCTGAGGTACACTATCTGTCCAAATATTTGTGGACACCCCTTCTAATGAATGCATTCAGCTACTCTAAGTTGCACCCATTGCTGACACAGATGTACAAATACACACACACACACACACACACACACACACACACAGCATGTCTTGTCCCTATAAAGAAGTACTGCCAATGGAATAGGACTGTCTGGAGCAGATAAACATGAACCTATTGGCACTGTGCCTAGTGCCAGGCGTGGGTTAGAGGGGTAAAAAGCCCCCCAGCACTGAGCTGTAGAGCAGTGGAGCTGTGCTCTCTGAATTGATGGTGCTCCGTCCCATTTATTTGGGATGTTTTGGGGAGTTGGGGATGAGGTGGGGTGGTGATCATTGACACTCTTGCTAATTTGAAAGAAGAAGGCGGGTCTTCTAGCCCCAGCATGTCACTGCACTCGCCATAGTCAGACACCAATCAGCTTGAGCTAAGCTTAGCCTGGCATGTTGCTAACTTGCTACCGACTTAAGGTTTCAGGATGGAACTATGGAATATGTTTATCACCTTTCACTAATAGGCTATCATGTATTGCATGTATCATGGCAGGCACCATACTGTGATGTCTGTACCGTGATGGTTTGGGACAGATACACATACCGTTACATCCTTAGCAAGAACAGTTGGAATTTTACAATGAATTGCAGAGTTTCTTAGTATTTTGTCTGTCCCCGTTTTGTTTAATTGACAGTGTGTACTTACGCTGACATGGAGTGCACATGTTTCTATAAACCCTTGAGAAGATCAAATTCACCTGAGAGTCCGTCTGAACACAGGCATAAATGAACATGACCAAAAAAAGGCCTTTAGGTTTTATGCTCTGAGACTCCGTAAGACTTTTATTACGCCCTAAGGATTACTTATAGGTACCTAAATGCAAAGCAGAGGAAACTGGCTGAGTTGTTCCTAAGTTATAACAGTTGTGTGTGTGTGTGTGTGTGTGTGTGTGTTATTTTATTCAAAATTACAATACATTTTGTTATTTATGATTTCTCAGACCCAGAGTAAGATTAACCTTACACTAAAGAGAATTGCTAAAGGTGATTCCTCATTGGCACCTCAATTTAGACCAAGAGCAGGCTTATTCATGCTAAGGTTTTTGTAGTCTTCTCTTAAAATACCTAAGATTTTGTCCTCACAAGCAGGTTACCATTCAGCTCCATTCTGTACAAATGTATAAAAACACACTCTCTCACATGCACATACTCAGACACACACAAAACCAGATGCTAGCCCTCCATTTATGCAGATGTGCCCACTCATCCTACACACAGCCAAAGCGATCAATAAAGTGTCTGTGAACGTGTTACAGAGAGTAAGGTTAGAGTGGTGTTTGCTCTCACCTCATTGCAATGTTGTAGGATTCAGGATGGATGCACGTTTGATCCAGGGGGTTTGGCTGGTTAGAGACGCTGCCAGAGGTTTTGGTTTTGCTCTTCTTTGCTGATGGCTTTTCAGCAGATGCAGAGTCTGGGTTTCCACCTGAGCCATAACTGTATGAACCAGAAAACGGAGAACGTCACAGCTTACGAGTCATACAAGTGTGAGTGTATTAACAGCACATTAAACAGCGTTTTGTTAGAATGGTCAGGTTGAAAGTAGATAAATGTTGATTTACGTTAATAAATACTGTTCTATATTATCCTAGAATAACTGTCCAAATTTTACTTAAAAACAAATTAAAACACTGATTTCTGTAATATCTTACTTAACTGTGTAAGTTTGTGTGTACAAGAGAAGATATGTATTTTGTTAGGCAGATCACATTGCAAATGTTGATGTTAAACATTAAAACTTTGGCCTTTATTATTATTATTATTATTATTATTATTATTCAAGGATTAGTATTAGATAATGTGGCTGTGTGTGTTCACTGTGTGTTTAAAGTAAGAGGGCAAAACCTTTTTTTCATCCTTGTATTTTTGTCATTTGTAGAATTCAAACTATAACAATCCAAAAATGTAAACATTTAAGATACTGGAATTGACCTTCTATTCTCCATGACTTCGGATTACACCCCAAGGATGACTAATCAGCATCTACAAGCAAAGCAGTGCTACTAGCTAAGAATAAGGGACCAATATGAGTTGGTCAACCACTCCCAGCAATATTTACATTTGCAAAAAAAAAAAGTAATCACCTGCAATTTCTGCATTGGTTACTAATAACAATTATATATAACTAGTGTTGTGTTCAATTCATGTCTTTTTCTTAACACATGGAGTAAACATTCACAGTTCAGGCTAGAAAAAGTAAGTGTGTAAATGTGTTTCAGTTCATAAATATTACCGGGATTCCTTGCATGTACAGCTCTCCTCAGGTCAAGCCAGAGCTTCTTGATTGGGTTAAGGTCAGGACACTGATTTGGCTGTTCCAAAACGCAAGAAGTCATGGACTGCAGGGGTTTCAGTCCCTGAGGCAGCAAAGAAGCCCCAAACCATGATGGTCCCTCCAACATGCTTCACAGTTAGAATGTGTTTTTGGGTTTGGTAGGCAATGTTCTCTATTTTTTTTTCCCGTAAACATAACGTTGTGCATTTGGGCTAAAAAGTTCCACTTTGGTCTCATTTGTCCATAGAACATATTCCCAGAAGCATTGTGAAACAACCAGGTGGTCTTGGGCAAACTTAAGACAGGCCGCAATGTTGTTTTGGACAGCATCGGCTTCCTTCCATGTCCAAGTCCTTCCATGAATACCTTTCTTGTTTAGTGTTTTTGTAACAGTGGACACATTGGCAAAGGTTTCTGCAGGTTGTAGACTCTTCTTTAGGTCTTTTACTGTTAGCTTTGGGTTCTTTCTCACCTCTTTCAGGATTGCCCGTTGTGGTTTTTGAGTGATCTCACCAGGATGACCACTCTCAGAAAGAACAGGCCTGAATTTTCTCCATCTGAAGAAAAAATGTTTCTACAAATAGAGACACCATGGTTTGTTGTAGACCAAATGTCTTTAGCGATGCTTTTGTAGCCTTTACCAGCTTCATGCATCAATAGAACACATCTTCTGAGGTCTTATGACAGTTGTTTGTATCTAAGCATGCTGTTTTTATGTAATGAGCAAAGCACCTGTGAAACCTACATTTCCATTCTCATCTCCTTAATGGAAACACCTTCTCATGGCTCTCGAAGAAGTCCTTAACACAGAGTTCACTTACTTTTTCTAGCCTGCACTGTGGATGTTTACTCAGTGTTTTGATGAGCAATAAGACATGACAAGTACAACTGTTCGTGTATTGTTAGTTTAGTTAGACTGTGTTTGTCTATACTTGCGTCTCAGATAACAACCAGACGACATTTCATTAGCAATCAATGCAGAAATCAAGGTCATTGAAAGCAGTTCACTTACTTTTTCATGCAACTGCACATTATTTAACCCTGAGTTTCTGCTGTTTACTTGTGTTTAAATGGGGGGTTTGAGGACTGATAACAGTCAGTAGTGTTCCACTAAATCTAGTGAAGCATCACTGAAATCTACTAATATTACATATAAATTATACTAGCGAATATAACTGGTTATGAAAATGTTTCGCCTTAAAATCATATCAGCTGTAACCGCAGAAAATTCCTCATGTGCTGACTACGGGAGGACAAAGTGATTTTGTCGTCGCACATTCAGACATCAAGAGGCATTAGACACTAATTGACGACAATAAATAAATAAATAAATAAATACAAGAACCAAACATTTGATTACAAAGATCTGAGTTTCATGCTGCTGTAAGAAAAGTGTTCCTGCTCACAGGGAAAACGATGGATTTCCACCTGTCTGTATGAACAAAGTCTGAGTGTATAGAGCTGTAGAGCAGCTGGTCCGTACCTGTGCACTGTCTCAGGGTTGATGCGGACGAAGCCAGCGCACTGCTGAAAGCTTTTCGGGCCGAGGCCTTTCACCAGCTTCAGCTGCTCTCGGTTCAGAAAGGGCCCGTTCTTCTCTCTCCACTCCGCTATGCTCCGAGCACGGCCCGCGTTCAGCCCTGCTACATGCCTGCCGACACAACCAGCTAGTCATATCAGGGATACCTACCATCAAACACTCAACGGACACTGACCTTTCACATCATGCCATTCTCTTCTAGCTCCTACTTTTAAATCCAGCCTGTTTTTGGTATTAGTCATCAGCTCAGATGTCAATACCCTCCTTTTCACTACATGCTCTGTGAAGAAACTGCACTTTGAATGCTCAGCCGAGGGGCATGGAAATTCTCTTTCATACTAATCTAATCCTTACATATTCATGTGTGAAAGATTAGTGCAAATATTGAGAACATTTTCCAGAGGAGCTACCAAAAGGTTTCCGAAGAGCTCATAATCTTTGTGACCTTTTCATTTAAGAACAGGCAGGCTTTGAGCGTTTTTTGGTGACACGCTGTGAGCAATTTAAAGTGACAGCTCCCTCCAAAAGCAGCTATGTAAACAGAGTATGTCATCACTTATAAATAAGGCCTGAACAGTGGAGCCGTGAACTTGCAGAGTTTGAGAGTGAGTGAGTGTGTCTGGACTTCTGGAGCTGAGAACTCATTTAAAGTCAGGTAAACAGATGACCTGATCTCTGCCTGCTTCACACTCCACCACTTCTGGCCTTGCATGACATAATACGGGTTTCAGATGCAGTTGCATGAATTTGCAACTAAAAAACAAAAAAAAAAAACGAGCCGCTCCAAAACTAGCCCAACTTAAGGCAGAGGGGCACACAGACATGATGCACTGACTGCCATTCTGTTTTGCAGGTCAGTAATGCAGTTAAAGCACAGCAACTATTCTGCTATTACCTCTGAAATAGCACTATGACTGATGCATGGGTTCGAATCCCAGGTCACGCTGCTTGCCATCAGCAGCCGGAATCAGAGAGAGCACAATTGGCCATGCTCACTCAGGGGTGGGTTGGTGGCACTTTCTCCCCACATCATTCCTAGTGTGATGTTGGTCAGCATAGGTGTCTGTCTGTTAGCTGTTGTATTGGAGCTGGGGAGCCACGTATTCCTCCAAGTGCTGACTACCTAGCAATGCTGCATCAGCGGCAGTTGGGAAAGAGGCGGTTACTGGTTTCACATGTGTCAGAGAACATGTGTGCTAGTCTTCACCCTCCTAGTATTAGGGGCATTGCAAGTGGTATGGATAGTTTACATTAATGGGGATTAAGGAACAGGCCTCTACTATACAGAGCTCAAGTCTGGGTTTCCCAAAAGCGCTGTAGAATAAGAATGATTCTTAAAGCCCTTGTGTACTGGTATTTATATTAAATATGTTTTTATATAATAATGCAGTTTAATTAGTTAAATGCATTAAGCCACCAGTGGCATAAAAATAGCCTTGTAAACACCCCCTACCCCCTGCTGTCTGTAGCGCCGGTGTTGTTAAAGACAAAAACGTGTATCTGGCTAAATTCTGGCTAGCATGCTATGCAGATCAGATCATTAATGTGGCAGCATTTTACTTTTTATTCTAGCCCCTTTTTTTGATGTTTTAATAAAGTGGTGACACTTCATGACTCTCGAGTATGTATTCACTGGATCTGACTGTTTCAAATGTTTTAAAATATAATTTTTAAGAGAAAAAAACCCACCACCAAACATTTACTGTACACTTATCTCTCAGCACAAAGCTGATATTCACATTCTGCCTTGTGTTCTGCACCATTTAAGGTGGAAGGGAAAATTCCTTTAGGAAGCTGGAGAATAACTCTAGCCTTGTTGGTGCAGCCGTGTTTGTTGACAAAAATCAGCACCATCTGAATTTGAAGGAAGTAATGTTATACTGAGGTTATGTGCAGAGATGGTTAGATTTCCAGAAGCACGGCTGAGAAAACAAAATTTCCATGCTGCATCACAGGAGTGTATGTTGAGCACGGAGCCTAAATGAGCAAACGTGTGGCTGGTATGCTGGCAGACCTGGGTTGATTAACACAGTTGTTGGTGTGTTTTAGGGATGCGCTGTGTGCTGTGCGCTGGGGGCGGCAGGTTAGATGAGCTGGTGGAATAGAGGTATGTGACGTAAACATAGTGCTAAGTCTGATTGATTCTTTGGCCGATCTGACATCAGATGGGCCATATTTAGTCCCGGCCAACTTAACTCCAACACAGGAAACTATATATAGTTTCAAACTAAAAAATGTGTTTCGCTTGGTGCTGGTTGTTAAAACAGCTGAAAGATGCCTCACTAGCCCCCAACAACAATAACAGCCCCCAACAGGTTTAATACCTGGAGATGTCAAAGGCTCTAAATAAATTTTTCCATCAACAAGCATGGCTACAAGAAAAGCATCTGCTGTTTCTTATGGAAATTTCATTTGGAAGAAAAAAGAAAAGCGTCTCGCGCGTGGCATCCCATCAGTTCTAACATGTTTTTAGAGAGCGGTCAGACTCGTTGCGGGTTCTTCCCACTGAAAGATCTTGTAATTCGTGACCCTGTATCGCTGATCGGTCGTGTAGTGTGCAAACCATCAACCACTGAAAGATTCATGTGTTTCATGTAGTGTGAAGAGTAGGGCTGCCACTGTGGTATCCCTTTGAAACTTTGCCCAGTGTAGAAAACACCTTTTTGATTGGTGTCGATTTCAGGTTTTCATACTTTCGATGCCTTGGGTTTTTGTACGCTTTTAAAAACAGCCGAATCGGACTCTGCTGCAGCCCTGATTGTTCTTAAAGTTGTAGCTCTGAATGGGGTTGACCGAACTGCAGCCAGAAATGACAGAGAGGTCATGGAGCAGTTGATGGATGAGGAAAAGAGTTATTTGAACTGAAGAGACCTAAAAACTTAATAAAAAAAATAAAAAAATAAATAAAATAATAAAATGATGCGTAGGCTTTAAATATTGACTGCACCCCATTTTTAGTGTCAACATCATGAACTATGGTGACTAATAGTGGCAGCCCTAATGAAGAGCACAGCGATGATGATGATGATGGTGGTCGTGTTGTGTGAACCTGCAATATAGAACCAACAGTACCCAGAACCAATAATTGCATATGACAGATTACCAACCACATCACACTAAACTATGAAAGTCATACTTGAGAATAATTGAAGAATTCTACATCAGTGTGTGTGTGTGTGAGAGTGAGAGAGAGTGAGAGAGAGAGAGAGAGAGAGAGAGAGAGAGAGAGAGAGAGAGAGAGAGAGAGACTCAATAGTTGGAGTGAGAGTTTGTGAATATAAATACGTAAAACAACTTGCTTGTGTGTGTGAGTGCGTGAGTGAGTGTGTGTAGGCATGTAGGTGTGTATGGCTGCAGTCTGGCTCAGGCTGAGTGGGGTGTCAGACTAAACAGAGCTGTGAGCAGTGGTGGGAGGCGAGTGTGAAGTTGCCATGTTGTGACTGCTGCTGGAAACTATTTGGCTTGTACCTCATCAGCGTCTCAGAGCAGATGTTGATGTCCACTCCCACGAAGCTCACACACTCCTGTACCACGCCGTCCAGCGCCGCCCTCAGCAAACTCTGCGACACGTCGTGCTGGAAAGAGTGACCAACCTGGCTTAACATACGTACGTGTGTGTGTGTGTGCGTGCGTGCGTGCAAGACAAGCAAGAAATCCTCATTGCACTCTTTAAAATACAGGTGCTTCAAACGGTTCTTTGACCATTAATATAGAAGAACCATTTCTGGGTCTATAAAGAACCATGTTTATATAAATAGAAGAGTATTAAGAACCTTTAAAATCGGTAAAGAACCTTTACATCAAGCAAAGGTTTTTAGACCTTTAAAATGTCTTTCACACTCCTAAAACAAAAGCCATGCAACTGAAGAACCTCTTCCGGTTCCACAAAGAACCATGATTATACAGATATATGAGTGCAAAGAGCTATTCAATTAGTAAAGAACCTTTACGTCAAGCGAAGGTCCTTTAGAAATTTAAGAAGTTCTTCACACTCCTAAAAAGAAAAAGGTGCGTCGAATAGTTCTTTGAGCCATGCCACTGAAGAACATCAAGCAAAGGATCTTCAGACTTCTAAAAACAAAGATGCTTCAAATATATATATATAATTATATATATATATATATAAAAACATGGTTCTTTGTGGAACCAAAAGTGGTTCTACAGTGACATGACTCAAAGAGCCATGTTTATATTAGTGTAATGTAATATAAGTTACATATAAGTGTAATGAACCATTAAACTGGAAAAGAGCTTTACACAAGCAAAGACTATTTATAAAAAATAATTATTAATTATATAAAAAAAAAAGTCAAATGCTTTTTTGAGCCATGCCACTAAAGAACTATTCCATAAAGAACCATGTTTCTAAAGATATGAGTATGAGTGTGAAGTACTATTAAACGGGGTAAAAAACATTTACATCAAGCAAAGGTTCTTTAGACCTTTAAAAGGTTCTCCACACTCCTAAAACAAAAATATGCGTCAAATTGTTTTTTGAGTCATGTCACTGAAGAACCACTTTTGGTTCCATAAAGAACCATATTTATAAAGATATGAGAGTGAAGAACCTTTAACCTAGTAAAGAAGCTTTATATCAAGCAAAGGTTCTTCAGACTTCTAAAAATAAAGATGCTTCAAATGGTTCTTTGAGTCAAGTCACTGTAGAACCACTTCTGGTTCCACAAAGAACATGTTTATATAGAGATATGAGTGTGAAAAAACATTAAACTGGTAAAGAACCTTTACACAAGCGAAGATCATTTAGAAATTTAAAAGGTTCTTCAGACTTCTATAAAATACACAAAAAAAATATACAAAAAATATAAAAAAATCGAAAAAAGGCAAATGTTTTTTTGAGCCATGCCACTAAAGAATCACTTATGTTTCCACAAAGAATGATATATAAATATATAGAACCTTTCGATTTGTAAGGAACCTTTATATCAAGTGGTCACCCAGCATACGGTCAACGGAGCTGTTCATCCTTGGATTATTGTAGTTTGAAAGGCAGTGAATGCAGTGATCAGGCATGCACAATGTTTACATTTCCTCTTATTTACTTTTGCGCTCATTTCTCTTGAGGTAGATCAACATACGCTAAACAGCAAAGCCCACAAACTGCTGTCAGAACCTCATGAAGCAGCCAGAGTTCAAGCGCCCAGGTTTTTGCCCTTTCCAACTACTGGAGCACACGGAGATCCATGTACGAGCAGAGTTATCGGAACATTATTAAGTGCTGTCATTCAGAAAGTCCCATTCTGAAAACAAGCCTTTTCACAAGGCCAGTGTTGTGCAAGCAGCGGTCAGACCCTAACCCCCCGAATACCTTGTGGTCTTCATGCCGGTCTGAGAGAAGAGACAAGGAAAGCAGCAGAGCGTGGATAGCTTCGCCTCAAGAGAGATGGAGAGAAGTTCGGAGCCTGTTTTTGTTGGAAAGAGCCTGTGACACTTCAAAGTCCACTCGCAGGGGTTTTCCATTAAGCGCAGGGAATTGATAAAGTTAATCCAACCGAACTTTTCACACTTTGGAGGCTTTTTTTTTTTTTAATGGAGATGGAATTCAAAGGGAAGAAAACCACAGAGCAGAATCCAAAACTGACAAAAATTAGGAGCAAGTGGGGAATTCTGACCAGCCTTTGTCTGAATTGCTCAGGGACTCTTAACCATATGGAAGACGTTACTGATGTTAAAAGCCCTGGTAGAGGGGCAAAGCAGCCCCCCCTTTAGTATCTTAGGAAGATGAGGAATCTTCTCGAGACACTTGATTTCCATAGTGACTAGGAAAGTTTGAGGCCTTGTGCTCAGGCAGCCAATGGGACAAGTCAGGCTCCCATGCAGAAGGAATACGTAAAAAGCCTACCCCAGTGATCTACGCAGTGTATATTTACAACATGCATCTGGTGGACAAAGTGCTTTTCTCCATTTAATTAATGCATCTGTTTTCTTTAAAAGCCTGACATTACATTTTTGTAGTGGTCTGCC
Organism: Salminus brasiliensis; assembly: GCF_030463535.1. Lineage (NCBI taxonomy): Eukaryota > Metazoa > Chordata > Actinopteri > Characiformes > Bryconidae > Salminus > Salminus brasiliensis. The sequence continues at coordinate 25,482,381 of NC_132881.1, read as the reverse complement.
ATGGGCCGTGAGCCTACACTGTTAATGTTAGCGATAAAACTTACCAGGCTAGCATTTGTTTTAAGGCTCTTAAAGAGTCATTTCTGCCTAATTAACTCATTAATATGTACACAAAGCCATTCAGAGTAGTTTGATGTTAGCTGCGCCGTTCTGAAGAAATTTGCTCTGTCAAGAGCTGCTCATAGTGGTGATGATGCCAACCAGGCGTCCATAGCATTTAATGCATTCAAAACCTACATCATAGAAAATGATTACATGAAAGGGTTATGAATACACTGCCTGAACCCTTTATGCCTAAAACATATCTGGCATCACCTGTAGGTTTGTAACATCTGAGGGTTCGCTGCTAACGTTGGATAGTAAATAACGAGGTCCTATACGTGTTGTAGACACTGCAATACCTGGTTCAGCACCACTGAAGAAACGCAAGGAGGTAGGTTTTCTACAACAAATGGTTTCGAAAACGAACCATATTCAATCTCAACAACTTGATTTTATAGTAAATTAAGGACAATTCACAGAATTATATTGACAGATCTGTTAATTCACCCTTTTATGATACTGCAAGATTCCATATTTACTATCCCAGCTGCCCTTATAATATGTCAGCAAGAATTTCAGACTGTAGTCCATCCATGTAGTTTTTCTACTTACTTTGTTAGCCTATTTTCACCCTGTTCTCCAGTGATTAGAACCCTACAGGACCACCACAGAGCAGGCATTATTTGGGTGGTGGGTCATTCTCAGGTGGTGTGTTGCACTGATTTGAGTGGATCAGACACAGCAATGCTGCTGGAGTTTTTAAACGCTGTCTTCACTCACTTTCCACTCTATTAGACACTCCTCCCTTGTTGATCCACCTTAAATATGTAAAGTCAGAGACAAAAGCTAAGCTGTTGCTGCACAGTTTGTGTTGGTCATCCTCTAGTCCATCATTAGTGCTCACAGGATGCTGCCATGACCATTGAAGAACAGGGTGAAAGGAGGCTAACAAAGTATGTACAGAAACAGATGGATACGGTAACTATACAGTAACTGTAACTATAGAACTACATGGTCAGTAGTCCTATATGGTCAGTGGAGTGGACAAGGAGTGTAGAAAGAATGAGATGGAGTTAATGTCATTGCCATCTTTACATAATTTTTACACTTCACTACATTTCATCATTTGCATATTTTCTATATAAATATATTACTTATGTTTTTATATATTATTGTACCTCTAATCTTAGATGTTATTAATTCTATGAAATCTTTATCTCATGGTTTTATTTATAACTGGACTGGAGTTATGAAAGCATTTCACTGCTAGTCGTACAGCGTTTGATTTATGTAAGCGGCCAAATTTGATCCGAGTTGTTTATTTTATAAAACAATAATTATATACAGGCCCTCACGAGCATGTAAGCGCATACCTGTGGAAGCCAAAATATACAAACACTAAAAGTAAACCAACAAGCCCTTTTACTTGATGGCCCACTTCAAACCAGCGTCACTTTATGCACGCTCCTGCTAAACATATCAGTGGCTTATACAGGATCTCCACAGTTTTAAAGGACGTTCGCACACTCCAGCACTCGCTCTACATACAGTCCAAAGACACATAAAAAAATCTTCTTTTGATGAAGCGTGTTTTAAAATAAACACCCCCACACATGATTAAAGATATTCGGGTGACCTCTGTGCCGCACATCAGAGTTAGAATCACATGAAAGAGTATTAAAACTTAAGAGGGAACAAGCCGCAGTGAGAGATTTAGCACTCGGCTCCTGTAATCACCCGTTTCGTTTGGGGAAAGTCCAACAGAAATGCCTTTCATTAAAGGGCAGCAACACAGACGTATAGACAGACAGACGAGGTGCGGAAGATGTGTGCTAGTAGTGGAAGTGTATCTGAATTATATCTAAAAACCAATCTGTGTTTAAGTGTTGGAAAGTTGCCAGGGGTGTGGTTGAGGGTATTATAGTGTTTGCATATATACAAATTCACTGTATTAAACAGACCTAAACGCCTACAGCCTTTTTACTATTAACATAATATACACATTCAACCCTCCGTGCACTTTTTGCTCTCTCACTCTCTCATACAAAAGGGCAGGAATAACAAACAAAGGCACAGACAATATATTTTTCACACATTTTGACACGGTGGTTTACTTTGAGCGGGTGTTTGTATTTGAAAGGGAGAAAACTGGCACAGGACTAAGGCAGTGTACATTTGGATCATATGTATTAATGGTCTGTAAGTTTATAATTCTTCATTAAGGCTTCTTGTAGTTTTGTTGTATTTACTTGATGTAAAAATGAAAAATGTAAAAAATAAAATACGAAAATATACAAAAATAATAAAAATACACAAAACGGCACCACGTAAATTTGTCTTTTTTAACATATTTAAACACACAGACATCTGATCTTCATTTTAGCAACACTGAGAGATGGAGGTAATATAACTAAACACATTAAACTGAAGAAAAGTTATTATTCACATAAAATCATTTGTAAAATCTAATTCATAGAAATGCATTTTTAGTGGGGGAAAGGTTAGGAGACCACCACATTTATGACTACTGAAAATACCTCAAATTAGAATCAGCTGCAGATGATTAGAACGTCATTAGAGAAGATATTGGAGGAGCCTAGAAATGGTGCCATACTCACTACATAGTGCACTACTTTAGAGTTGCGCAATTTTGTAGTGGAGTCTGCAAACACAGTGCAATCCCGCAATTTACCATAATAAGTAGTATACAAGCGATGTACCCTACTGGATGTGGAATATCCATAATTCATCGCATTGGTTGGTTTGATTATTTGCGCACAGCTTTTTTAGTTTGGTTTGCTTGGCTTGCTCAGTTAGGAGGAAACCACTGCTGTCAAACACCAGACTCTAGATCATTCTGTCCTAAGCACATAGTTCCAGAAGACCTGGTCTTTGACTAGGTGTTGCCTTCTTTCTGAGGACCTCAGAGGGGCTCTTTGGATCTCCCCATGGGGATAACACTCACATTACCAATCAAGAGCAAACTCATTTAAATTTTTTTTATAAAAATTAAACTGAGGTTCAAATAAGACAGACTCCTCCAAAACTCCCCTTTTAACAATGTTCTAATCATCTTCAGCTGATGTGCTGCACCTGGTTCTAATCTTAGCCATTTTAAGTAGTAATAAATGGGTCTAACTTCTTCCTCACAAGAAAATTCATTTTCATAAACGTTCAGTCTGCTGTGTTTAGTTAAATTTCCTCCAACTGTCAATACTGTCCAAATGAAGATCACATGTCCATATCTCAACACACCTCCACCCCATAAAAACCAACTCCTGCATCTACTTACTGGAACTGTGACCTCTGCTCAGTCCCACTGCACCCAACAAAGGCATCTCCCCACTCATGCTACACTTGAATTCACATAGTACTATCCACGTACATATGCACTGTACGTACATAGTAGTGTAACATTCCAGATTATATACTAAACCTGTCTATAAAGTGCAATAACGTATGTATAGTGTGTGTGTAGTGTATATAATGTAAGTTAAGGTGTATATCGCTGCTGTCCAATGAAAAACATGTCTCATCATTTTTGTCTGCTTTTAGTTTTCTCCCTAGTTTGAAGCCTGTAGCTGCTCTGTATATTGTGTACATAGGTCTGGATGAATAGACCAATAGAAATGCTCTAAATTACTTGGAATACACTCTTATTTTACATTGACGTCTATTGAAAGATAAGACCATTTTTGCCTTCTCCTGTAAAGTCCCAATTTTGGAGATCCATGTTTTTCATTGGGCAGCGACTATATATTCTACATTTTATATTTTGTATATATGCATGTGTTTATACTACTGCACCTAGGTATTTCCCTTACCTTTACACCAGTGTAATGTGATGTGACAATAAACCCGACAATAAATACATAAAAAACAAAAATCAAAGGCTTTCATAGGATGTCCTGATTTTTTCACATGACTGCAACTGGTTAGTGTTATGGGCAGCATAAGGCTGTGAAAACCAAACCCAGGGTTTTAGTGGAAACCTTTATCTTGTGTAAATGTGAGTTATTATACACTTGATCTTCTTCCAGCTGTTGCTCTTTTTTTCTTATTGCATAGTTCCACTATATTTCAGTAGTAGATAATGTTCAATCACCAAAAGGACTGACTTATGGCATCCCAGCATAATTAGGTTTCAAATTAGCCAGAATGCAGAGCAGCGTGCAGTCTGAAGCGCCGTGATCCATCGTGATGAAGCACGCTGCATGAGGACTGTGAAAACACGCCCAACAAAACAGAGACAGAAAAGGAGGATGGTCTGAGCAACAGATGTTGCTAGAAAAACCCCAAAACCTTAAACGACGCCAGAAAACAATTACTGTTTCCAAGGGTTTCCTAAGCATGTGACAAAAAAGAAAATGATGATTATTATTAGGATTTTTCAGAAAATCTGCCTCTCCGCATGGGGATTTGACAAAAGAGCTCAAACTGTATTCCTGGACATGTGGTCTAAAAATCACACCTCTAAACTATTGCACTTCTTATGAACTGCCAAAAGAAGTGTGGGTGCTGCAGCTAATAAATCTCAAACAGCGCTGGCAGAAAACCGGCTCAGTATTTTCAGTTATCTAGTGTGCATCGGTCTTCGGCGCCATGTCCCGTCTCTTCTAGGTGCTGATGTTTTAATGCCCGGTCCCAAAACGTCTAACGCAGGGATGAAATGAGTGGTGATTACTGCGGGGTTCCACAAGCCTCTGTCTCAGGGGCCCTGTGCATTTGTGCCAGAGGTGTTAATGGACATGGTAAAGCAGAGAGGAGGATGACTGGAGAAGTGGGGGAAATGGGGGCCAGAAGATGAAGGAGCAACTTCAATAAGTAAGAGTTAATGACGATAGGAAAATGAATGCAAACGAATAAAGACATCTGTAATTCTGAAGGTTTAGATGAAGTGGAGAACTGAAAGATGTTCTGAACTCAAAGACGTCACTGTGGAAAGGGGACACGTGGGGGCCCTGTGTTAGTTATTTTGGAATAGTGTCGAAAATATGTAACAACCGTGAGCAGCAGATACCAGCTACTGCACTTTCTACACTCTTAAAAATAGAGATGCTTCAACAGGCTCTTTGAGTAAAGCCATATGAGAACCAGTTTTGGTTCCATAAAGAACTGCTTTTATAATAGAGATGTGTGCGAAGAACCTTTTAAAGGTTTACAGAAGTTGCTGTAATGGTTCCTAATCAATTTAAAGGTCCTTTACACTCCATAAAGGTCCTTAATGAACCATTCTTGGTTCCTCTATGGCACTGCTCAAATAGCCCTGTGTAGCACCTTTATTTTTAAGGTAGGAATAGATAGTCCAGTGTGAAGTAGTTGGCAATCTGAAAAATATAACCGCTGTTGGCATTGTGCTCTGATTGTGTAGGATGCAGGTCAGCAGTGTAGTAGACTTGCAGGAAAAGTCTGGAAAAGTCAAATATCAAATTAAAGGAAAAGTCAAAAATCAAATGAAAGGAAAAGTCAAAAATCAAATTAAAAGGAAAAGTCGAAAATCAAATGAAAGGAAAAGTCAAAAATCAAATGAAAGGAAAAGTCACATATCAAATGAAAGGAAAAGTCAAAAATCAAATGAAAGGAAAAGTCACATATCAAATGAAAGGAAAAGTCACATATCAAATGAAAGGAAAAGTCACATATCAAATGAAAGGAAAAGTCACATATCAAATGAACACGATTTATCACTTTTCCCCAGCCAAGACGTGTTTGAAATCCGAAGATGCTAGGCTAGCACCACTAACAAACATTGTACTCAGGCTATCACCAACTCTCACCTTTGTAAACACATGCTCACACTTTAATTTATTTGCTTCAAAGATCAATTGGGCATGTTTTTACAGAGATGAGATTGGAGACAGTCAACATTAGCCTAGCATCTCTATTTCCAAACTAAAGATGTAAATGTCAGATATCACAGATCTTGGCTAATGAACTATACAGGAGTGAGTGATCAATCATGTAAATGTGAATTTTTGATTTTTTTTTATTATTATTATTATTATATATTTTTGATTTGATTCTAAAAACAATCAAACTTAAGCAAGCTGCTTAGGAAGGTCATTCTGTCTAGAGAAAGTCATTCTTCACAGACCGGTAAGTGCTGACACCGTATCAACACCTCTGGCTCGAAAGAGCATTTTTGTTTTCCTCAAATCTCTGATGCCATTAGAAAGCTCCATTACTCATCTGCTTCACACTACAGTAGTGACATTAAGACTCCAGCACTAGAAGTCCTCTGAGAGGGAATCGGAGAGTTCAAGTGAATGCTACATTTGATGCTACATGAGCTACAAAAAAATGCCTCAAAAACGGCCACAATGGCCAAGTGCAGCTGTCTAAAGATAAAGTCAAGTTTAATGAAGCTTAACTAATTGTACACAATAGTGGAAAACACCTAAAACACCGGAGTTTTTAAACAAAGAGAAACAAAGAGACTCCACCAAGTACCAAGTACTCTCACATGCTTCAACTGAAACCCTAGAGTGCTCACAGCTTTGCCTAGATGCTTTTGGAACGTATGAACGTGGGGGAAAAAAAACAAAAAACAAAAACAAAAAAAAACTTTGCACATATACTCACTCGACAATATACAAAATCATATTGTAGCAGTCGTTCAAAAACCTTGTACACTATATGTCCAAATGTTTGTGGACACCCCTTCTGTTGAATGCATATGACTACTTTAAGATGCACAGATTGCTGACACAGATGTGCAAATGCAGACACACAGCTTTTCTGGTCCCTGTAGAGAAGAACTGGCAATATTATAAGACTTGCTGGAGCAGGTAAACATGGACCTATTGGTACCATGCCTAATGATAGGGCTGGGCATTAAGCTGTAGAGCAGTGGAACTGTGTTTTCTGAAATTATGATCCATGCAATACTTTTGGGATGAGTCTTTTTAAATTATTATTATTATCCTTGAGGTTTGAAAGAAAAAGCAGGTGTCCTAATACTTTTGTCTCGTATATATATATATATATATATATATATATATATATATATATATATATATATATATATATTAGTATTTGATACCTTGACTGTTTTACAGAAACAGATTTTGCAAGTAAAGCCACTGACAGCAGCTCATCAATCCTTCAACACCCCCTCAAGGGACTTTCTACAAAGAATAACTAATATTTCCCAGTTCTTAACCTACAGAAACCTGCAGCTCTGTAATGTCGAGACGCAACCTGAGAAGTGTGTGGACAGGTTTCCCATATAGCTGCGCCCTCACCCTGAGGTTAGCATTTGACTATTTGGCAGCCGATTGGCTGCAGAGGGCCTCAGGCACGGATGGAGTGAAAATTCTCACAGTCCCTGAGCAGACTTCGAGAGGAAGACACCCAAAAAGTGTCGCCTCTAGGCGCTTTGAGCTCCAATGCAGGAATGTGCACTCATTAGGACACCATCAATCATTGTGGGCCCTCCACCACCACCCCCAATACTATTTTTGAAGCCATTTACAGGGAGTTATGTGCAGGGGGGGCGCTAATTTACGAGGTGGGACGCCCCCACTGTGAATATTAGCACTCACATACTGGGAGGAAAAACTCACAAGAACAGCCTACAATCAAGCAAGAGAACTGCCAATGATCCGTAACTACTAGTGGGCTGCCTGCCACTGCTGGGGTCAGGAGCATAAGAATAAAGATAGCCAGGATATATATCGCTCCCGAGTGAACTAGCCTCTATGAGAGACTAAAAATAGGCACACAGTCCAGTGCTACACCTGTGATTACAAGGCAGAAAAAACACAAGAACTGGCTCAGGCTCTCGACAATAAAGAAAACTTTAAGAGCTGGTCATTGAACAGAGTCCAAAACATCTCATTTAAAAGTCCTTTCTAGGCCCCACCACATTCAGGTTTATCATCGCTGTCTGGACAAAAACTCAAACTGGGCTCTTATTTGAATGTATCTTAATATAAGAAGGTTTTATTCTATTCTGTTTGTCACTAAATATTTCCACAATGTAAAGGAAAGCTGGCATTTTCCAGATGCTGCTGAAAAACAATATACATATAATGATATATATATATATATATATATCAGTGGATTTGATTTATAACACCTTGAATCCTTGGCTTATTTTAGGTTTAATTTTAATACCCATCATTCAATTAATGCTATTTAGTAAGTACTACAATTGATTCAGTAACTACTATACATTATTTGATAAGAACTACTATGAATGATTCAGTAACTACTATCAATTATTCAGTGAATACTATTAATGATTCAGTACCCATTATTATTTAGAAAATACTATAGATTATTTAGTAAGTAATATGATTCAGTAACTACTATAAACCCTTTAATAATTATCATCAATTATTAGTAGCTACTATAAGTAATTATATACAATTAATTATTTAGTAAGTAATATATGATTCAGTAAATACTATAAATGATTCGGTCACTGCCATAAATAATTTATCATCAGTATTTGCTATGAGTGATCCAGTAACTACTGTTTTTCAGTATATTCATCTATTATGAAAGATTCAGTATTTACTACACATGATTCAGTAACTGCGTTTGATGATTCGGTATCCTACAAATGATTCTGTTTTTACTTTTAATGATTCAGTAACTGCTATGAAAGTACTACATAACTTTCTGAGAGCGAGGGGCCTACATACATACAGTCTTTTGGGTTTAAAGGGGTGTGTGTGTGTGTGTGGGGGGGGGGGGGTTGTCCCCTAAAGTTGCCGTTTTTTAGATATCAGATGGTAACAATATGCTTGTAAATGTATATCGTCACTGTCACGTAAAACCATCTCCAAAATGACAACTTTACAGGAGGAGGAAAAAAAGCTTTTCAACTTTCAATGGCAAAAAGCAACACAAAAATGCTTTATTTCCATTGGTCACATTCACATTCTGTTAAAAAGTGAAAAATAAACAATATACGTAGGCCAGTTTTTCCATTTGCTGCTTCTGCTGAAAAGATGACTTGTGACAATTAAATGAAGGTGTCTAAAACAACAACAAAAAAAAAAAACCCCTACCTGTGTCTAAATAAACACCAGACTGACCACGTCCTTCTTATCCTAACCACTCACACACACGGATATTCTCTCTCTCTCTCTCTCTCTTCTTATCCTAACCACTCACACACACGGATATTCTCTCTCTCTCTCTTCTTATCCTAACCACTCACACACACGGATATTCTCTCTCTCTCTCTCTCTCTCTTCTTATCCTAACCACTCACACACACGGATATTCTCTCTCTCTCTCTCTCTCTCTCTCTCTCTCTCTCTCTCTCTCTCTCTCTCTCTCTCTTTCTTTCTTTCTTACTCTCTTACGCTCTCTCTCACTCTCTCTCACTCTCTCTCTCTCTCTCTCTCTCTCTCTCTCTCTCTCATATCCACATGGCTTTGCAGAGACAACCCTGAAGACAAAACAGCCCAAATTCAATTAGAGCACCAGGGAACTACAGCGTGTAAGTATTTAACTAACACACACACACACACACACACACACACACACACACACACACACACACACACACACACACACACACACACACAGTTCTAGTCTGTTTTCACAGACACATAAATACAATACTCTCTGCTTCAACACCAACAAGCCAAGCAGCGCAAGGCATAAGGCACCATTAACACAAACACATGCATTGACCACTCTTCACTCTTAGCTTTACAGGCCAGTCAGGGTCTCTCTCTCTCTTTCTCTCTCACACACACACACACACACACACACACACACACACACACACACACACACACACACACAAACAGAGCAGGATTAAATTCAGGTGCGAGGTCCTGTTTGGCTTGGATGGGCCCCAGTGCCAGAACAAAGTGGTTCTGTCCACACTCGGCCCAGTTAACAGCTTTTTCATGAAAAGCTGCCATTCTAAGATGTCAATCAGTCCCCCTCCCGCTCTCCTCTCCCTCTCCCTCATGATCCAACGTGGATCTAACCAGCTGCAGGCTCTGAAAACACACTTCCCAGAGAGAGCTGAAAACACAAAAGATGTTTGACTGGAGGATCCCTTTACATACCTCCCAACCCTTTGCCTCCTGCGTAACTAGAGACCTGCGCTTTCAGCAAAACATGAAAGACCCAAATACAGGAGAGCAGAAAACAGCTGAGCTCATCCTGACGGAGGCTTGACACACAGCATGGACGAGGCTGAGGTAGACCCCATGACCATTACCATAGGTCACTCTTTCCACAAATTTCCCAAAGCCTCAAAGGGCTCTTCCCCCAAAGCCAGTTGTTGCCCAGGTCCATATATGGCTAAAAGGGCCTTAGGCAAAGCACGAGACATAAACCATATATCAGCAGGCCATATACAATCTATGTCCAAATGTTTGTGGACACCCCTTCTAATGAATGCATTCTGCTACTTTAAGTTACACTAAGAGATAGTCTAGTCACACAGCTTGTCTAGTCCCCCTAGAGAAGTATTCGCAATACAATAGGACTCTCTGAAGCAGATGAACATGAACCTATTAGCACCATGCCTAATGCCAGGCGTGTGCTAGATGTATGGTACAAAGCCCCCCAGCATTGAGTTGTGGAGCAGTGGAATTGTGTTCTCTGGAATGATGAATGGTGCTCCATCCAATACTTTTGGGATGAGTTGGGGAGTTGGGCATGAGGCGGGGTCGTTATCATCATCCAACATCCTGACCTCAGTAACACTCGTTTTACAAAATGCAATCAAATCCTCAGAGCACGCTTCAAGGTCTCGTAGAAAGCCTTCCCTAGACAGCCGACACAGTTACTCCAATAAAAGCAGGATGAATGAATAAATACCTTTACATACACATGATTTTGGAAGAAATAAACAATAAATGAGCAGCTGTCCCAATACTTTTGTCCATTTAGCATATTATATACGATTAGGTGAGATTATTCATCTGATTAGACTGCTCTTAAACAGACACACCTTTTAGTTAGGTATGGGGGATCTCTACAAATAATAATCACAAGAAATCCTCTTCTAATCTTGTTACAATCTGTCAGGAGATCCACGGCAGACGATGAAGGAGGCTCAGGGTGGGGAGTTTAACGCTAAAGCAAAAGTCAAAAATAGTGTGTCGTTGTCATAGCTACTCAGCTTAGTCCAGTTTCGATTTATATGTTTAGTAAAACACTATTTTGATTTCATACAGAGAAAATAAACGTCACGGAACACTGAAACTGAATGTAATTTTTCTAAATTATTTTTTTCCACCAATGAGCAGCCAGTTAACCCTTTAACCCTTTAACCCTCCACGGCTTATTACACACTAAAGGCGTGTTACTCAGTAACTACAGGGACTTCTGTGCAAACTGGTGGGGCTATTCTTCGGTAATAGAAGTGTGTAATAACACCCGGCGGCAGGCCATAGGCTTTTTAAGGGGATAACGTGTGGTGACTGACCACAACAAAGCTAATGACAAAGACATTAGCTTTGATTTATCTTTAGATTAATAGAAATGCTAGAAACGTTCTTACACAATGAACACGCCTATAATAATTTGGACACATATCTGGGATGTAAGATTTGTAAGAGTTGTTCCATTACGGTTTCTTCATCTTATTACATAATTAAAATGGACATAGAAATGAAAATAATTCACATACAAGAACACAGACCCAAATCCTGTGCTAGTTTAAAAAAAAACAGGAAGACAAGACTTCACTGTGTGTTTTTAAGAGGTATGTTAATCTCAGAAGATCTGTTGCTATGCCCAAATACCTCACCAAATACAATTTAGAAGATGCGTGTTTAAATGTACTTCAAAATGTACTCCAAAATCATAATAAACTGATTCATTGGTTATAAAAATGATCACTAGCTGTAGCCCTAATCAGTCACTGATATCGGTCTTGGCTGCAATAAAATAATAATTATTGTTATTGTACTGGACCACAATATCCACATCAGTGCAATTCTTCAATTTCTTCAATTGTAACTAGCAGTATGCTGAGAATGGGAAAATCCTGAGGGTGGCTCAGGCAGTAAATCAGGTGACGCAGCAACATGGCAGTGAGGTGATATTTTAATGACTTTTTCTGATACTCTTCTGGCCCCACACCTGTTCACCTCTAACGTGAAGTTCACAGGACTGGTGTTGGTAAGTACCTGCCAAACTGAACAGGAAGACTTCATCTGCACCCACGCAGCCATTGTGCTTTAGGCTAGTCTTCTTGAGTGTGAGAAAATGTTTAACATCCGAAAAGTCAGCCTTGCAGGTATGTGCACGGAGGACCACTTTCCTGAACTATAAGAAAATGCACAGAAAACAAGCATATATTGTGATCTTGGGCTTGTTGATGAAGGACAGTGGAAGTGGTAAGACAGAACGAATTAGTGGTGGAACGATACACGATAGAGAAATCAGGTAAGTAGTGGAGCAGTTGAGCAAGTTCGTTTATCCTACCCAGTGTGGTATATTCCCCCTGAGCTAGTCGGTACATCCTGTAGTGTGTTAAGCAGTAAAATCTGAAAACTGAAATGTTCTGTGTGTTTCGCCACACATACCTTACAACGGTCAAACACCCACACATCCCACCTCCAATCCACCACTCACTCTCTATTGCTGCTGTAGCTGACTGGGAACCTGACATTTTCCCATACATCTGATTTAAGAGAAGCAGGTGGGTCTTCTAGTTCCCGTGTATCATTTGCACTCGCCATTGTCAGACGCCAATCAGCTTGGGCAACGATTGGCATTGGAATGCTTCTAACTTACTAATGGCTCACAGCTTACCGTATCGTCACCCCCGAATATTGCCTGTATTCATGTTCAAAGGTTGTATTAGTACTGCTGAAAGGTAAAGTACTGTAAGGTCAACAGAAACTACAGGATTTTGCTTGAATGAGATTTAACATTTAATACAGGCCATATTAAAATGATCTCTTTAAATGAGCTCAATGAATTTGTAGCTCCTTTGATTATCAGTATCTCGATCAATATCTAACAAAGGTCGGACCCAGTAATGAAAAAATAGAAACGACGCAGTGTGATCATTAAAGGAGTAGCTCCGCAACAGATCTAACTCACATTATCACTTACCCCAGAGGCAGTGGATCATTCGAGACGTTTGATATTTGGAGTATGTTTCTTAGGTTTAGAACAGGCTAACATTGCTATAAAACACCAACAAGCTAATCTTCATAAATACCTGTCCAAAATTTTATGTTGTCTGCCTCAAAACCCTATCGAAAAGCAAGCATTTACTCAAACAGCCATGAAAGACTCTATTTAACGATTTAAGCTAAAACTGGAACTTTGCATTTTTGCATACCATATTCTAAACCACACAGATTTGCCTACAAAAACATATTAGGATCTGGAAGCATTTTGAGAGGTTTCAGGCATGTATTTGACGGTTGGTGACAGTCCAAGTCCAGTGTTTGTTAGCAAGGTTAGCCTAGCACCTCCCTTTTTCAACTAAAGACGTAAACTTCAGATATCAAACACGTCTTGGTTGATTGATTCTATTGTAGAACTCAGATCGGGCCCAAAAAATCCAGCCCGACCCTACCTGAGCCTGTGCACGTTCTGTCCGACTAAAACATCAGAAAATAACATAGTGGCTAAAGTTAGCACATGTCTAATGCAAGCAAAGGTGAACAACTGCATCGAATCGTTTGTTTTTCCCACGCTATCTGTCATCATGACTAGTCAGCCGTGTGTCAATCAGCTCCTCTCATTTCCTCCTATTCCCTTCAGGGAAGAGATTCTGACAGAGAGCAAATCACAAAGATACATTATATATAGAAAAAAAAATAGTAAAGGAAATGACATCACCTGCTCAGCTCACCTGAGGTATTTTTCCATCCAGTCTCACAGTAAATCCTGCCTCATCACAATCAATCTCACAGGATCAGCTTCCCCACAGCTATTCAGGCCAGGGTGTTTTTTACTACTGTTTAGTTTATGAGCAGCAGCCCTCTTAAAAGATGACGCCTGAAGCTATAGTCATTTCCTCGAGACCAGTGATTGAAATCACTGTCAATTTAGGAGGCAATCTGCTAAAGCTGAATTGCCTCATCATGTAAACAACTGTGTACACATGGACTTATGATGTCAATGGATCCATCAGACTTCATTTCATATCAAATAAAGTTGATCGGACGAAAATAGAAATTAAGATTAATTGAAATAAACAATATCATGATCCCAATTATGGTGGCCAGTGTCAGTGTTAGAGAGTCGGAATGTTCACAGTATCATAACTCTCTAGGAAATATCATGGTTTTACATTATTAAAGTATACAGTATTTCACAATTCCTCCTCTTGCTGGTCATTTCTTCATTGTTATTGTTACACACTGATCCTTAAAAAAATAACAACTGCGTTTTTTTGGCTAAAGAAAATATCTACTACTATTTAACCATTTGTTACTGAAACTAATAATGTAAAATGCCTCCTTTTGGAAAGAAACAAGTAAGCCGGCTGCATGTTTTGTTTGTAAAATCTGTCGTTAAATTTGTAATGATTATTTTGATGATGGATTGATCTGCTAATTATTTTCTGCATTTTTAATTGATTGTTTGCTTTTTAAAACTCTAAAAATGGTAAGAAATTGATTCTCTTGTATTTTTAATTTGGTTGCATTTTTCACCAATACCAGTAATAAGCAAATTAACATGGTATGATAACCATCAATGTTCATACAACAGTATACTGCTGTAACCCTAGCTAATTCAATGTCTCAAGATGTTGGATGATCAGCACCCCATTTAATCCTCAACACCCCAACTCATCCCCAAAAAGTACGGGATAAATGTTAATCTATCCAGAGAGTCCTATTGTATTCACAATACTTCTCTACAGGGACTAGACAAGCTGTGTGTGTGTGTGTGTGTGTGTGTGTATGAGCATTTGCACATCTGTGTCAGCAATGGGTGCAACTAAAAGTAGCTGAATGCATTCATTAGAAGGGGTGTCCACAAACATTTAGACATAAAGTGTACAACTACTTATGATATACAAGTAATATTATGAATATCAATAATATTACTTCATAATTATTATTACATAATTACCAACTGGACTGGCTCCTTATCAGACTTCATTAACTGAATAACTGAATATAATAACTATAAGCTACAACCGTCAGCCTGAAACACTGCTAACATGATGAACTACCTACAGCTCAGAATGGCTACATGAAGGAAAAGTGGTTAAAGCACTAATAAAAAGGTATAAGTGGCTCTGTTTTATGAAAAATAATTTCATAATGAAGGGTATTATTTAAATGATTGGGATATTTGATAATATCAATTAGAGGTACAAGGCTAATGCTAGTAAATGCTAGAGTGCGGGGTTGGTGGATTCCGTACAATCCCAAACTCCAATCCCGTCCTCCCTAATTTTAAAACCTGCTGTTGACTAACTGCAGAGCTACCGACTCCGGTGTTGATGGTAAAAATTGGGACGGAGAGAGCAAAGTCGAGCGACTTGCACTGGGAATAACAGAAAGGCGAAATGACGCCGGTCCTATGTATTTGGACTCGTAGCCAGCTATCTAGGCATAGATAAGTCAGCTAGCAAGCTAAACACCTCAGCACAGACTGTGTTCCAGCTAACTGAGGCTCAAATCACACACGTTTAGAGGACAAAGCCTCATATCTGAGAGCACAAAGTGGAGCAAATGGCCTCCAAACCTGTGGCTTTAGATACAGTATGTTGTAATTATATCCTCATTATTAAATACAGCCCTCATTTTGAGACGCTGTCAACATTTCTAAATACTGCGGTATTCAGTATTACCGCTGTACCACCCAAGCCTACTAGAATAAAATAAAGAGACAGAGAGAGCACAAGAGAGTTCAAGAGAGAGAGAGAAGGGGGGACGGGGCTTCAAGAAGAGTGACAGCTCCTTTAATATCCGGGGGTGTACGTGTGGTGTTTTCTCACACAGCTGGGTAAAATGGTAAAATGTGCCCTGTGGGACCTTTAAGCGGATAGGGAAATCTGAACACGCTTACTCCGCCTATCTTTCAGTGACTGACAGCTCACTATACAAACCAAAATACAGGAGGATCCACCTCCTCAGAGTGACTGACAGCTCACAACATCGACAGGAGTGCAGCAATGTGGTGCAGATCGTCAACCACAGAGCAGTCTGGAATCCACAGCTTCACAGAGAGCTTCAGCACCTGAACCTCAAGTGAACGGCATAAATCTTAGGTATTTTTAGTAACAGACCCTCACATTCTCTGCATTAGGATTAAATGAAGAAATGGGCTATGGCAAGGCCGAGAGCTAAAATACAGTTCAAACACTGTGGAGTGCAGCATACTTCTTTAACAGTAGGCAGCGGTTGCCAAGTAACATGGATTTGAATAACTTGGTGCATTAATATAGACTGTAGCTGATGTGTGTGTGTGTGTGTGCGCATACTGAGTACTTTACAGCTTCAGAAGTGGCCCAGTAGGTCAGATTTTTACAACCGGAGCTCTTCGTTTTACAAATGTTGATTATTATGGGCTGCTTATGATGTTGCCTCCTAAAAGCTGAAATTATGCTCACAGATGTCAAATAGGGATACAGAGGATTTCTGTACAAGTAATACGAGGATAGCTTTATTTTCAGAACAGAAAACACAACACTTTCTACACTGACCTACTGCAGACACACACACACACACACAACCACCCTCATCACTCAGCATGTCAGTACAGAGGAGAGGCAGCTCGTGTTGCTTTCTCCCTTCCCAGATCATGTGACAGGGTAAATAAACGCTGGGTGCTGACAGATGTGTGGGTGTGTGTTTGGGGGAACTTCACTACACACACACACACACAAATATATATATATGTATATATATATATATATATATGTATATATATATATATATATGTGTGTGTGTGTGTGTGTGTGCGCGCGTGTGTGTGTGTTTGTGTGTGTAGTGAATCCAGTATATATTTGTGTGTGTGTGTGTGTGTGTGTGTGTGTGTGTGTGTGTGCGCGTGCATGTGTGTGTATGATAGAGGGCAATATTCTCTAAAAGTCAGAAAAAAAACATGGACCTCGCCTTAGACAGAATGTACGTATATACAAGTGTGTGTGTGTGTGTGTTTAAATGCAACCAGTGAGAGCTGTACCATTGTTCTCTATTGAAGAGTGCATTAGGGTAGCACTGTGCAGCATAACACAGCTCACTGGAAGCTCTTTCCGAAAGGGGATGCTACAGCATATGCTTGCTTTTGACATGCACGTGTCCTTTTACTCCACCAGGCCTGGCCATGAGTAGCACCTGACTGTTCTTGCTTGGCAGATATATCGACAGACAACATACAGCACTGTGCACAAGTCCAAGACCTCCCTTCATCCATGTAAGTTACAGTAAAATGGCCATTAAGCACAAGTACAGGAGATATTTGGAAGGAAATTGGATCAAAGCAAACCCACATGCATAAGGAAGAGGATAGTCAAAGGAACTCAAACAAAGGAGCTCAAAACAATGATTCAACGACCCTTAACAGGTTCGTTCCACCACTTCGGTGCCAGGACAGAAAAAAAGCCTGGACGCTTGTCTTCCGTGGATCTTAAGGGATGGCGGATCAAGCCGAGCTATATTTGAAGTTTGAAGGGCTCATAGAAGGACTCCTTAGAGCTCACCTGTTTGTTTCAAGGCTACGTTGTCCGGCTTGATTCAAGCCTTTAATTTAAAAAATGCTGGTTAAAGCGCTGTTTAACCAAAACTACTGCCGAGCCTCATTAAAATTGGTATCAGCACTGTTCATGTACTGCTTGGGTCCCGTTCAGTGAGCACCTATGCTTGCTGAAGATTGCTACTTTTGTGGGCCTCTGCTTTTGCTGCATTTAGGAAAACTGCTTTCCGTTCCCTCTGCTCGAGTGCAGATAGATTCGCTGTATGTTTTCCATTGCGAAGGAACTCTCAAACACAACACACACAGTACAAGCTCAGAACACACAAACTCGTTCCCCCCCCTCTTCCCGATTCGCCAGCCTCCTAAGAACAACAAACTGCTTCTACAGTGAACTAATCTGCATTTATTTTGCCAAGAGGTCCTCCAGAGTTGAAGGCTACGTTTTCTAATAAAAGACAGGGAGAGACGAGGAGAGCGCGCGAGAGCAAGCAGGCGAGCAAGCAGAACGGCAAGGCAGAAAGAGGAAGAGGGAGAAAGAGACGGGAGGATCCGAGTGGGACGGAGTCTAGAGTCAACATATGATGCTACCGGCTCACTTAATTGAATTAATTGTGTCAGAAAAATGGATTACGCACAATATGAGACAGCAAAAGCAAACAGACAGGAGAGGGGATTAGTTCACCAGTCCAGCTGACTCCTGTTTAGAGAAGCTATTACTCAAAATTTCAGACCTGAGCCAGTGTTAGACAGTTAGGAAAGTGCCTAGCATTACTCTGAAGCTTTGAGCGGTGTCAAAACACCGGCTAACACGTCATCACGCAGAAAACAACGCAGGTCTGCACTCTCAATCATCGCTGGTGTTACAGTGGCTGATTAATGCCATCAGTGTTACAATAAAGATTTGGCTTGATGAGGGCAGATTAGAAATAGTAGCGCTGACTAATGGCTTCACTAGACTAAACTAAATGATAATTCATCTAGGGTTCATGTGGTATGTGTTCCAGCAACTGTATAAGCTAAAATAAATATTTAAAATGCTACATACGTTGTAAACATAACTACTCGCTTCTTACACAGGGCTGTGCATTGACAAGAGTGTGATGATATGATACATATATTGATACAGGGGTTATGTTTCAATTTATTGCAAAATACTGTGAAATATTGAGTCTACACACTCCATCAACCTGCATAACCAAAATGTCCTTTTAGGCATGCTGGTTACAGGGTGGGTGAGGCCAGCTACATTATTTCCGATGGATATCACTACAGTGAGGCAGATATGCACCAACTTGCCTATTTTACCATTACCATTGTAGGTTCTGTAACTACAGAAAATTAAAAATAAAAAAACTAAATCAGATAACACAGTATAAAACAAAACGCACCATTGTATGCATAATATCTGGCATCTAGAGACAGAGCACAACCTCGCTATCCAGCAGTCTGGGTTTAAACAAAACTAGGGATGCACCCATCCAATTTTAGGATCAGATATCGGTCCCGATATTAACAAAATTAGCTGGTTTGGGTATCGGATAATTAGGCCAATCCAAGGAACCGATCCTTTCCCTTTAATTTGCTGGTGTGAGACTTCACTAAATGTTTACAGGTTTGCGATTTTTGATTCCTGCTTGTATGCTTGGCCAAGTTACTTATTTATTCTCAGGTTCAGCTGCTAGATTTTATTTTGAATTACTGTTTACACTAAAAATGTAAAAATAAGACTAATTACTGTTTGTGTGTTTGACAAAGTAAAGCTACTCATTTTTAGTTTTGGCTGATACATTTGATTTATTTTAAGAAGTTGAATTTGAATCCTGTGTCAAGATCCTGCACAATTGTTTATTGTTTTAGTGACAAATAAATGGCAATTTAGCAATTTATATCTAATTGTAAAAAGTTCATCCTGATGCCTTAAGACTCTCCCACATGATGAGGTGTTTATTAATTCAACAATGGTAACGGATTGGTATCGGGTATCGACCGATATGCCAAGTTTATGTATCGGTATCGGAATTAAAAAAGCCAAATCGATGTATCCCTAAACAAAACACTAAATGAAACAATGTCAGCCACCAATATTTGCATATAAACTATTAATTAAAAATGGATACTGCGTTTTTGAGAAATACAGTCCTGAAAAAGATAAGATCACAATACTTGATATAATGGTATTTTCTTACACCCCTATTCTTACAGCAGTGCCACAAAAGCCTTTAGATCAAGATTATCTGGTTTAGCTGTATCTCAAGCACTCTGGAAAAGATACTTGGGGACGCTAGTTTCATTTCTTTATTCATTTATTTATTATGTTACTTTTGGAAAGCCTAATTTCACATACTATATGTACACTCTTTAAGATAAAGACATCACAAAAGGGCAATTTGAGTAATGCCATAAGAGAACCATTTTTGGTTCACTAAAGATCAAAGTTAAACTAAACTAAAGTTTTTACAATTTCACAATAATATTATTTAAGCGGAACCAAAGTGGTTCCTCTACGTCTTTGCTCAAAGAACCCTTTTTCGAACCTTTATTTTGACTAGTGAATAGTGAATCTTCATATTAGTGATTTAAAATTAGTGGCTGTATGCATGCTGGGTATTGTAATTAGAATGCCAAGAGACAAAAACGCACAAAACTGCAAAAAAGGCAAAGGGCTCAAATGATGCACCATAGAATATTATAGAATAACTTATAAAGAATCTTTATCATGCCTGCAGTGTTCAATGATGCATACTTAAAACCGTACTCCTGACAAAGCAGCTTTTCCTGTTCAGAAAACAGTTTGCTGATTGTCAAGCGTTGCATGACTGACCTGGTATGTACCGATGCCAATGTGTTTAGGGTCAATCTTCACCAGCTCTGCCAGGGGGTCCTGAACACGTCTTCCAATCGAAACTAAAAGAGAAGACACACATGCTAAGCATGAAATAGCTCCTCTCATACGTCTCAAGGGATCTGCAAAATGACTCCTTTAATAAACCAGCAGATCTGATTAAGCATAGATTAGCTATGCAAATGAGAAATTCTCCACAAGCAATGCGAGGGCTGGTCTAGACGTGGCCAACTCCACACAGGTTCATTAATTATAATAATAAACTTTGTAGGTAAAACTAATTACAGGCTCACGTGCGAGGCTCCGCCACCCCATATTATAATTAGAATTATACAGACTATCAAGCAATACGGAAAACATACATATTTAATGATAAAAAATATGATATGGTTAAGTTGATCTGACAGAAAAAAAACAATCAGTTTTTGCTATATAATAGTGAAGAAAGGAACAGAAAAAAGAATTATAAGCAAGATCAAATTAAACAAAGACATGCAGAGTGAAAAAGAGGAACCATAAAAATTAGTAAACGAAGTAGGCCCCAACACTAACCCGTCTGGCACCCCATAGTACAGCAATTAACCCAGCGCTGTTGATAGAGATACAGCTGACCAGTTCAAATTAATTACAGTGCCGCTACATTCATCAGCTGCAGTGGGGTATAGCTTTCATATGACCTTCATTTAACAAAACTACATTTGAACTCTTTAAAAGCCTTTCAGTCTGGCTCTTGGCTGAGAGGCTGGAAAAGAAAAATCAACAAACATGCAATGATGTTTAAGTGCGAACACATGACAGGATCATTTAACAGCCTCAGCCACAGATGAATATACCATCACATGCCCCAAACCAAACACATTAGAGAGCGCGCGAGAGAGGGGGAAAGAGAGAGACGGACTTATCCTCAGATATATAGCCTACACACACGCTCACATGCTGCAAGTCCTCTCTTCCCAGTAAGTTTAGTATCACAGAGCCAAGCAAAGACAGGAGCAACTGTTTATGAGCCTGATTAAATAGGCGCAAATAAAAACTCAATTACGAAAAATAAAAGCTCAACTTAGGAGGAATAAAATGCGTCAAGTGTTTGGCAGAACCGCTCACTCACGGGCCAAAAACAATAACACAAAATGTGGGGAGCATAAGCAGTTTGATGCACTTGTTGAGAGTGAACAGTGAGCTTTGGAAAAAGCCTTAGAAGGCTAGGGGTATTCTCATCTCTTTGCTCTACTGTTTTAATGTGGGTGGCTGTCATTATTATTTTTAGATAATATCTGCTAAAAACTAGTTTTTGTATGTTGGAAATATTGTCTCAATCTAAACAGAAAACCAGTGTAGAAATCAGTATAAAGTCTATATTGAAAAAGAGAACAAGTGTAGAAATCAATTTGGAATATTGGCTAAATCGAAACAGAAAATTAATGTAGAAATCAGGTTGGAATATTGTCTATTTCTAAAAAGAAAACAAATGTAGAAATCAGTTTGAAACATTGGCTAAATTGACAGCTGCTGTTTAAAAATCAAAATAATCAACAATGTGTCAGATGTCCATTTCTTGAGGCAAATATTTGCTATTACTGACACTGAAAACAATTTTCAGTCAATTTTACATATGGCAATGCCAACCCCAAATTCAAATATCAAAACGTGAATTCTGTTTTCATTTTTTTAATTCTTTTTTTGTGCATAACTTCATTCATGAACATATTCAAATAGGTCTTAGGCAGACTTTCTTAGCATTCAGTGAGAAATAATTCACATAAAATTACAACATGCTTTTGAGATCGCCAGCGTGCATGGCTTCGAAGCCTGACCTGATCCTGACCGGGAGAGTGTTAAGATAAGATTTTAACTGAAGAGAAAACAAAGACAAGAGACACAAGGTGGACAGACGGACAGACAGACTGACAGACAAAACATAAACCTGAACAATTATGGGAAAGAAGAGCTAGAGATTTAGCCTGAGAGACTAAGAGGAGTGGAGTGAAAGAGACAGATAAGCAAGAGTGCAAGAGAAATAGAATGGGAGACACCAAGGAAGCGAGAGAGAGAGAGAGCAAGAGGAGAGGGAGAGGGAGAGAGAGAGAGAGAGAGAGAGAGAGCGAGAGAGAGAGAGAGCTGGGCTTTTGTGTATGCTGTACAAGGCCTGAGCTGAAACTCCATCCCTGTGCAAATATTATTGCAGGCAGCAACTTCCCACTGAGTTCAATGCAGAGACGCAGAGTGAGGCATGGCAATCATCCCGCAGCAGCCCACCTCCACCCACAATCACCCACTTAAAGTCTCAGCCACACCTAGCACTGCAGGTATTACACACAGTCTGCTTGCCAGTCCAATACCCACCAACACTCTCCTCTGTTCACACACATACCGACGGAGCAGTCCAGCTTAGATTTGGATATTGTTTTGCCCGGCATACACGGGAGCCGGGAACATTCCGAATAACACAAATTCTGTAACTGCACTCACACAGCAATGCTGAGGGCAGGGCGACACTTCCTTCTTCACCAACTAAATCACGTTACACTGATTTACGAAATGGATTACGACGGTCCTGCCTTTCTCCACACCGACACAGATACTTTTCAAAAAGCTGTTTGTGTTCAATATGGCTTCAGCCCACACAGGAATGTCAAAACGATAGGAAAGCCTATACTCTGTGTGCGTAAGCCAATGGAGCCCGGCAGCTTGTTGCGGTACAGGCCAGAAAATACAGCTAGGCTAAGCAGCTACATCAAGAGCTGCTAAAACAGTGATTCATCTTGTATGCTAGAATGCTGTATGTACAGTATACTGTATGTACGGCACTGTGCAAAGGTTTTAAGCACCTGAAAAAATTCTATTTTAAAGTCCCATTTGCTCATAAAAATCTGTTACTTTACAATACTTACCAATACAAAGCATATCCGTGTGTTTCTGACTATTTTTAAACTTCTATAGCCCAGTATAACCAGTAGTAACTGAAGTGGTTCCCAATTCCAGGCAGTTTCTATATTGTGGCTATGTGGTAACTAGCTTAAAACTGCTTTTCCTAGGTGGTTGCTATGGAGTTACTATAGTGGCTACTGTGGTATTTCTAGATGATTGCCAAAATGTTGCTCGATGGGTGCTTTAGTGTTGCTAGGTGGTTGCTAAGGTATCCCAGGTGGCTCCTGTGGGGTTGATTAGTGGCTAATACAGTGTTGCCAGGTGATTGCTAGGATGTCACTAGGCGAATGTTAGTAGTGTATTTGTATCAATGTGACATCAGAAGTGCGCACAACCTTTTGCACATAATTCATTTCTACAGGAAAAAGTACAATAATAAAACTTTTGCTGCAGAGAAAATGCAAGTCTGATCAAAAAGCCAGGTTGCCTGATTCCAAAAAAGTTAGATCAATCTCTAATTAACTGACAACTAAAAATGGGATATATACTAGTAGTAATATATACTAGAGTACTAGAGACCCAGACTTGAGTAAAAGTACAAGTGCTCTATCAAAAAAGTGACTTGATTAGAAGTATTCTTTAAGCACCCTACTTAAGTGGAAGTACTAAAGTATTTAACATTTTTTGTACTTAAGAATTGCAAGTAGTTCATTCTATATATAAATTGACTACTTAAGTACTGAAAGTAAAAGTACACGTATTGTGTTATGACTGTCACAATTCCTTTGGCTGTAGGAATGTATAAAACAGTTAATGTACATGGAGTCTACAGTTAACTCTCTAAACAAACTTGTCAGAACCTTGATGCTGGCCTACAAAGCAAAGACTGGACCAGCCCCTCCATACTTGATGGCAATGGTCAAAAGTCAATCTGCACCAAGAGCCCTTCCAGCTTCAAGTACGACCCGCCATCCCTCAAAATCCACGGAAGACGAGCATCCAGGCTTTTTTCTGTCCGGTCACCAAAGTGGGGGAACGAACTTCCCCAGGGTGTCCGAACAGCAGAGTCACTCACTGTCTTCAAACAGACTGTTGACCCACCTCTTCAGAGAATACTTGGGCGAAGAATAGTACTATGAGTAATGAGTACTATGGTCTCCATATTGACTTGTCTTTAGTAGTGTCTAAGCTTAGAGGTATCTTTGAATTTTTTGTCTATTTAAAGTAGCTGAGGTTATTAGGTTATGCTTGAATAAACAGTGAAGCACTTTTGTAAGTCGCTCTGGATAAGAGCGTCTGCTAAATGCTGTAAATGTAAAGGTTAAAAAGAATTAAAAGTAACCTGCCACATATGCTGTGTTTCATATGTAAAAACATGTGAAGAGAACACCCTAAAACACTGAACTGTGAACTATATCCCAATACAGCATAGACTATCCCATCACTCATTACAGGCTTCAATATGCACAGCTATCCAATAACACATTCAACAGACCAGAGCTATAAAACACTACCTCTGTACCTCAAGACTGAGAACAGAGAGGTAACACACATCTATGATGAACACAAACATAGGGCACATATTCAGGTACTCCTTATTTTTCCGCTGTAATATCGCGACGCCACTATAGCGTTTCTAATCCAGTCGCCGGTTTTGTGAATCGCTACCCCGCTGGTGTTCACTGATGAATGAAAGCCAGTAGGGCCGGTTAGGATCATGCAAATGGGAATGCACAAACTGGCTCTACCAGCTTTTGTCAGTAGCACTGTCATTTTTGGTTGACCCCATCCTTTCAGGTCACTGGCTCCACAAATACCAAAAACAAAAATGGCATCTCAAGTGCAAGAGGTAGGTGTTAAAAGACTGTAAGCCCAGAATTGTACTGAGTAAAAACCGGGATTAAGAAAAAGAGGGAAACAATGCAATAAAGGATTGACAAAGCAGAAAGAGAGAGTTACTCAGCTGACACAGGGCTTTAGAAAAAGGGACAGGAGTGGTCCCATCTCCGGTGCTTTACAGTGTTTACACACTAGAGGTCTCTCCCACTTACAAACAATGAGGAATCCCAATAAAAGGACATAATGGAATATATATATATATAGAATATTAGAATGCTAACATTAGTGAGGTTTTCCTTTACTACATAGTGTAAAAGAAATATAGTGTAAACAATATAGTATTTTACACACACACACACACACACACAAATACACACACACACACACAAATACACACACACACACACACACGTAAAAGCAAAGCAAAGTGCTACAATTTCTTACGGCTTTCGTGAAAAGGATAAATATAGCTCCCCAGTTCGCTCTTGCACTTGACCAGAGGAAAATTTACGACAAATCCCACATTGATTTACTGCTTTTATAGAGGAAGTCTGGAATAATTCTCAGATCCTGTTTTTGAGAGTGTTTGAGCCATTTCCAGACTTTTCTCTGTGCTTTTTGTGTTTGGGATCGCAGAGTGAGCGCCTGTGTGGTCTACGGCATGGCTGAGGCTTGAAAAGCCTAGTTTAACAGAAGCGTAATGAGTTACGCAGATCTGGCCGGACCACGACAGCAGGACAACAGCGAGGACGGTAAATAACGCGGGGTGTTTAACTTCAGTCAATTGTCATCGTTGAAGCCCATCTTAAGTTATTGACCTTAAGACAAACATAATGTAAGAACATGGCCTAGAGGTAACCATCCGTGAAGTTACTGTCAGATGGCTCAGGCTGGCCTGGCGGAAATGGCAGGGTAAGATCTGGCAGAGTGAGAGCTGAGTTGGAAAGACAGGTAAGGCACAACTGCGGGGCCAGCGCTTGTCCTGCTTGTTTTTTTTTTTAGGGACCGGCAGCCTACAAATCTCTCTTGACAACTCAAGTCAAAAGCGACTTACCGTCCTGGCGTGGAAGGTGGACTCCTAACTCTTCAGAACCGGTACTAAACATCTACAATCTTAAACATTTCATTGATATGAAGGACTCTCTAATGACATACAGTGTTTCATGTGCGTGCCATAATCATACATTTTGCAGATAAACAGCTTCAAACCATCTGCATAGGTATACAGATTTGTACAGTACATCCAAAGTACACAAGGCCATACCTACCTGGAAAAACTGTGAGCTGCAAATCTAGACGGGACTGAAATGATCAGAGAGCTGAGCAGAGTTCAGTGAAAACAGTAGGAAATTCTGCCTGTAATCTACTTACATGGTCGATCTGGACATAAATAAAATCATAAAAGGAGCCCTGGTGAAAGACAGAACCACACACACCCGTAAATGTACTCCCATCTGAATAGGGCTTTACTTTTTGGGCTCCTGTCCACATTCAATTTTTTGGTTTGTGTCAGCAATCATTACAAACAACAACACTGAAGCAATTCTTTTCGACTGCACAGAAAACACAGCACAGCAAAAAGATGGATATTCAGTACAGTTATGTATGTGATTTTAGCCTGCATGGACTTTACTCCTTTACATCTCCTTCTACAGTAATACTGAGCATGTATCCTGCACTCAATCCAATTCTCATATCTCATGGCTCACTGTCACAATCATAGCTATCCATTATATTACTGTATCTGACCAGTATTCTACCCATAATTCATCTGATTTGTTGTATTTGTTGTGTCGACAACAGGAAGATGGGTAAGTTTCTTCCTTCTGATCCACAAAAGTTTGTCTATTGGCTTGCTCAAAAGAGGCTCAGAGCAGAGGCTCTTGAATGGCAACATCCAATGTGTTGAAATGAGCTATGTACAAATATGTATGAACTGAGTTTTACACTATAGAAAGTAAACATGAATACATACATTCATTAAAATAATATTTTATAGTTTAGTATATTTATATGTTCATTGAAATGCACTGTTATGATTGTGTTATTCTACATTTTGGGCACTACCTTTTAAAATGCAGGACTGGTGGTCACTTCAACTTCTTTGAGCTCTCAAAAGTGTGAAAAGGTACTAGAGGGGGGACTCCTAATGCTGTATGTCCAGGTGGAAAGTACTGTATGTGACATGGTGCAGTTAAATGTAGCTTGCTGATAATGCTATACAACAGACATTCAGAAGTAAATCAGTGGTCTTTACCTGCACTCCTCAGGTTTGGGTCCAGATCTGGCATCTCCTTTACTGCCTCTGGACTGACACTGTAAATGGATGCTCCTGCTTCATTGGTGATGCTGTAAATCAGACATACAGAGAACGAATTTGATAAAAACTTCAAAAAGCATCACGATACAGATCCCCACGGTTCGGCCATTGAATCCATTTAAATAGATTTGCATAGAGAGCATTGAAGTCTGGGCCCAAAACTATACCGTCCTCGTTTCCAGGGTTCAGTCTGCCAGAATCCAGAGCAACACACAGAGGAAACGCACCAACATACACAAACATCACATACGCCTCTGTTTTCATGAGCCATCAAAGGCCATTTGAGCCGGTTCGGCTCAGACTCAAAGCGCGATACCTGTAGAGCCTGTGTCTCAGGCCTATTTATCATAGCTACATTTTGTAGAGCACAGACAATAATAACAGCAAATGACAGTATGAAAACGACAGCCTCAATAGCTGGTCTACTTAGTAGGGACTGGAAAACAGAGTGACAAAAGATTGGGAACAGTTGGGAAGAGCACAGGGAGCATCCAGTGTGGCAGTAGAAAAGTTAATGAGCAAACCGCAGTAACTTCAGGATGTAGTAGGACGGAAGGAATAAAGGCGTGAGGCCTATTTCACTAGCAGTCCGCTGCTTTATTGAGGTCTGCTGCAGTCTTCTGCAAGACTCTGAGCGATGGCCTTACTGGGCAATAAACTCTCTCTGCAACTGTAATGTCTCATAACCTATTTGTTCTGCCCAGCACTGAATGCATTTAACAGGCTGGGGGTGGTCAACAGTCTGTATGTGAAAGCTACACACAAGCAAATCCCCCTTTACTGACCATACTAGCAAAACCTGAGCCAACACTGCCATCTAGAGGACAGAATGACAAAGGGGAGCGGACATAATTTTATCCCAGTTTTGAAATATGGTCAACTGCAAGGTTTATTCATTAACCCACATTTTTTACATCTTACTGTTTCAGTATATCAGATCAATTCTGATTATTAATATTTGCACTGCCGTAGATTTGTTTTGCTTCATTTTTAGAAACTGTTCTGGTGGAGGGTGGGGGAAGAATCCCCTCTAACTGATTTGTCAAATGTGTGGTTAACATGATTTGGGAGAGGGGGTGTACTGTGACCTGAAACAGAAGTGTAAAATCTGCTTGCTGGATTCACTGTACTAATTATACACTGCAGAAAAAAATGCATACCACCTCGCAGTAGCATTTGAAATATAGCTGAGATACTGCATCATTATGTTACAAAGGGGGGGACCTTATAATTAGGTCCATAAACA
Organism: Salminus brasiliensis; assembly: GCF_030463535.1. Classification (NCBI taxonomy): domain Eukaryota; kingdom Metazoa; phylum Chordata; class Actinopteri; order Characiformes; family Bryconidae; genus Salminus; species Salminus brasiliensis. Next base: position 25,453,620 of record NC_132881.1, on the reverse strand, counting down.
AATATGCAGACACACAAACACAGAATTTCTGTATATTGTTGCTGTCAAATTTTTCACTTTTTTGGCATCTGGTGGTTGTTCTTTACATTGTGTTAAAATCAAAATATAGAAATAGAAACAACTTTTCTTTTCATGCTGACTTCCAATGAACCATAAGAAGTTTTTTCTTTATATATTAATGTCATATACATAAATATATATTTCTTATTATTACTGTCACACAAAATGTATTGGCTTAATTACATGAATAAGGTCTGTTTTTGTCTGTTTTGGCCTCCCGCCCACATGAAAATGTCATATTTGGTCACTGAGCTTTTTATAAACGCACGCCAAGGTGGAAATTGTAACTTTATGAAAACGCTGGCATCAAAACGCATGCATGTTTCTGGCTGATTCTCAAATACCTTTACAGTTATTATACATAAGTCATGAAACTACATCTCAGCTCTATTTGAGTGTAGCTAAAAAAAAACAAACAAAAAAACTAGGTTTTAGGATATGAATAAATGTCAGTACACAATGTCAACTTGCATAGAACACCACGTCTCCTGTGTGGACAGAATTTTACAAAACAAAAGAAGAAAAATATCAGTTTTTAAAAACACTGTGTGTAGATGGTGTGTGAGAGTTTCCAATTTCCAATTTTCATGCTTTTCCAGCTTTCCAGTCTGATACAGGCCCAAACTATGTTTTCACAGATGATACGGCCGCAAAGGCTGCCAGTTACTAGAACCCCTTCATTTTAGTGCTTGCACAGTGTGGCACCCTGGACCGATCTCTTCAGCATATCAGGTGTGACACATTTATGGCCCATACCAATCCATCCATCCATCTGGGCCCAGTTTCCCAAAGGCATCTTACTGTTAAGATGATCTTAACTGGTATAGAGAGTACTCACTGTAATGCTGCCTGTAATATTTAACAATGATCTTCATGCCAAAATGCCTTTGGGATTCCACCCCCAGGTCAGTCATTTAAATAACTTTTTTTGATTTATGCATAGTGGTGTAAACCACTATAACTTTATAGAGTTAAGAATACACTATGATCCCATTGGTTTAATGGGTATGCAGTAGGCTGCTCCTTATTCTTAGTTTCGAATGTGCTGTTTTTGTTAATGCCAGCTGTTGTGAACCAGACACAGCGCTCTAGTGAAATACATGGCAGGACAACATATTGTACATGTTTCTGACAGCATCAGGGAAAACAAAATGGAAAAAAGAAAAGAAAAATGAGAGTGGAAGCCTGTTAGCCCCACGCTTGTATTTTACATGCCCATGCTTAGGTGAAAAGTTAGTTTGAACATAGTTGATAGTATAACATTGAAGACTTTGACATTGACATTTTATAAGGTCCACACTTAAATTCAGGCCAGTTGAGGATGGCTGGCCCCTGTGTGGAATCCTCAGCTTGTGAGTGACTCTTTAGTCATTTTTTTTTTTTTTGTAAAAAAAAACAAACAAAAAAAAAAAAACAGTGTACTGTACCTTTAAGAGCACATAGGCAAGATCAGTTGCTAACTGTTCCACAGATCAGAAAGCACAAAGACCAGAAGCTCCTCATTAACACACAGATTCTCACCTGTTTAGCATGGCCTACTGCTAACACTACTAATTAGTGGGATCTTAACCATGACAGCACACAGAGGCTTTGTGACATGAACCTCCTGTTAAAGCCACTGCTGTCCTCTTTTCTTTTTTGTCATTCTCCCAATCTCCTCCCCCTTTCCCTCCATCACAGAATTCTAACCCCCCCCCCCCCACACACACACACACACACACCCTCTTCCATCCTCCAGTCGACAGCTGACATGTTGCCTTGGAGACAGTGCTAACGAGGCCTGGCATATGACCTTCAGAAGTCATTGTGGAACTGGTCCTTAATAAGAAGTGTGCACACACACTCTTACACACTCTTACATACACACACACACAAACCACGTAGTGAATATGTTCATCCCATATGCCACAAAACATGTGATCAGTTTTTTTTTTTATGCATGATGAGAGAACCCCCCCCCATAAATCAAGAAAGTTATGTGATCCAACACATTTTATCATTTATCATTGGTCAAAATAATGTGAACCCATCTTTAAACCTTGAAAATACTACTTTATAATACTACTACTTTAAAGCCTGAACAACAAAAAGAGTTGGTCTAAAATATCAGCCGATATTGAAGTACCTCAGGGTGTTTGTCTTACATTGGGACAGACCTTTAATATTATTGTAAAAAAGAAAACAAAAAAAATAATAATAATAAAAAAAGGAAAGAAAAGAAAAAGAGGAAAAAGGTCATTTTTGGGGGGATTAAGGCTGACCTGCATGATGGCTGAAATAACAAAACCACATAAAATTGTAACAATAATTGTGACAAAGAAAGATGATTTTTTACAGAAACCAAAACGAGGAAGCCTCGCTCTCCATGCTATTAACCTCAAAGCTAAGTATGCATCTGAGGGTGAGCTGCATTTCTGAAAAATAAAAATAAAAACGGCTGTATCCTTCAATCTCCATTTAATCTCGGTGTCCGAGAACGACTCAGTTTACTGGACAAATTGGTAAAATCTCAGTCACATTTACACCGCGTCCCAAACCGCACACTTCTGTACTTCATGAGTGATCTTTTACTGGCGGAGCCCTGTTTTTGTTTTACATGCTACTTATTGAGGTAGTGGAAGGTTTGAGGCGCAGCACAGGTGTGGCACTTCATAGTCACCACGACATGATATTCTGGTGTAACTGTTTTATTTTGCTTATTCCCCAACAAGAAAAAATAATAATTGTATACTCTTGGTAAATGGATGCGATAAACTTTTCTTTAAAAAAAAAAAAAAAAAAAAACTAAATTATTGTCGACTTTATGATAAATGTATCTACAGTTACTGAGCAGTCTCAGATGTGGTGAAGCAGTGTTGGAGAGCTGGGGGCTGGAGCGCAGCAGAGTTTGCTGATTTCTATGCTCTAACACACATAACACACAAATCACCAAGCCAGACAGGAATCCAGTTATCCACATTTCGAATGTCATACTGGAGCCTGGGCTCAGTTCCATCATCCATAAACTCCTTTTTCTCCAGCACTCCTGCAGCCTATTTAAAACTGTGCTCTATGGCTCAAATACAGAGCCTCACCAGCTTCCACTATTTCCAGTAATGGATATCACGCAAAACATTTTTAGACTGTTAGGCTCAAGCACTAGGCATAAGCACTGGCAGTTCAATGCCACATACATACAGTGAGAGTCCCAGAGAGTGCAAGAGCCCTACCTTTGCACTATAAATGTATAATTTCTTGTTTTCAGCTTTCCAATAATGTTGCATAAGTGACTGGCTTCATGTAACAGTACATATGAGACATTTGCCTAGAAACATCAAGGTGATTTTCCTACATTTTTGGAACCAAGACCCTGTTTAAATCTGGTCCCGTTATCCATATTAAGTATCAGAATTATATTTGGATTAGGCCGAGCCACATAAAACTGCAAGTTTAAACACACCTCATTTAAACCAGATACAAATCCCATCACTCAAACCATTTCAGGAGGTGATCTGAGACGCATGTAAATGCATCCACCCCTCCAAGGCGCATTAAGCTAACAAAAACTCCTCCCAGTACAATCGAAACTCACAAGGAGATTTGCATTTTCCATCTCCCAAAGCAATCAGATTTCAGTCTGACTAACTGGAAATGCATTTGACTATGCATGTGGCTAAAATCTCATCAGGAAACAATACAGATCCTAGTCACATGACGGGTCCAGGTGTAAATGAATAGATGATTCGAAATCAGAGCTTTTGGAGTAAGCAAGCTTTGTTAAGCTCTGTTATATCAATAATTTATAAACAGTTCTGACCAGAGGAGGATGGGTCGGGTCCCCCTTGGGAGTCTTGGTTTCTCCCAAGGTTTCTTCCTCCAGCTCTGAGGGGGTTCTTTCTCAAGTTCCTTGCCAGTGTCGCCGCTGACTTGCTCACTGGGGGTCTTGGATCCTTCATGTCTTCTTACGTTATTTCTTTTTTTTCTGTCTTTTACTAATTACTAATTATGTAAAGTTGCTTTGTGACAACAACAGTTGTAAAAATCGCTATACAAATAAATTTGACTTGACTTGTTATGTCTGGCAAAAAAAAAAACAGAACACTGTGTGATGTTAGTGCTGGTAGTGTAATGGTTTGGGGGTGCATTGGCTTTGCTGCATCAGAACCTGCATGCCTTGTTACCAAAGGAAGAACTGTGAATTCTGCTCTGTATCTGAGAATTCTTTAAGCGAACGCCAGGTAAACTGTTTGTGAGTTCGAGGTGCAGCGCAGCTGGATCATGCAACAAGACAATGACCCAAAGCACAGACACATGTCTACTTCACAATGGTGAAAAAAAAGTTTACTTTTTGGAACGATTTAGAGTTATTAAAGACAGAGTAACTGTGACTAGGATTTGCTGAAAATGTCATGTTTTATGTTTGTTTAGCTACAGGGGCTGTTTATTACTTCCCAAAAATAAATACATTAATAAATAAATAAATAAATAAATAAACAAAACACTGCTTGGGTGTTGTCTTTTCCTTTTTCTTCAAATACTTTGCACACACACACACAAACACAGACACACTCACACACACACACACACTCCACCCGTTTATATAAAGTGATATGTGACACTGTAGGCTGCTCTAGGTCAATTGAAAGAGAGATAGTGCCTGGATTTCGAGGAGACAGACACACCTACAGGAAAAGAGCCTAGAAGAGATGGAGAAGAGGAGAAGACAGAGCATTCAGCCATACACTACACACACACAGAAAGAGAGAGCGTGGCTGACCCCTATCATGTCTGAATTAATTAGCATGGCCGCTGGGGCAGCTGGGTAACAGGCCTCAACGACCCTGACATGGATACGCATCCCAGCCGGCTTCACCCCGTCCAGGGCACGGGTGTACTGCAGGCAGGGCATTGCCGTGGCAGCCAACAGAAGGTTGTCCGCGCCCGCTTCGCCACGAGTGAACACAAACACGCAGGCACAAAGCAGACTGAAAGACGTCCACACAAAGTCACAACCTGCCTCCAAGTGCTGTGCATGACTGGACGACCCCGGAGGTCACTCACGTCCAAACACACACACACTCACATGCACAAAAACACATTTACATTGCGGCCTATCAAGTCTTTATCATCGTCCCAGGGCAAAGTCACAGTCTAACCCCCCACACCCACCCCCCACCCCCCTTCAGAGGAACACTGGCCTTCTCTCATTACTCATCATCAGCAGCCCCCCCAGGCTGAAGCACCCGCTGCCCCTGACCACTGACTGACACCCAGAGATGGATACACACTTTGATACGTCTCCCCCCTCAACAACCCCTCAGACAAGAGTGCTAATTAACATCAGTCATCAGATCCTTTAGAGAGAGGAACAGACGAGATCATCGCCACAGTAAAGCGATACACACCACTCGTGGGTGGGACGTGAGCACCGCAAGGAAAGAAGCGGTCAGTACTCAAACGTTCGGGTCAATCTGAAGGACAACACGCCCTCATGGCAGCCAGGGATCTCATGTATCACTGGAGCGTGGTGTAGGGGTGTAGTGAAACACGATATGATATGTATTGGGGTTTTTCAAAAAAATTAAATTGGGGTCAAATCCCTCTAGCCATAACTAGATATAACTCAAAAAAATAATTTCTAAATGTTCATGTAGCAAAGCAGATTTTAAGGCCGTTTCAATCAACTTCCTAAAAAAAAATCTAATTTATTGGTGTAAAAGTAAACTGACCAGTTGTGAAACGAATTATTTCAGAAAAAAGGGAAATATGCAAATATGATCAACCTGGAGTAAAACCTCCCATAAAACCAAACACAGGCACACAACACTAGAAAAACTAGAAAGCTCCTCGTTAAATGCAGTCAAGTTCATGTGTGTGCATATTCACTGATCAGCCAGATCTTTAGCACCACCTGATCAACACTAAGTAGGTTAGACTTGTGCCACCACAACAGATCTGACCATTGAAGGCATGGACACCACAAGGCCTCTCAAGGCCATCAATTAATTGAGAAATCTTATTGTTTGCTCATATCAGAACCCAAATTTATAGGATTTACATATTTCAGCACATCATATTATATACAATAGATTTAGCCTCAACAGCATACCTTACATTATATTTATTTTTAATTATTACATTTTTGAACAATTTTGATTAACTGGAATTGTGTGTTTTTAAACTATAAGGTTATTATTTTAGTCACTTACGTATTGACATTTTTATGAATTAATGTTATTAACAGCCATCTCTCTTTGTTTCAGAATTCTAAACAAGATTTCTTTCCAAGACCACCATTTAAAGTAATGTTTTCAGAATGACTTTTCCAAGTGATTCAGGACAGTACCTCTTAAATTATTAAATTCTACTTAATAATGTACTTATTTACTTATGTATTATTTTGGCACAACATAATACAAAACACACAATAGCCTAAATAAAACAGTAAATTGAAGTATTTTAGAATTTCAGTATTCAGTATTAGTATAGGTAAAAGTACTGTCACTTGTTTAAAACAGGTCTTTAAAGTATTTATTTTTTTTTTAAATAAATATCTATACATTCATATTTACTACAAAATTACTGGTCAGCTCAGGAGTTTGGATGTTTGGATGCCTCCAAGCATTTGCAGTAAATGAACAGGCAATAATCCAGAGCTGTCTTATTTTAATCTTGTTTACACAATTTCACAGAGTACTACAAATACTACAATAATGCTTGAGGGAAGAAAAACTTGGCAAACTTTGGTAGAATCTGCAGAAACTCCAGAACTATAAATCCATCATGAGAGACTGCTCTGAGACGCAAGCTGATGTGACCTTTCCTGACGCTGGAACAAAACGCAAGGAAAAAAAAAGAAAAAAAGAAACTGCACTGTAAAGGTCACATTTTGCACCTACAATAGAGCTAAATGCTTCCAACCCTGCATGCATACAACAATGTCCACTTTCTGAACTGGATAAAGCCAATGGAGTGCAGGGACCCCCTATATAACCAGAGGATTAGTGGGTCAATATAAACTCTTAATAGCCAAAAGAAAAATGATAAAATGATGAAAAATGTCCCACAACATTACCACACTCATTGCTCAGTAGATCAACTAAAGCCAATTACGTTTTTTAAATTAATTAAAATTTTAAATTAAGTACAATTAAGTACAACAGCTACATAAGTTTTGTGCAGTTTGGTCCTTGATTGACCAAAATCTGTAATTTGTCTCAAAGCTCTAGACAATGAGGCCCTGAAAATGGTTAAGTCGTACTGTGATTGTACCAGCAAAACAAAACTGTACAAGAATGAGGAATATAACCTTCAGAAAAATGTTATTAAATGAGTTAGTTCTGGATGATGTTAGTATCTTTTTAGTTAGTATAATTTTTAAAAAGTCAATGTTACACTATTACAAAAAAGGGCTCTTCAAGTGTTGGGCAAAAGCTATTGTTCTTTGCTTTGTTAAAAGGTTTAGTACTATTAGAACCCGTTTTGCTTACAGTGCCACATCACTACAGAACGGCTTGCGATTCTATCAAATAAATGTAATAGTACATAATTGCTTACAGTTAGATAGTATTAATAAAATAATTATCTGTGGGGGTCCACGGGAATGGCGGCAAAAAGTCTGCCTGAGAACCCCTAGTTCCTAGGTCTTCGAATCTAGACCTCAAATCCAGTTTCCAGTCCTGGATGTGAACACAGCTACTATGTATAAGTCTGAGTTTGATTTCTGGTGATGTCACATTTTTTTATTTGTGTATGACAGACGTCTGTCATTTTAATGTCGGCCTTCATGAGGAATCTGTCCTCATTGTTTTTGAGGGCACTACACTCTCCAACAATGCACTCCTAATTGATAGTAAGCGTCGTAGCTCAGTAAACCAGCTGAACATGGACCAAGAAGCATTGAGAGTCTCTTTTCTTACTATGTAATCGACAGTGGAGCGAAATGGCGTCAATGACATTTGCTAATGCAAGCAAGTGATTATTAAAGATAGTTAGTTTAGATCAGATGTGCAGCTGATAAATACTGTAAAATCCCTTTATGAGAAAGACCAACCAAGAAAAGAACAAATTAATGGATGGAATCGGGCAGCTTGGCCAGTCCCTGTCAGCTGTGTAGCGATTCCTCAGCCTGAGGATTCTGGCCATAAGAAATAATGATGAGATACCAGGCCCAGATGCAGTCTGAAAATGGCAACATTTTTCGCCACGAAAAGGGCCCAAATGGCAGGTGTCAGGGGCTGTCAGTCTCACACACGGCGCTAGAAGGCAGGAAGCGCACAGTCAGCGGGGGCCTCGTCAACGCCACACTCCAGCTGCCACTACCACACACGTCTGAAAAGAGCAAAGCCTCACAGCCACTCACATCAACCTGGTGGCAGACGCTCATCACCCCACTCCTGCCTCAAACACACACATATATACACACAGAGCTGGTGGACAGTGTCACCCACCCCCCAAGGCAACTGAATGTTTCCCTGCATTGTGTGAGGGGGGTGGCAGGGTGGAGCAGTCCTTACTACCTAGGAGTGCCCAGTACTCCAATGAAGCCAAGGTCTCAAATCAAACCCTACTGGGCTTACTGACCGCCACTTTTCAGCCCAGCACCATAACACTTTTCTTAGTCATTGCATTGGTGTCAGCAGACATATACACTATATGTCCAAATATTTGCGGACCCACCTTCTAATGAATATGGTCAGCAACTTTAGGTGGCACCCCTTGTTGACACAGCTTGTTCAGTCCCTGTAGAGATAAACTTGAACCTATTGGCATATTGGGCTGGAGGGGTACAAGGACCCCCAGCATTAAGCTGTGGAGCAGTGGAGCTCCATTCAATACTTTTGGGAGGAGTTGGAGAGTCATCATCCAACGTCCTGACCTCACTACTGCTCTTGTCGCTCCTCACAGCAATGCTCCAAAATCTAGTAGAGGAAGCCTCCCTGAGACAGTTACCTTTTTAACACCCTTGATTTTAGAAGCTACAATGAATTAGCAGGTGTCCCAATACTTGCGGCCCTTGCTGGTTAGCTCCCCCTGCTCATCCAGGCTTTTCTATTAAAAGAATGGCTTTGTAAGACCACAAGCTTCTCTTGTTCCATTTTATTAGTAAGTGGAGTTTCTGTGTCAAATTGTTAAATGGTCCTGTGGCTAAATCCATGGCAACCTGAACAAAACGGGCACTCCACTACAGTCCTGAAAAAAAGGCCATCCCCAAACTAGCCATGTTCCAACACTAAACACCATTTTCAAAGGACCCCAAGTGCATTTTAAGCAGATGTGGCATTGAGGTTTCCATGTTTTGATGTCGCCTGCATTTTCTTCATTTTTCCAAAGGCAATAAACTTCAACATCAAACTGCCAAACACAAGCAAATGAGGCATGAAATGTGCAGCACAGTAAAAGTGCCACTGACGGAGACAGTTATGACATCACAGGATCCCATTAGATGGAAATTGACAAATGGGGACTTTGGCATCCGCCTTAAGGCAATGAAAACTTTGTGGTATGCAGTTAAGTGTCATGCCCAACTGACGAGGATCAATCAGTACAGAGCGGAATGGACATAGTGCAGCTCTGTCTGGAAAAATCTCATTCAGAAAGAATAAGGAGATCATGCACACCAAGACTTTTCACATCTACAGGACACGACCAAACACTGAATTACAGAATATAAGATACTAGAAGTGAACATTTAGGTACAGTTTATGTTTATGTTAATATAATCTTATGTTAATATAATTTTTTAAGGTGGTAGCAATTTCAGGATCCTGCAGATGGAATTGCACAAGGATGACCGGGCTATAAATACCTGCGGGCTGGGTGACGGGATTCAACGTCTTGTTGGATGTGTGGAAAATGGTTTGCAAAGCAGATGTTGAAGACTGGTCAAAGGCCATAGTGTGAAGGAAGTAGCTGGATTTGCAGATGCGTGGAAGCATACAGTCATACAGGTTTACCAGCAGTAAAAAAATGGGGAATGGGGAAGGTTTTTGTGTGACAGCAATGATACGGTTGCTACGTGACATTGAAAAAAAGCATTTATAGTAGCAGAAAATCCAGCTCAAGTTCCAAACACAGAACAGCGGCATTAAGTGGTCAGTGTAAAGTCAGGCAGCCTTAAGACAGTTCCGTGAGGAACTCCTGAAATTGGCTGTCCTTTATGATTCAGCCATCTAACCTTCAGTGAGACGAAAGCTGCAGGCTAGTGACTGTAATTATCCTGCATCCCTTACAGTCCTAATCACCCTACCCAGAATCCTCCTACACAGTTCTAGGGACAAATTTCCCTGCTGCCAAATACTCGTCATCCAAGGCCTCGCAGCCAGGAATGAGCTCATTCCACCAAGAGCAGGCCAGCAACCAAGAGCATTAATTACCTGAAGACAGACTACAGCGAAGGACGAATAACGAAAATGACTATGACTACCATACGAAGCCAAAGCTGCATCTTCAGCAGGATGACTATCAGCAACATAAAGGGCATCAAAGAATTGTAAGGGCCAAAAGAAAGACATACAAAGAGTTTTTAAAACGTTTCTGCTGTTTTCAGTTAAGTCAAATAAATCACAGAGCCTTTCATCTAGGACTGGGGGAAAGGATGATCCAGTATTTATCCTTATTGTGATACATGTACACAAGATCCTCTTCTGGGTATCTCTTTTGAGTATATCATGCACATTGAGTTATTGCCACGTCGCCAACCCCTGCCTCAAACCCTGCCACTCCTGGCAAAAACTTACTTACATATTCTGCATATTATTGAAAGGGTTAAGGTAGAACTTTTTGGGAGGGCCATTGCAAAAGCTTAGTGCTAGCCTGCTTTATCCAGTTAACAACCTCCTGTGATGCATGTTGTGGTCCAGTTAGAACACCCAACCCTATCCAAGTTTCAAAGGTTTGAGGTTATGCTGAAGAATTCTGAAGTAATCCTCCTTCTTTATTATTCTATCCACGTGAAATGTACAGGCACAACACATGATGCTTCCACCACCATGCTTAACAGCTAGTACAGTTGTTCTTGAGGTTATGTGGTGTGATATTGATGCCACTTCCGTAGAGTGCTGTGGACATACTGTATGCTTGGGGGGGTGGTCTGGTTCTGAATGGGCTGGATTCCTCATCTGATAAGGAGGTGTGGTCGAGCAGGGAAATCATAAGCTGAGAAAATACATGTGAACTTATTTCACATATTAAAATCAAAACCACATGTAATTTAAGCATGGGTGCCCAGACTTTTGCATAAAACTAACTTTCTAGCTCATGTCTGAGCTTGCACAATCAGCAATTCCTGTTGGGTTGAGAGGCCTTGTGGTCTTTGTCTATATAAATAAGATAAGCTAACCTGCCATGTGTTAGTTACATACAGGACTTCATGTTTAGAAAAGACCTGATATGACCCAAACATAATTCAAATTAAAAATTAAAAGAAAAAAAGGTAAAAATGGTGAAATATGGTAAGAGGAAACCCGGTCAAAAACACCAGGGACAAAGGGCAATTAAGAATACTCTTGCAACACCTCATCCCTCAGCAAACTGAGACTAATGGCCACTGACGGGCCGGCTGGTGGCAGGAGGACAGCCTAGGGGGAATCAGGGTGGTCACTGCTTGTTGTCCTCCTCCTACATGGCTGACAGGGCTGTCCGAGCGGTCAGCAGCCGAGCCTCTGTATCAGGATCGCTGCCCTGAGAGCAAAGCTGATGTGATCGGTTGGTGCCATCACTCTGGGCTCTCTCGTTACGCGGGATACATGTCACCTCACCCCTCAGGAGCAAGGAGCAGAGTCAGCACAGACCACTATGCAAAGACACAACCAGCAAATCAGGGATACAGTGCTCCTTTCCGTTCCAATTATTTCATTCCACAATGACCATGTCTACGACAAGTAGGGTGAAATTACTCAAAGAATGCAAAAGCCCACAAATCTGAAGCGAATTCATTTTGGGTAGCTATAAGACATTCCACTCATTCGAACATTTCTCCAGCTAGGTTCTAAAAGAAACCTGACAACTATGCTGACAACTAGTCTGGCAAATGATGCGTTGCAAAATCCCAAACCACATTCTGTCCACAGTCCAATATAAACAACAAGAATTTGGGCAATATTCCAAAAATGCTGGTCTTCCAAAAACACCTGTGATTCATTTCTTGTCAAACCGAGAAATGAGAGAGCCTCACGTCTTTAGTACTGACTAAGCTAATGCTGCTACACTACTCGTGGAGATCCAGTAATGTGGCAGTACTCTGAGGAGAAAACAGAAAGGTTAAAAGAGGGCATTCATGGACGTCAACAAGGTCTAAAAAAACCTTCACTTAATTTATAAGATCTTCATATTTACACATCTCTATTAAAATAATGTGGTTCTTCTGTGGAATTGCTCAAAGAACCCTTGGAAGCACCCCTATTTTAAGGGGTATAGGGCAGAGTTACCACTGTTCACTCTCAAGAAAACCGCTTAGACATTATGACAGCCAAGGTCATTCTTTTATGGGTCACTTCAATGGATTTTTGTTCATCTTGAAGGCACACCAAGGGTCTGTTAGTCATAATGAGGATAGGTGATACAGACAAACCCGCCCTTGATCTTGGAAACATTCTTAGTCCACCTGCTTCATGCTGAGGATTAATTAAAATCTTGGTGTTTGAGGAAATTAGGTCATGTCTTGAAAGTTCGGTAGCTGTCTGCAGGAGTAAAGAGAGCTGGCACCGAAGAGCGTCTGGCCAGAGAGAAAAAAAAGTCCAGGGCTTCTACTGGAAAGTAAATAATGATTAGGATTCTCAGGCATTCAGTAACGTGGCAGATTCAATGAGGACTCACACCAAAGAAGCAATTGTCGCTGGTACTGCAATTAGAAAATATTAGTGGTGTACAAGAATAGAGTTACCATAGCAATACCTCTAAACCACTACAGTTCCCATAGTACCATGCAAATCCACTGACTTATGCTGAGTTCACGTTGGAATTATACAGTAATTATGAGGCAAGTACAAGTTTCTTGGAAGAGACACCTGAACAACCCTTCAAGTCGGAATTTCTAGTGGGAAATTCTGAGATATTTAATATTCGAGTTCCCGTGTATCACTGACCTTTAACCTTTTAACAGAGAAGCAGAGAAGAAGGCCGAATCAGTACAGGATGGTACATAATTCTTTATTTTTAACAGGGCAGCTGCTGCTAATGGTTGTATGTGTACATTATTTTAATCTGGGAAAGTCGTGGCCTAATGATTAGAAAAGTGGGCTTGAGATCAGAAGGTCATCGGTTCGAATCCTACCGGCAGGTAAGAATTGGGGGTGAGGGGAATGAAGGCCGTCTCCTCCCATAATCCACGGCACAGGGTTGGAGCAAGGCACCTAACCTCCAACTGCTCCCTGGGCAGTGGAGGTGGCAGCCCACCGGTCCGGGTGTGTGTGCTCACTACCTCTATAGGGCATGTGCATTTAACTTGCTATAGAACAAAGCTGATTACTGTTCTATGCATAAACTAACTACTCCGTTGGCAGGTTTCTTTAGCCACCATTTTTCATTTCATTCGCATTCGTAATTCCGGCTGCACAAGTGGGATCTTTCTTAAGGGTACTAGGTGGCATTAATGTTTGTGAAATAAACATATTTATCCTAATAGTGTGTACCTTGTACTCTCCATGAGACTGCCTGCTCTGAACTGTGACCCTGTTTATGTTTGATGTACATCTATTTGTCTTTTACTTTTACTCTGCCTTTATCAAACTGACTGTACAAGTAATATCACAGCCATATTGAATGCAATTGAGGATAGCTGGTTCTAATCATAGGTCATGCTGACTGCCATCAGCAGCCGGAATCTGAAAAAGCACAATCTGTCTCGTGCTGTCGGGGGTGGGAGCGTCAGTCTACCTCCCCACATCACTCCTGGTGTGATGTTGGCCAGCACAGACATCTGTTAGTTACTGTATCAGAGCTGGGGAGCCATGCTTTCCTCAGAGTGCGCTGGCTGCCTAGCTATGCTGCATCAGTGGCATTTCGAGACATACAATAGTCTTCACTCTCCTAGTGCTGGGGTGACTGCTAGTGATAAGGGGAGTTTATAAGAATGGGGATTGGGTAATTGGCCCGGTAATTGGAAAATAATTAGAAGATTAGAAATAAAAATATATAAATATATAAAAAATGTGTCACAAATGACAGCATAGTCACACAATAACTGTTCATGTAATAATAAGGTAACTACTAGTGATGTATTCACTGTTACAGATGCATAACAATAGTATAATGTGTGTACAATGCAATTACACGTGTCCATAAACTACAGTTTTGATTCATGCAATTACACAGATCTATTATTTATAATCACACAGAAGTGAATATGCTTCCATAGCTATAGAGAGGTACTTGTGTAAATACAAGAGTCAATGCTAAATTTGATACACTGCCTAGATTATTAACGTGCAACTATTCAGCTCCTAGAGACGCTTAATATCCCGCTGGACCAAAACTGTCAATGACAATGGGCATACAAGTATAAAGAAGTGGTGAATTTCCCCATTTATAAAGCACAGCAGAGCCGTTGATGGAAACAAAGTATAAAGACCTGTCAGATAAGCATTGATCTTAGCTTTAGAATAGACACAAAGTACGCAAAAGTGGCAAAACACCACCCTTTTTAAAGGACCAGCAGAAGGGTTGCTGAGCGCAGCGCCATCCTCCCGCAGGCTGATTACTGCATGTGGGCTGCTGGCGCTGCCTGTCATTGCGCAGGAGCAGCCAGGCGGAAAAGAGGAGGAGAGGAGGCTGGGAGGGACATGAGGACAGGGGGAGAGAGGAGGATGAAGGGCGGGGGCACCGGGAGGGCTGCTCATCAGGGCTGTGGTGTGGGGAGACAGAAAGCAGACGGTGTGAATGAACCCAGCAGATTAATTAACTGCAGTAGCGCCGGGAACTTTGTCTTTTAAAGGGAACAAGCTCTTGACAAACACTTCCCGCACACAAACACACGATAGACAAGCGCAAACTGATAAAACATGAGGACAAACACCAAAACACCTTTCATAACCACGAAGACTGCGCTTTTGCTTTTTTTTTTTACCAATGCTGCTCAAGGGTACCAATTCATTATAATCATATCTTCAATGTGAGTCCAACTGACAATAACAACTGAAAACTAGTAAAAAAAAAAAAAAACTCTTTTTAGTACTACATTTTTAGTACTACATCTCAGTTTGGTCAACATTTTAAGTGGCACCTCCAAAACATTAGTAAATAAGCTGTGGCTGAAACTGCTTAAATATTGTGTACGATCTTCACTGTTGATTCCTATCTGTAGGATAGAACTTCCCCTAACACATAACTTCCCCACACAAAGACTTTTTTGCTAAGCCTGCTCTGACTACGTTTACCTTTCCGTTCCTTCTTGGAGACAGAAATGTACATGGTCTCACAGATCTCGAGTGGCACAACTGTCTAACTGCCTGCTGGTCGAGAGGCAGGAGATAATAGATTTAAACCACATCAACCCCACAGCCCTGAAAACAGTCCCCCATCACAATATGTGATCGGGAACGTTCTAACCTAGATAAGAATACACAGTAATCGAACTGAGAAGAGTGAAGATTTTAGCTATTTCAGTTTAGGATTATTTATTAATGTTTTTGAGGCTCAACGTAACATGCACTACTGAAAATGTGAGTTATGAGAACTTTTGAATACACTTTAAGTTGAGTTACTTACTAATTTGAAGTAAATTTGGGTCCCGTTAGACACACTTATTTAATGACACTTAACCTGGAAAATATGCATGGAAGGAAAGAAGCCAATAGGAAAAATCCAGTAGAGTTAGGAGAACATATGATTTGAGTTAACTCAAAACTGCTCTGTAATCAGTTACTTAAACATTTGAAGTTGGTCTGCCTTTTAATACAGTGCAGATTAATCCCTGTTCATTACTTTCAGTTTAGCTGCAATTCTTTAGCTCTCCCAGCAGAAACCACAGCAAGACCATTCTGCACTACTACAGCCAGAACAGTTTTCCCACTACCAACGTAGTGGGACGCAAACTGTGGAACTGACCACATGGTTCATTCATGGTTAAATCTCCCCCACATAACAGTGCAGAAATGCTCCCCAGTCTGGTTTGGCCTAAAATCTTAAAAACCTCTCAAAGTGTTCAGTTGCCTGTTTACGGTCAAGTCTCAAAATCATGGCGAGAACATCTGAACACAAAGAACAAGCCGCGTCAGGACATTCATCAGACCACTAATCAGGTGAGGACAGGCCATTAATCAGCAATTCTTATGTTGAACTGTCACCACTGGAGGACACTCGAGATCAAAACATATGGTGGTTGAGTGTGTTCACATTTGCAACGTTGGTGGTCATATATGCAACTTTGTAAAGTCATTCCCTCACTTTCCTGACCTTTGATCACTCTGAGACCAGGAAAGAGGACTGAAGGCCTCTCAAGACATTAAGTTACCAGAATTGAAAAAAATATAAAAAATAAAAAAATCATCTTTCATCATTTATTATCTTTCCAAAGACAGCTTAGCTGACAATACTTTAATGACTTTAGGAAAACCATAATCCAAAGGGAAAGAGCTTGTGAAAGTCATGTGCTTGAACTAATTTGAGCCATGTTAGACACACTTATTTGATCAAACTCACCCTGGAAAAAATGTATGGAAGGAAAGAAGCGAGTTTCCAGTAGGGACGTTTCTATTTCAGGCCTCTGAGAACCCAGAACATTCTAGAAATGCTGGACAAACTTCAAAATATACAAGTTCTGTCCCGTCAGCTAAGGCAGAGCCTAAACCAACCACACATTGATTAAGGCAGCATTATGTAGCATGTGTACCATAAAAGAAACATGTTTTCAAAATAATTGTGATGCTGCACTAACCTATAATAGGCAGAATAGCGTCTCTAGTGATGCTACTCTGGGCTTGGCACACTGCTAACTGCATAATGTAACATCTATATATATGTATGAATGACACTTAGCTAATGCTTTTATCCATAGCGACTTACAAGGTTCCTTGTATTACAGAGGAGGGCCAATGTAGTGTTCGGAGTCTTGACCAAGAACTCTTATTGCTGAAGCGCAGCATAGTCACCCAGACTGGGAATTAAACCCCTGTCTCCATGTAGGAGATACATGGTAATACATAATAACATACATATAGATACTCATAATAGGGTACTATATTAGGTATGATAACCATCTCAGAAAACATCATGGTTTTAAGGTATTACAGCATAAAGTGTTTCACAAATCATCGTCTTCTTCTAATTATTATTGTTATTGTTATTATTATTATTATTATTATTAGGTACAATGACCTTTAAAGGAATGAAAACAGAAGATTGAATCATTAAACAAATCTCCCTGAATAATAATAATAAAATAAAAAAACAAACAAACAAAATCAATTAATCAAATGACAGTTTTTCCAAACTCTGAAAATAGTAAGAAAGTAGGAGGGATTCTTTTTTTTTCTTCTTCTTAAATATCGGTATTAAGCACATGTACACAGTATGATAGGTATACCATGGTATGAAAACTGATAGCTAAAACTGGTGTTTACTTGCCATGATTGTGCTTCAGTAACACTAGAGAGTAAACCTCCAGTGTTACTGAAGCACAATCATGGCAAGTATTGCCAAACTAAAAATAGCAACACAATATTCTCCTGAAGAGACCGCTGGGTTTCTCTTTATCCCCCACTGAGATACTCAAGTTAGGGTACTTCATTAAGTAGGTAATAGTCATGATGGCACTTTTTCTGTTTTGGATGCTAATAACAAAACTGATAGCTTGAGTATCGACCAATCCACTCCTAAGCTTTTATCAAAGGCTAAAAATGAGCTACAAATAACTGAAGCACCTCACTTAGCATTAGCATTTATTTTTTCCTTCCACAATCTGACATTTTCTGCTGATATTAGCCTGATACTAATAACCATCAGGTCCAATGGAGAGTACCAATGCAGAGTGATGCTCACTATCCCTTACTGTGAACTACAGCTGCATGCATATCTATCTTAAACTCTTAAATAGCAAAAACCTGTCTGTGATTACTGCACACTTGCATATTGGGACATTTTACTAACTCACTTACCTGGGTCTTAAAAGTTACTGCACAGTGTGCCTGTACATAAAGGGTTAATCTTTTCCTTGGGAAACTCTGTACCGAGTTCTTGGCCTTCACCCTCCAAGAAGCTGAAACAGCAGCGTCCTTAAATATCAAGACATAGTGTTCGAATAAGAAATTCAATCCATACGATTTATGTCAACTAGCACTTTGCTTTCTGTAACACTTGGCCGTATGAACCAGCACCGGAAACGCTTCTAAAGCGTGTGGCGCCCAGCGCCCAAGCGCAGATACAGCACTGGTTATATGGAGATCTCAAATCTTCCACTTCCATTTTAGAACGGAGGTTGAAATGGATCCACTTGTGGAGCGCCTTGGATGTCGTTTTTTTGACGCATCATGCTTGGCCGAGAATTACTGAGGCTGACCTGGCAGCCCATCCAAGCTGCACTGAGGGGTGCAGAGAGCTATACCGAAAACCGCCATCACTGCACTCCATAAACGGCCACTTCAGAGCGGTTCTGGGCAGGCCTCCAGTCCGAACCAAAAGTCAACAAACACAAGTCTAGCTAGATGGAGAAAGAGACGATCCCAGATCTAGCCGATATTTGAGTTGGATGGGAGAACGTCGGACCGGTTTGGTTTGAAGGACGGTGAGAAATATTTGTTTTTAATTAGAGACAGTCAAACAAGGTCCAGATACCATTTAAAACCCACAAGAGTTACACATTCCAGACCGGCTCCATTTCCTCCTCCTCCCCCCAATCCCCCTCGTTCCACAGTTGCTATTTTCTTACCTCTGAGAGTTTATTGATCAAGTGCTTCCAAATTTCTATCTGTACTTGCACTTAAGATTCAAAGAGGAATTTCAATTCACTTCAAACAAACAGAGCTGCCCTCTCAGCTCTACTTAAGAGCTGCTTTTAATGACCACATTAAACCTCTCCTCCTAACGGCTCTTATCTCACACATAATAAGCAAAAACATCCCAACGGACACCCGGGTCACTGTTCATTAAGGTCGTGCAGTGCATTTCCAGGCTTACCAGTAGGACACATCCAAAGGCTTGAAGAAGCCACTTTTGATGAGGTCAGCAAAGAAGGCCTCCGTTTCCCGGCATGCAGTGCCGTTTCCGATGACGACAGTCTGGCAGCTGGAATTGAGGAGGTAAAAAAGAGAGGGGGGAGGGGGGGGTGGTCAAAAGCTTTTTAATGGAAGAAGACTGAGGAAAACGGGGTCGTATGGTCATGCACTTCAACATACTTGAACTTTAATGCTCTTTACAGTCTGCATTTTTGTAAAAACACATATGACTTCATATGAAAATATTACAGAAATTATACCGGCAACTGGCTGAACTGTGCAGATTTTTAAAATCCTGAGATTTTAAAAACAGGTGACAACAGGACATTTCATACTAGTCTAGGCTCCTGTTTTCATTGTACTTTTCAAAAGTGCAGTACCTGTGTTTCAGCATGAGGTGGCGCAGTTTGTCAGCCTCCCTGTTCCTGCCTGAACTGTGCAGGTATACCACATCCGTGTGCAGGATCTGGCCTGCAAAAGCAAAAGGATAAAAACAATGAAGGTTTCCCAAGTGACAACATTTACATTCACTGGAATCTCTTTAATTGTAGTTGCAAGAAGCAGGACTTTAACCACTGTGTATTGTGTATTGTCTGTAAATTCTATGTAGAAGTAGCTGTATATTGTTAACACTAGAGAGACACTAACAGCCGGAATAAATTTCTTGTGTGTGTGAACATACTTGGCCAATAAATCTGATTCTGATTTGCCCCTTCTTTTTTCCTGAAGGAGTGGCACGATCACTAAAAACTTATTTAGCTCAACTAAACACAAGTCAAAGTATTAACACATTCAAGCCTCTTTATTATTCAGTTATTAGTCCTACTTTTTGGAGAGTCCCACAGGGTTCTGTTTTAGAGTTTATAAAATTGATGCTAACTGTTTCAGTAATGTGGTTATGAGAGTGAAAAACTGCAGTGTGAGCCTATGCACAAGGCTTAAGTAGTTAATTAAAAGGTAATAAAGTTCTTGTAAACTTTACCAGAAGTTCAAATAAAAAATAAAAATAAAATAAAGTTCAAAGAATTATTTGCCTCACATGCAGAATGGTTAGTGACCATGTTTTGAGGTTTAACCCGGAACTTCTCTTACGGTCTATAAACTGAGTAGTTAAATTTTAAAAATTCAGACAATAGTTGTATTCATTCATCTTTTATTTGAACTACATGTAAAATAGGATTAAGGTAATTACATAATTACAACACTGCATACCGGACACACTGGACAACCAGAGAACCAGCAACAGGGCATCATGGTTGCTCAAGACTCACTGATGAGATTCATGGAGGCCCCACCTCACCTGGCACCCATGACTCAACGGGTCAGAGCTGGTTTGGCAGCTCAAGAGGCAATTCGTGTTAATGCCTTAGGTTTACTTCCACAAAATAAGGCTTTTCTGCAGGAAAACTATTTATCTCATTAATAAGTGTGTTCTTACCCAATAACACTTTGTTCCTCCAGAGTAGGGGTGGCCAATATGAATCGTGATAAATGCTGTTATTGTGGTAAACAACATGCTTTTCTAAGCATATTGAGGGTATAGCCAGTGCTTAAAGGACACTGATTAACTGCACATTTCATTACAAACAGTGTCATTAGTCACAACCAGCACTGCTCCCAGCGGACCACATACACATACACACACACACTTAAACTACACACACATGTTCAGGGAACAGAAGTCCCTCAATGTAAAAATACTTTGTGCAATGATGTAATTTGCAATAATCTGTAAATAGTATTGTTGTTGCTTTTTTATTTCTTATTTATATTGTGTATATAGTGTAAATTATTTATCTACATTTTTTTTGTAACTGAGTGTCTTTCTATCCCTTTCTGCTGTGACACTGAGAATTTCCCCACTGTGGGACTAATAAAGGATTATCTTATCTTATCTTATCTTACTTTTAATTAGACGATGTTAAATACTCAAATCACTGTACTCAGTATGGGAGATTATTTGAACAGCAGTTTTTCAGAATTTGCCACTATTATGCATTTGGTCTGTGTTTACGTGTATCGCAAAAAATGTCTTTAAATATTGTGATACAATAATTTTACCCTATCACCCAGCCCTACTCACAGGATTCATACACTATAACTAATTTCAAATTCAAGGACTTTCAAGGACTTTAAGTAGCAAAAAACTAAATATTCCAGGAACAAAAAGTTTGGCCATCCCTGTTTAGTCCACGTTTTCCAGCTGAAAGACTGTCCAGGCTAGCTAGTTAATAATGTCATGCATGTTCATGGTCATATGAAATATGGACAGCGATTGGCCATGTGAAAAATTATGTTTTATATTATTAACTATAAAAGTTTGTTTTATATTATATAAAATGACGACAGGAGTTCATTACAATATTTTCCATGACTTTTCCTTTTTTTTTTTTATTAAATGTTGTTTTTCAAGGACTATTCAGTACTTGGATGTCTATTTTCCATGACTTTCCAGGTTTTCCAGGACCTGTACATACCGTATCTTCACATATTATTCTATCAGATTCCTCTTTGCACTATACTGTAAATAGTAAATGAAAAATTCATATGATTTAAGACTTCTATTCAAGTCCATCTCTGTCACTCTCATCCTCTTTTAGGCTAGTCCATTCATGCCCCCCACCTCCCTCACCCCCACAAAGAGGTCAGCTCAGGAGAAGCGAGTTAATCCTACTAGACACCCCTGGAGAGCAGAAGGTCGTCTGACCA